>NW_006288719.1:389021-458577 GCF_000327345.1 Myotis davidii
AGCCAGGTCTCAGAAAGGCAAGGTTAAACCATCCTGCAGAAAATAGCACAGGCCTGGAATGGTGTGGGAACCACATTCAGGTGTCTGTTGAAATCCATCATTGCCTATCTTTGTCGAGGAGTGCTGGGAGATGGGGAGGTGACATGTGAGATGAACTCTGGAGCGAATATTTCCCAGGCAGAAAGGAAAAGGAAAAACTTAACTATCATGAAGGTGAGAAACAGAAGATAACATGTATTAGGTCAAAGAGAGACACCATTCTTTTTTTAAATTTAATTTTTATTGAATTTATTGGGGTGACATTGATTAATAAAATTATATAGGTGTACAATTCTACAATACATTATCTGTACATTGTGCTGTGCATTTACTACCCCAAGTCAAGTCTCCTTCCATCACTATTTCTCCCCTCCCCCCCCATACTCTCTTCTACTCCTGCTTCCCTCCAGTAATCACCATAATGTTGTCCGTGCCCATGAGGAAGAGAGACAAGAAGAATCAGTAGGAACAAAGATTATTTTAGGTCTTTTGGAACATAAACAGAAGCAAAGAGATTGTTGGGTGAACAGAGCAGAACTGAGTACCTTTGAGTCTATATATATATATATATATATATATACAAGAATGGGGGTGGGGGAGAGATGGATATATCTGGTAGAATATAGGAGTAGAGGTAATATTAATAAAATTTATGAGGAGGGAGAAAAAAATAAAGAATAGGGTAACCACACCTTGACTGACTCCCCATATGGCCTGTCTGCTCCTGAGACTGTGGTAGGCTGAAAAATAGTGGCCTCTCCATTTGTGTGGATTTGTTACAGTGGCTGTAGAAAACTAATACAGAGGCCAAACAAAAGATCAGCAGTACAGAGTCATATACCAGGGATATCAATGATTACAAATAATGTCAGTCCCTTTGACATCAGAATAATCAAACCATGTAAGTTTCACAAAGTAGGAAGGCATATGAGAAAAGGATTTATTTTTTCAATAGAATTGCATTTCAGAATAGTCAAGTAACTCCATAGGGAGGAAAAATTATAGAATCAGAAAATCACTAATTTTCAACCGCTAAAGAAAAAAAAAATGAGGCAGAATTATCAGGGGTTCTCAAAGTTAGGTGCTCACTGGAATCATTAGGGGCTTTGAAAAGTACTGGAGTCTCATCCCAACCACTACAGCTTCTGATAGTCTTGGTCTGGAATGAGTTCTGGGCATCAAGGTGTTTAGAATCTCCCAAATGATTTCTAATGAGCAGCCTGGGTTACAAACCACTGCTATCGAAATATCGCTCCACAGATTTTTTTATTTTATTTTCCTAAGTTCACAGGGAGAAACGTACCTTACAATGGAGGAATCAGGCTGTTGCTACCTCAACTTAGTGATCAAATTTAAAATTACTGTGCTTAGAACTACCAGACATATGTACCTCTTGATGTGACGTAACACACTCATATAATAATGAATATAAAATAGAATTTTTCCTTAACTATGTAAAATTCTATGTAGAAGTATAAGGATGCTAAGTGCTATGAAGGAAAGATACATGATGACAAGAGAGGGTCTATTGGGGCCAAAGCTGGACGAGGAGTCAGGACCACCGTTAGGACCTGGGTGACACATGCAATAATGAAATCCACGCAGTGCTTCCTTCCTTCACTCCAGTGGCTCTAGCCCTCAAACTTTGTTTCTGCCACATCCTCTCTCTAGCTCAAGCTGAGTTCACAGGGGAGTGGAAATTGTTTTATAGACATCATGCAAGTGCCCAGCCGCCGCCTCCTTCACTGCTTCCTACCACAGCAACAGAGCTCAGAACCGCCTGCTTCTGTCAGAGTGCCGCTGCCTCCTGGAGGGCACGGTGACCAGACCCTCTGCCCCTGATAAGCCAGCTCTTGACTCATCACTATGGCTGTTTCCTCCCATGGGAAGTGTGGCTGGCTGGGAGCTGCAACTGGCCTTGGCATCAAGCTGTCCTGTGTTTGAATTCTTCCTCTGCCATTTAGCAGCCCTGTGACTCTCTGAGGTCCCTCTCTGAGGTCCATTTTTCTCATGTATAAAAGGGAACAATAAGACCTACTTTATAATGTAATTGTTATGAGGACCAAATACAACACTAAGTTCCAAGCGTGTAGGAAAAGACCTGCTTTCGGTCCTAGTCATCTTTCTGTCAGGCTGGTGGAGTGACCTACCATTGTAGGAGTCTGCACGTGTCCTCAGTTAAGTATAGAAATGCCAGAGGCATGCATTGTATTTGAACCTTCTCTGTGAGGGCTTCTCCAGAGTCCAAAATCCAAATTGCTTGGATGAGGAGATAGTGTCAGTATCTGTGCACAGGATGCATCCTGTGAGCACCACCTCACCCCTGAGCTTGGTGCCCTGCCAAGCCTGTAAGCCCTCCTGACTGAATTTCTCCCATGCTTACAGGGCCTCATTCCACACCCGCTTCCTTCATTAACAATCATCTGTTGGGCACTTGCTAGCAGTAGAGAAAGGGCTTGTACTCACACAGCTTACACTCTGTGGAGGCAAAAAATAATAAACTAAAAAAAAAAATTCACATACAGTATAATTCCAGATAACTTTTGTGAAGAAAATAAAACAGCAAGTAGATAGTGAGGAAGGATAGGAAAGGATTTTTGCTGTTGTGTTTTAGCTAGACTAGAGAAATTTTTCTCTGAGAAGACGTTTGAGCTGAAGAGACTAAATGGAGAAGGGAATCACACAAAGATTGGAGAGAGCTTTCCAGATGGAGGCAACAGCTGGTGCAAGGCAGAGGCTGGATTCAGCTTGGGAGGTTTGAAGGATTGAAAGGCCAGTGTGAATGGAGCCGAGTGGTGAGAGCTGAGGTCAGAGAAGGAGGCAGGGGTTAGATCAGGCAGAGCTGTGATAAGGAGTTGGATTTTATTCTATTGGAATGGAGAGCAAATGCCCTGATTCTCACCTTAGAAAAGATTGCTCTGACTGTTGTGCAGATAATAGGCCTATAGGGTCAATGGTGGAGGCAGGCTGATCAGGTGGAGTTTATTAAATAGTTTGGGAGAGATGATGGTGGCTTGGATTAGGGTTATAGTGACAGACATGTGGGGACTGGCGGTATATGTGACATGCTTTAGACTTACTGATTGGAAATGGGTACAAGGGAAGGAGAAGAATTAAGAATGACCCCCCTCCCCCTGATTCTCAGCCTAAGCAACTGGTGACTGGTGGTGCAATTTCATTACATAGGCAAGTTTTGGGGGGAGAGTGGGTTTTAGGGGAAAAAAAAGAATTTTATTTTGGTCATGTTAAGATGGAAATGTTTATCAAACAACCAATTAGAAGTATCAAGTAAACAAAAGTACGAGTTTGGAATAGGAAGATCCTGGCTTGAGTCATATACTTGAATCAGTAACCCCTTAGATTAGGTAGCAGTAAAGCCATGAGGAAGAATACAGATAGAGAAGAAAGAAGGGCCAAGGACAGGTACCTGGAGCACTCCAACATGTAGTGTGATCCCTGTGGCCTAGAATCCTCTTGACCTCCCAGGGTCCTTATCTAATGCTACCCTTCCTGGCCCAGCTCAAAGCCAGAGGATCTTCCTGTTTTTCCAAGTCAACCCTGATGTTACCTTTATCTCAATCCCAGCTACTCTTATGTTACAGAACAGAAAGAGTTTGTCCACCAGTACTAGCAGAGCCAAACAGTAGACACCTCGATTAGCAGTGGAGAAATACTGGTTATTTTCATATGAATGGTGCCATCCAAAAGGGGAAGCTAATGCTCAAAAGCCTGAACTCCTCAATGACGTGTAGGTTATAGATTATTTAGGGGGGGGAAATCACAAGACATCATAGATTAGCGGGCTCGGGGACATGGGAGCTGATTGGTCAAGGTGAGGTAAGGGTGGTGAATCATTTCTTCAAGTCTTGAGGACAGCTCCGAGGTTTTTACAATGTCCCTGTATCTGGTCTCAGGAAGTAGCCAGGGAGTCATTCCACCTAAGGACTCAGGAACGGAAACATAACTTCGGATGTTATCTTCAGCCAGCTGGAGGTCCGGACTCATGTTACCATTCGCCAGGTCCCAGCTACTGTCTTCTGTTGCTGGTTATTGTAGAAAAAGCCAATCTCTCCTCCCCACTACCTCCTCTCTCCCCCATTCCCTTGGTGATTTCTAAAGCTAGGACTTAAAGCTAAATTTAATAAAGTTATAAGGACCCTCGGTTTCACATACAATCTGTCTCCCTCGCTGAATCACGGATGGTCTTGCTTGATTACTTTATCTCTCCGGTTTGTATTAGTTTTGTGGCCCCACCTAAATTGCTGCCTCCTGGAGGGCAGTGAACACATCTACTAAATCCCTGTGTCATCTCCAAAACCTGACAGAGAACTGTTAAGTATTCCGAAGTCCATGTTGATCTGGTGGGATAAGGCTGCTTGAAAAATGCCCCATGAAGCCGTGTTGGCACTGCTGTGTGTGACCCCCTGTTTCCTGACACTCCCTCCAGGGTGGTACCACCAGGCACGGACAAACCCTTGCCTCCACCAAGGAAGGGCAAATAAGCGCTAGAAAATCTCCCAGCGAGGCAGGGGGGTGAAGAAAGCCCAAGAGTGAAATGGCTTTCTTGGTAAACAACCAAACAACACAACACACCATAAACCAAACCCAGCTCCAATAGAGGGGGAAGACCTTCAGTAGTCACTCCAGGAGCCTGGCCACAAGACCTGTTAGTTCAGCGTTTCTCAACCTGTGGGTCGAGACCCCTCTGGGGGTCGAACGACCCTTTCACAGGGGTCGTCTAAGACCATCGGAAAACACATATATAATTACACTAGAGGCCTGTTGCAGGAAGATTCCTGCAAGAATAGGGCTTCCTGTGGCTGGAGCGAAGCAGAGAAGGGAGCGAAGCTCGCCGAGGTGGGCTTTGCTCCCACCTCCTCTAATCACTGTGCTTTAATGATGTTCGATTTGTAACAATGAAAATACATCCTGCATATCAGATATTTACATGATGATTCATAACAGTAGCAAAATTACAGTTATGAAGTAGCAACGACAATAATTTTATGGTTGGGGGTCACCACAACATGAGGAACTGTATTCAAGGGTCGTGGCATTAGGAAGGTTGAGCACCACTGTGTTAGTTGAATGAGGCAGGCCAATTTGTGCACTAGGTAGAGTTAGTCCCTATTATGTCACTAGGACACTGACACTGCTGGAAAGGTGCTGGCAGAGCCTTTTCTCTGTGCTTCCCTTTCCTGCTTGAACGTTACAAGTTGCCTGCAGCTTAAAGAACGGTTGGATCATTCGCTGCGGCCAGAATTCTGACTTCTGCCACCTTCTCAAAGCCTGAGTGGCTCCGATCAGCAGCACAAAAGACAAAGCAGCTCGAAGAAAGGGAGGACAGAGGGAGGGAGGAGAAAGGGAGGGAAGCCACGCATTGAAGCCGGGGACACAAAGGAAACCCACAGCAGCAGATGTCAGAGCGGGGCACGAAGAAGATGCAATGAATGGGAGGGAGTTGAAACCATCAGAAACAAAGAAAAGATAAGGTTATTGGAAAAGGAACAGAAAAGCACAACATGAAACCTGGATCAGAGACGAGAGAAAGAATCTAAAAACAGAAAAAGCAGGTGAAGTGTGGATTTGTGGAAAATTATATTAAAACTGAAAAAATAATAGCTCTTTTTAGGGTATACTTTGGAATATTTTAGTTCTTTTGGAATACTTGGTGAAGAATGACAACATTAGAGTTAAGACAGTATTAATTATCTTTAGTGGTATAGCACATGGTTGAATTATTTGGAAAATTAGAAAAATTAAATAAATCATAATTCATATAATTCATGAAAGTCACAAGGATGGAATTGTTTTCAGTTACTATAATTAATATACAGGGTTGGGCAAAACTAGGTTTACAATTCCGAGAAAGTGAAACAGTTTATTCTTATATTATTACTTATTACTTATTGTATTATTTTCCATTCAAGTTATTACTTTGGTCTTTGCTGGCACAGGTAAAATTCAGAAAGGTATCATACAAATTTTAGATATAAAATAATCTGAATAAAAATGGGCTAAGGTGTTCCACAGACATTTCTCGAAAGAAGACATATAAACAGCCAACAAAATGTTCAAGGTCATCGGGGAAATGTGAGTAAAACCTCACATTTGTCTGCCTGGCTAGTACAAGCGCCAACCCAACAAACAGACATGTAAGTGTTGGCAAAGTTGTGGAGAAATCAGAACGCTTGCACTCTCTTGGTAGGAATGCAACATGGTGCAATCTGTGGAAAACAGGGTGAAAGTTCCTCAAAAAATTAAAAATGGAACTACCATGTGATCCAGCAATTCCACTTCTGGGTATTTATCCTGAACAATTGAAATCAGGATATTGAAAAGAAATTAGCACTCCCACATTCATTGCAGTGCTATTCACAGGTAAAATGCCATCAACAGGTAAAAAATGTGTCTACATACAATAGAATACTATTCAGCCTTTAAAAAGATGGAAAATTTGCAACATAAAACAAAATGGATAAACCTTGAATGCATGATGCTAAGTGAAATAAGTTAGTCACGGAAGGACAAATACTGCATAGTTCCAATTATATGAGGTACCTAAAATAGTCAAATTCATAGAACCAAAGAGTGCAGTCATAGTTGCCAGGGCCTGAGGAGGGGAAGGAATGGGAAATTGCTGGTGAAAGGTGCCCTCCTTGCTCCCTGGGTGGGATGTGGGGGTTGGGGGAGGTGGTGATGGTGAGAGAGACACCCTTATTGATAAAGCCAAGAATCCAGGGCCAAGAAGGCTTTATCAGCAAACCTTGTTACTTCTGTACTAATTTACTACCCAAGCCCACACTTTACCTAGAATTCTCACCGAAGAGTAACCAAAACTTAAGTTTCTTTGTCCTGTCAAATCTTCACAAATTTATTCATTTTTTGTCTGAAAGTATAAAAAGCCAATTGGTTCATCATTTCTCTGAGTGACATTTATGATCTCCCGTGTACACATGTCAAATTGTTTTTTCTCCTGTTAATCTGTTCTTGTGTCAATTTCATTGTTAGTCCAGCCATAAGAACTAAAAAAAATGGGAATTACCTTTGGCAGGGGGCGTATTTCCCCCTCCCCACAAACTATAGTCCATAATACGGTATTATCAACTTGAAAATTTGTTTAGAGGGTATCTCATGTTGTGTTCTTACCACAATAAATTACAATTAAAAAAACACACCAAAAGGCAAAGATCAGTGTATTGCCACAAACCTTTAAATTGATGCTACTTTTTAAAAAAATCAAGAGATCCAAATATATTTAATAAATAAAGCAAAAAATTATTTATAAACTGCAAAATATATTAGATCTGAGATTTAGTGTGCTTAGCTACAAAATATCTGCCAATCCCCTGACACCAATAAGCTCAGTAGCTTGTTCAGGGCCACGTAGACCCCATGATACACTTTTAGGTGCTGTGTCAGGTCTACTGTAGGGTCTGGGTATCATCACCCTAAATATAAAGAAAACTGGCCATGGTGTTGGACTTACTTAGGAAACCACAAGTTCCTGGGCCGGGGGGGCCGGGGGAAAGTTGGTTATAGGTCTTGTGAGTGACTCATAATCTCTGGAACCAACTTGTTCCCTCAGTAGCTCGGGGCGGTGTTTTGGCTGAGAGCATTGAGAGACCACAGTAAATGTGGGGTTCCCAGAAACGCCTCAACAATGTTGCCCGTTACCATAGTTATTTGCTAGGAGAAACGTTTTTGGTAGAAAAACTTACATATTCCCGTCTCAGAATTTGGGGAGCAGAGCATCCATGATAGAGAAAATAATATGGGTAAATACAAGATCCAACAGAATAGACCCAATGGAAGGCCTGTGTTGTACCCCTCCTTTTAGTCCCAGATGGACATGACACTACAGAAAGGTGAAGGGATTTGCTTAAGGTTGCAGTCAATGAGAGATGAAGCATCATTTTTCCCCCCACAAAACTGCATTCTTTATGTACAACCAGAAATATTTCATGCCCTCACAGGATGAAAACAGACCAATAAGATAATGACCCCAAACCTAACCCCTGACCCTTGGCAGGTGGCCACTCTATATGCACTTTACTTACAACTTATCTTTTCAGTCTGGCCTCTGCTCCTGCTCCCGGGGCAGTAGGTAGTGAATGGGACACTCCCTGTCGAGAATGACCAGCAGGCTTTTCATCAGAGCACAGGGAAGCTGTGTTTGAAACGACTCTACACTTGTCTTAATAGGCACGACCCTTACTCTTGGGACACATTTTTCACTGCCACGTCTGCCTTGTAGTCTGAATGAAGACAGTGATTCATTTGAGTTTTTCACATTCTCTCTTTCATTACTAGGAGAACCCTGAGGCCATTTATAGTTTGGACGTTGGCCCCTCTCACCCATTATTTATAAAAAAGCATGAACACTCTCCCTGTTCATAGGAAGGCCTGGTTCACTTTCACCCCATTTCCTTTTGTTCACAATGTCAGTATTTTTGTCTTCTCGCCTCACATAGATTATTTTTACATATCTGGTGAAATGGAAGTTCAAAAAGACCTTTGAGAGCCCTTGTCACGCTATGGCTTGTTAAATCACATAGCTTTGTCCTTTGTCTACCCACTTCTCATGTGTCCTAACGTGTTTTCCTCTGGTGAGTACAATTACAGGGAGTATATTTTGGCTCAGCTTAAGACAGCCAATAGCAGTTACGGGTGCCTGAAAAATAAATAGGGCTGCCTCCAGAAGTAGTGAGCGGCTTGGCCTTGGAGGTAGGTAGTCTATGCATTGGCCAATGGCCATGTGTCAGAGATAATGTTAGAGAGAATTCAGGCCTCAGATGAAGAGTGGCTCAACAGGGGCAAACATTTGGGTAAGAAAAGAAAAGACAAGTAAGACTGCCTTGCAGGGTTAGATGATTCCTTATGTTCCTTTCAACCTTAAATTATATCTAGATGCATGGATAGAGACCTCTAAGAAAAGTCTTAGTTGAAGCTTGTTTCTTAGAACTATTAACCCAAAGTGGTTTTTAGAGATCATTTTTGTGGATCCTATTTTTTTCCCCTAAAGAAGCAGAAAATGAGGCTCCATTTTTTTCTTCCTTTTTTCCAAGACCACTGTGAAAGAAAAACAAATTTGGGTTTTTCTTTCTCAGCTGGAATCTATTTGTGCTATTTTGGGGACAAAAGACTCTCAATTACTTTCTCCGACGTTGGGACTTTTCCAATTTAGCACATGACCTCTTCTTAATCGGTGGTTAATGTGGGGTGACTATCCATATATCATTCAGACCAAGGCACTTTTAAGTTCCAGCCTGTTCCCCAAGCCTAGCCACAGTTCCTCTTTGTGTCATGTGTTCAACAAATGAAAAGCTAATTGCAAACCTTAACTTCCTCTAGGACAGAGGGCTAGAAAGGGTGCACTTACTAGTATGTAGTTTCAGATGCATGTGGTGTTAAAAACCTTAGTCCAGTTGCTATACAACAAGGCTTTAGAATGGAAGAAAAACATGTGGCGGTATGGATTTATCTTTCCACTAAACACTTACTTGTTTTGGAATTATTTTACACTTAAACAGAAAATGTGCAAGTCAAGTACGAGGAACTCTAACATCCCCCAGATCCAGATTTCTCAACACTTAACATCTCACTGCATTGGCCCATCTCTCTGACTCTTTGTGTGTCTCTCTCTCAATCGTGTGATGTGGAAAGAGGCGTGGAAAGTCCATTCTTCTTATTAAAACCATCTACCAGCAGGAAGACTTTAGAAACGATCCAATAAGAAAGGCAGGAAATTGGAGAACAAAAATATGTTTGTAAGCAACCTCCATATGTTGGGCATTGCGCTGCCTGCTTTAAGTTGTTGGAAGAATCCACTGAAGTGGGTATTATTCCCTCCTTACAGTGAGGGAATAGGCTCAGAGATGATAAGCAACATGCCCTGGGTCACAGGACCAGGGCATTGGCTGTGCCTCAGTGTACCATGTTAAAGCTTCTCTTTCCACCACAGCACACCTTGTCATTGCAGAATGATCGCCTGGAAATGAAATTGGGCAAGCCACTTTATTTCCCAGGAGTTCAGCTCCCTCAACTGCAACACGAGGAAAGTCAGACTAAATGAATCTGAAGATTCCTTTCAGCTCTAAAGTCTGAATAATGTAAATAAATGTAATGTTTTTCTGGCTCACTGACAAAGTTTCTCAAACATGTTATTGCTCACCATCAAAATAGGAGAAATGGAACTTAGAGCATGTTTAAGTAGCAAAATAGTTATTTCCTCCTGTCTGTTGGGTTTTCTACTTGGTAGCCTTTTTAAAGCTTCTATGGGTCCTTGACCTTTTGCTACTGGTCACTGTGCCTGGAGCTTCCGGTGTGGGGATAATTCTGAAGGATAGGGATTGAGTGTGCCTCTGATGGTTACGATGAAGGACTCTACTTTTTCTCATGGGCATGGTTTTGACCTCATTCTTGGTATCCTAGAAATCACCCTGATTATATACAAGTTTTCTTGGGTAATCCAATCCATCTTCAGACAGTTCTAAATAATTTTGAAAACACCCTTCTAAATATTTGACTGCCTTTCTGAAATGGAGTATGCATACCCCCAGATTTATGCAATGGTGCCCCAAAAGGCTTCCAAACAAGCCATAGTATAAATGCAAAATTAAAGGCCCCATACATTTTTTTTTCTTAAATATATTTCATTGATTTTTTACAGAGAGGAAGGGAGAGGGATAGAGAGTCAGAAACATCGATGAGAGAGAAACATCGATCAGCTGCCTCCTGCACACTCTCCACTGGGGATGTGCCTGCAACCAAGGTACATGCCCCCGACCGGAATCAAAGCCGGGACCCTTGAGTCTGTAGGCTGAGCAAAACCGGCTAGGGTGGCCCCATACATTTTTAATCTAAAACTAAAGAACCCCCAACAATCTTACCATTTCTATGGGTTCTTTTGTCTTGCTTCCCCGGGATCTGGAGTGGACATTCTCTCTGTTCTAGTATTAGGGATACTGGGGTGTGAAGTTTGAGATACAGTCATATTTAAAGAGTATAACATAGTGCCTAGTATACCGTATTTTCTCAAAAGTAGAGCTATTATTGTTACTATAGTTATATCAACTAAATTTTCTTCTTATACAATATCCTAACCCAGCTTTTCCTTTTTCCATGTTTTTCTTGTTTGTTTGTTTGTTTTGCAATAGGAATTCTTTCAGCATTTGACTCTCAGTGAAGGCAGATCCAAGCTCCTCTCATTTATTCTGCATTTATCTCTTGGTTCTGAATCTCACTGGTTCCAAGTCTAATTCTTGGGAAGACAGTGACTCTAAAGTCACCAATATGTGACAAATGTGTAATGGCAGCTAACCAATCCCTCTTGAGACCGTTTTCTCCTGACTAAATATTCTTAGTTCCTTCAACATTTCTTTATATGGTTTTATCAGAATGATTCTCTGTCTCCCCCCACCCACACCTCAAAAGGTACTCTGATTTATCTGTATTTCTCTCAAAGAACTGATGCAATAGTACTGAAACTTCTTATTCATGTGTATGCTTTCTGCTTAGCCTCAAGGCTGATAGAAGTCATCTCCATCTTACTGAATTTGTTCACTAGTACCAATTGGGAAGTGTGACAGTTAAAGTTATTTGGCTACTCAGCATTCATTACCTCCCACCCTTCCTCCCTCTCTCTTCCTCCTGGAGGTCTTGTGCTGACTTGAGTGTTCATTGATTCTTGGGGTTAAGGCTATGTCTCTGAGATATATATATATAGCAGGAGAGAGAGAGAGAAAGAGAGAGAGAGAAAGAGAGAGATGATGTGCAGAGATAGGGTTTTAAACTAAATTTAATCAAAGTCTTAAGGACCCTCAGCTTCAGATTTGAAACTAGTTGTTCCTTTCCTAGAATTTAATATTACAGAGAAATTTTAATAAATTGTAGTTCATCTTCTTCCTAAGAATTGGAAGGGTTACTTTGCAAATTGGGTCTTTCTTTCAGTCACTCTCAGCATGTGGCTTAGCTCATTCATTTTTCAATTAATCTATATTAACTTTCTTTGGACTTATCCACCAAATTGTAGGTGCTCCTTTTTAATGAATAGTAATTATTTTTTTTTGTAAATACATGGTTTTAGTAGCAATAATACAGTCTCCTGAATAGGAGACAATAATTAAATCAAAAGAATAATAATCAGAAAATCTGTGGCCATTAGAGTTGTCATGTAGAAATTCAAAATCACTCTGAGGCCAAATCTCAAAGAAGTATGTCCTCTTATTAGGCCATGTGGAATAGGTCCACAGTACCTGAAATTGTATAATTCTGTTAGTTGTTACTTTCTAACCAAATATGATCTGTTGGCACATAACTATGACTATTAAAGAAATCTGATGGGCTATATAGATAAGGATTTTGTCTCTTTCCAAACCATTTAATCTTTTACAAATATTTGATCTTGGATCACTTGGGATTTTTGCAATAACAATGTCACATCTTTGGACACTCTAAAAATGTTGACTAAGATTTTCTGCAAAGACAGTGCTATCTGAATTTTGATTTCAGGCTCCATTAATGGTCCAGAACACATAATAGACAATGGTACCAACATATTCAAAAGCACATACATCCTATTTACTAGAATAGCCAATAGTTGAAAGGTTTTTCCCAGAACACCATGAAGCAGAGTTCTGTGTAGACTCTGCCACCAGTGGCCATAATTCTGTTCTACAATACTAGTACATTCAGTTTTGAGGGTAGTTGCAGGGCTTCCAGAAAAAAGCGTCCAAAACATGTGTCAAAGCATATATCGGTGCCTTCTGGCTTCAGGGTTTCTCTGGCCCAAAAGAAGCCCAGGAGGCTCTCACCCAGGGCTCTCTGGCTCCGCTCTCAGAAGAGGCGCTACTTTTTTGAGGCCTGTCATCCACATGCTCTACCTACAATAGTGCTAAGGGTGGGTATTTGCCTGAGGGAAAGGAGAGTAAATGCAGCCAGTAGGGAGTTTGCAACCCTGATTATCCCTGGACCCCCTGAAGGCTGGCTGATGGCCTGCAGAGCAATCAAGTATTGTGATTGGCCTCCCTTCATGCTCTTAGCATCCCAGACCTCACCTCCTACTCACTGACACAATTTATTTTGTAAATATCTCTGGAAAAGTATTATCTCTCTGACTTCCCTGTGCCCTTGAGGGTGCTACTGGGTATCTCCCTCCATCCATCAGGAATGAATACCCAAATCTTAAATATGGTGGGAAGATAAATCTATTGCAAACAATAATATGTTATAATACAAGAGCAAATATAAAATATTTTTGGGTTATCTTTGCTATTGCATTTATTGTTAGCACAGATGATGAGTTGACCCTAACAATGTTGACTTGTGCATTATATCAATAACTAGAGGCCCAGTGCACGGATTCGTGCACTGGTGGGGTCCCTCGGCCTGACCTGTAGGGATTGGGCCAAAACCAGCTTTCCAACATCCCCCAAGGGGTCCTGTATTGTGAGAAGGCGCAGGCCAGGCATGATCAGGGCTGGGAAGGGACCATGGGAGGTTGGCTGGCCAGGGAGAGAATGCTGGACCCCAGCAGCAAGCTAGCCTACTGGTTGGAGCGTCTGCCCCCCCGGTGGTCAGTGCGTGTCATAGCGACTGGTCAAATGGTTGAACGAATGGTTGGACACTTAGCATACTAGGCTTTTTTATACAAGATTCCTCACTCCCTGATCCTTCACTAACTCACTTGCTGAAACGATTTCATGTACCAGCAGTCACATTTCACCTGCTTTCAACTTGGCACTTTAGCTGTCTTCTTGAGTGTTATTCAACCATTGCTACCAAATGACATGTAGATTTTGAATTATATATTTACATTATCTTCTTAAAGCATTAAATAAAAAATGTAAAAAATCAAATTTATTGGGGTAACATTGGATGATAAGCCTATATAATTAAAGCCTAATATGATAAGTGTCCAGTCACCTGGTAGGCTGTTCAACCAATCAAAGTGTAATATGTTAATGATATGCTATGGCTGCTCAACCACTTGCTATTATGTGCACTGACAACCAGGGGGCAGACGCTCTGACCGGTAGGTTAGCTTGCTGCTGGGGTCTGGCCAGTTAGGACTGAGTGAGATGGGCCAGACATGCCCTGGAGCCTTCCCACAATCCCTCCTTGGCTGGCCAACTTCCCACATCCTTCCCCTGCCCTGATCGTGTATCGGTGGGACCCTTGGCCTGGCCTGCACACCCTCGAAATCTGGGACCCCTCGAGGGATGTCAGGGAGCCAGTTCCAGCCCAATCCCCACAGGCCAGGCCAAGGGAAGCCACTGGTGCATGAATTCGTGCACCGAGCCGCTAGTATTATATACATTTCAAGTGTGCACTTTATAATACACTATCTATATATTGCATTGTGTGTTCACCACAGTCTACTTCTGTCATGATTTATTTAACCCATTTAATCTCTTCTTCGACCCCTACCCACATTTTTTTTCTATAAAAATGTGTGCATTCTAATTTATCTTTAAGGAATTAGGAGTGGTGTCTTAGTTTAGAACATTTCAGGTCTTTCTGACATTTAGTAAGCTGTTAGAGAAAACTGATGACTGTAGCTTACAGTCTTCAAGTTACATCAGTTATTTAGTGAATTGAATGAGCATACATTAAGCTTATTTTTAGAATGTTCCTTCTTATAAATGTATTATGTATATCATAGAGACATAGCAGCCCCACTAGTGTGGTAAGTGAACTTGCCACATATCATTCTCTTTGCATGGTCAGGTCTAACAGAAACTTAGAGCAGGAAGTAGGGACCACTGAAGAAAACTTCAAGTGATTCAAGCAGCAGTATTTATAAACCTCTGAGTCAGTCATGACTCAGCACTGAAGCACAGTGCTAAGGACACTGGTTAAAGCAACAGTGGTGTGAAATTAAAGCTGAGACCACTTGGGTTCATATCTGTGCGTATTTGGCATGATGAGTAGGCAAAACATTTAGCACAACACCCTTTTCATTCCAGGTTTATTTGTAAACACATTAAGACTCTTCCTCCCAACTTATTATTTTAATAATACAAACAGGAAAAAAAGGTATCTTATGTAAGTTAATTTGAAATGAAAATCTGAAGTCTAATTCGATTTTTAAAAAACAGGACTAGCTTCCTTGAGTAGTTAACGCCAGACACATGAAAACCATGAGCTGTTGGTCTTACAATATTCATCTTACAAATGATGAAACTGAGATTCAGAGAAGTTAAAACTTGCTGAAAGTAACACAGCTAATAAGTAATTTTCAGTCAAGATTCCAACTCTGATCTTTGCTGTCAGACAGACCAAAATTCCTTACCCCACACTGTCTATTGTGGTGGAAAGAAGTGAAGTGCAATGTCAAATGAGCCCAACTTCCAAACAACCTGGATTCATAGTGCACTGCCTATAATTTTAATCCCTAAATGGGGATGACAACATCAGAAATCACTTGAAAATTTTGGATGATAGAAGCATAATGTAAATGACGATAATACTGGTCTATTTTTGGGTTGACATTGGTAAAATTAAAACCTCCAATATTCATTCTTTTTTTTCTTTTGAATTTTGAAGACAGATTCAGGGACACTTTGTGACATTTGCTATATGTGTATCTGAGAATTTTTCTTTTAGAATGACATTCTGATGAGTTTTCCCAGTAGAATATGCGGGGGACCAAGTAGTCAGGCTCATGACATCAGTTGGCAATGTGGGGACAGACTCTGTCAGGGTTAGGAGGGTTGAGAATCACCAGGCTCAGCAACACTTTGCAAGGCAGCATGTTCTGGCTGGAGCAGGACTCTGTTTTACGCAGCCACATCCCTTGAAAGAACCAACCCTAACATCTACTATTTTACCTAATAATAGACAAACATGTAAATTAACCATCCCTCTGCTATACTCACCAGCCAATCAGGAGAGTATGCAAATTAACCCAACAAAGATGGTTAATTTGCATACATAGGAGCGAAGCGATGGAGTGAAGACTGAAGGCTCCGTCTGGAGCTAAGGCCTGGGTCCCGGGTGCCGGAGGAAAACTGGTGCCGCAGCCAGGGGAAGGGAAGGTCTATTGCATGCATCTCTTCATGCAATGGGCCTCTAGTTATTTCATTAAAGAAAGGCCACTTTTAAACTGCAAAGAGGAAGTATGTATCAGGACAAAGAACAACATTCTGAATGGAATGGATTTAGCTTCACTGGAAAATCACTCTATTGCACGTATCTCTAATTTTTGCCTCAGCCTGATGGAAACCAGGCCACGGGTCAGCACTGCCTAAGGACTATCGCAGACAGTCTCTGAATGTGAAGCCTTTATCAAGGTAAGTCCAGAGCTTTGGTTCACTCACCAGACCTGAGGGAAATCTTGGAAAAATGTGTCCCCCCAAAGAAGACCAGAACAGGGTCTTGTTTATAGTGTGCTCAAAAAATACTTGTTGAAACGAAAGAGAGATGGAAGTTTACCAAATACCAGGACTGACTCTAGGGGGTGGGTAGCGGAGGGGACAGAGAATCCCAGGTCCCCCGCCAGGATGCCTAGCCCTCATTATCTCACTGGTGTAAAGCACTGGGAGGGGAGGCTGCAGCATGAGGGTCAAAGCCTTCTCTTCAGGAACCAGAATAGAAGCCTCCACTGGAGGTCCGTGTTGGAAGCACCAACCTGGGGCTGCGCTGCATCAGCAGTGACGGAACATACCTTCAGAGAGGTCCCCAGTGGCCCTCCGTGCCGCTCTCTGCCTCAGTGGCCCGGGGATCCTCTTGTTGGGCTCACGTTGGCTCAAGGGCCAGGGCACACTGCGGTGAGATCATCACCTTTCAAGACTGGCAGACCTGGTTGAAATCTTTATAATTAAACTTAATATCTACAGACACTTTTCTCCTAAGATTAACTGCAGCTGAGGGTCCATATCAAAACATAAACATGGCCAACTACCCTGAACACAAGCATAAACAAAAACATAAAATGTATCCAATGAAAGCAATACTTAAAATAAGCCACTATAAAAATCAAGGTTCATATCTTATTTTTTGAAAAAGTTTTCTGATGATATTTGTCCCAGAATGGGTCTCTGGACCCCTGGGCTTATGAGAGACAGGCCAAAATTACAGAGGTCCTTCTTTAGTCTGGCAAATGACAGTGGCATTTTTGGGTTCTCAGTAATGAGTGTCAACTCAGAGCCAGTTTTCAGTAATCCCCCCAAATTTTGGGTATTTACAGTTCTGTAGTGCACAGTCACCCGGGTAAATGAGCACATCTCCTTGGGGGAGGCTAGGAGGAAGGTTTATGGTGCTTGTAGCACTGGGTTCTTTCTCAAAGAAACCCATGGCATTTTACTAGGGCCTCTATGTTTGGGGAAAGGAAACACATCGGAGGAAATCGGACACTAATTCTGAGATTTTTGGTTTGAACTAGTGAAAGGATGGATGGTATTGACTGAGATGGAAAGTGATCTACATTTGAGGATGGCAGGAAGATCAGGAGTTCAGTCATGAGCACATTCATTTTGAGATACTGTTCGTCTAAACAGCACCTCAAATGGAATTGCTGAGTAGATGGTTGGACGGATGAGCCCAGATTTCAGGGGAGAGGTCCAGTGTGGAAGTTTAGTCTGGCAGTCATCAACACGTAGATAGTATTTAAAGCCACGAGATCCCAAGAGACCGCGTGGAGAAATAGGAGAGGTCCAAGGGCCAAGTGCTGGGCTTGGGGAACAGGATAAGCCAGGAAAGGAGGCAGCCAGTGTGTAGCTCTGCATGCCAAGTGAAGAAAGCGTTTCCAAGAAGTTGAATGTGATCAACTGTATCCAATGTCGCTGATGCATCAAGTGGGAGGAGGATTGAGCTTTGACCATTGAACTCAGCAACACGGAGATTAATGACCTTGGAGAGGCAGTTTGGGGTGGTGGTGGGGGCAGGGGTGGTGGCAAAAGTCTGATTAGAATGTGGTGACAGATAATTGGAGGAGAAAACAGTGACTCCTGAATAGTCAAATCTTTCAAGGAGTTTTGCTGCAGAGGAGAGCAGAGAAATGGGCAGTAACTGAAGGCGGAAGTAGAGTCCAGAGAGGACATTTTTTTATAAGATGAGGTGATGAAGATGAAACTATGCTTGTCTGAGCTGGAAACCACCCAACTCATAGACAAGGCAAAACTGGGGGTGGAGGATGAGATGAGAACATTCCTGGAGTGATGCGTATGGATGGATGAAGGACTGCTTAGTCACACGTGTGAATCAAACCACAGGGATTTACTCTAATTTGCCACTCTTTTTTTTTTTTTTGTCGTTGCTGCTTTTATATAGTTGATCATCATTGCCAAATCTTTGTAAGAGTAACGTGTTCTTATGAGCCACTATGGGAAGGAACCTCCACATCGTCTTGTGTTTACATCGCTGCAGCCCCACTTTCTACTGGGACGTTACAGAATGATCTCTGGGAGTGCCAGTTACCAGGGCCCCAGACAGAGAGAGGACGCTAGAAGGGGACCATCACTGAATTGGAAGACCTGGAGAAAATTTGGTTCCATTTCTCACGGCCCATTGCAGCTGGCCTCCCTCCATGTGCACCTCTCTTGGCCGCTGATATGCACACAGACTTTTTCGGGGAGACACAGAGGCCTAGCTTCCATTTGAAGGGCCACCCTGGAGCCTGCAGCCAGCAGCCAGCCCTTGCGGTGCTCATTAGCCTTTTTGTGCCCTTGATGTTGATTCATTTTCTGATTTATTTTGTCAGATAATTCATTTGCTTTAATTAATATTATACTTTAACAATTATTTCACCCTCTAGGTTCTCCACTTGGAAATCAAGACCCTGACAGGTAGCTTTTAGTTTAAGAAAATTTAAAAAATGAAAATCTTTATTTTTTAAAAAATGAAAATCTTTAAATAATTACAAGGCTTAATGCTCTTTTTCTTTTTCTAAAGCAAACATATTTTTCAATATTATCTGTCATATCATGTAAAGGTAGATTCTCAGTGGACATACAGTTGAAATATTATAATTGTGGCACAATAGGCTCCACAGAGCAGTCATCTGAGGCTTAATGAAAGAGAAAGTATATTAAATTCGGAAAAATCATCTCCCACTGGTTTTTGTCTGCTGTTGTTCTGATTACTCAATCTCCTTATGAATGTAATTTTTATTTCAGTAACTTCTAAATTCAAACCCCAGTGCAGTCTTTGCATTGTGCTAAAGAACTGCTGGAGGCTACCCCCTGTGCCCCAGCGTGAACCACCTGTGGGCATGAGTACAGGCCTGCCCTGCACCTGTGCTGCTGTCTGCGGGCAGTGCACACCTGATTGGTACATGCTGAGGTGTCAATCTCCGCCTCCAGACGATGCCTTTGGTGAGGGAGGCTTCATGCCTTCTTCACCTCCTCCTCTGCAGTGCCCAGAACAGTTGCTTGCAGTTTAGAAGACAGAAAGTTAATATATTTAGTTTTCAACTTCACTGTAAATAAACTCTGTTAATCATCTACTCCAATTCCTACCCAACACTTTCCCCAGAATTATCTTTTTTGTATATTTAGTGTTTGGAGCCCGCTTTATTTTTTCCCTATGATTTTCAGTTTGAGTCATGTTGCAAGGCGTAAGATCTAGTTTAGCGTATCTCTCTGTAACACAGAAAGCTTTTAGCAGAAACTATAATAGTTTTCTACTCTCCACCAGGCTCACTTTATGTGAATGGGACTGCTGTCGCTCACTTCAAAGCCTTCATAAACAACAAGCCCTTTGCCTGGGCTGTCTTCCCTCCACCAGTCCACCTGACAAACCGTTGGGCAGGGAGGCTGAGTATTAGTATAGAAAGCTATTGTTGGAACCACAAATTTTGGGTTAACCAGAAGTTTTGGTAGGTGGTTTTGATTCTACTTACCTCTTGTGCAACATTAGGTAGAATTCCTAACTTCCCAGATCTCAGTTATTTCCTTGGTAAATGTGGGTAAAGCTGGTCTTGATGGACTGTTGTGAGAATGCAATGAGATAATATATAAACACTAGAGTCCTGGTGCACAAATTTGTACACATTGAAAGGAAATTAATTAGAAGAAATATTTTAGAGGCGGGGGAGGAGCCGCAGGAGGTTGGCTCCAGGGAATGTTCAGCCCATGTCCCCCAGTCCTGATGGGGACCCGGGAGGGACTGTGGGAGGGCTCCAGGGTGTGTCTGGCCCATCTCACCCAGTCCCAATCGGTCGGACTCCAGCAGCAAGCTCACCTACCGGTCAGAGTGTCTACCCCCTGGAGATCAGTGCACGTCATAGAGACCGGTCATTGGACACTTAGCATATTAGGCTTTTATATATATAGACTAGAGGCTCAATGCATGAAAATTCGTGCAAGAGTAGGCCTTCCTTCCCCCAGCTGCTGGCACTGGCTTCCCTCTGGCACCTGGGACCTGAGCTCCCCTCCGACTGCCGGCAGGCACCCGGACCTGGGCTTCGCTCTGGCCCTAGTTTTGTCTGGAAGGACGTCTGGTCTAATTAGCATATTACCCTTTTATTATTATAGATGTCACAGTAAAGATAGCTGCTACCACCACCACTATCATCATCATCACCATCCTCATCATCCTTCAATCATCAGTTCATACATGGTGTCTTCTGTGAAGCTTTCCTGTACACTCAGCTAACTGCACTATATTGCTTTTCTTCCTTTTCATGTGGGCTCTCTATATGGCTGAGCCACTTGATGGCAGTGACCTTGTTTTATTAATTATTAAATCTCTAGTATCTAGCATCTAACACTGGACCTGCCAGCCAAGATGGGCTCATTAAATGTGCTTTGAATGAAAACAGAATTATAATCAACTTTTTATTTAGGCATGCAGTTAGCTTTTACCATATATCTAAAAAAGTAACATGCAAATGATAGACCCAGGTCTGGGAGATTGAATACAAGTATAACAATCATAATATTGAGATTCAGTAGGATTATATTGTTTGTAAGCTCTACATGCAATTATAGTAAATTGGGACAGCTTTAAACATTGATACAAAAAGCAAATTTAGGCTCATTTATTGCCTTGGAATATTATTTTAATTAATTGCAGACTTTAGCTGTATTTTTGGTTTTTGATATATTGTTGGACTGGTCTTTATTTTTTTCTGAGATGGCTTTTTGACCAAGAATGCAACCCCTAATCAAAATATTGTCTGAGACACTGCAACTGCTTTAGACTTGTTTTGTTATAAGGTTTTTAAGGTATTCATTTTTTTTAAAGAAAAATGGAGTCTTCCATTATTTCAGGGTTATTGTTCAGTAGGGGTCACTCTGCAAAGCCTGAGGACAAGGATGCAAATATGAGTGCTGCCATGTTGAATCTCTGTCTCCTTGTGGCATTGCCTGATCACTCACAGCAACCTTTTCTTTTCCCTCTCCTCCGTGAAAGGCTAAAAGCTGATACCTGAAGCCAGGGCGGAGGGAATGGTCTCCCAGCTGCTGTTCAGGAAATTGCTATTGCTTTTGTGGGAATGATACAGGTCCCAAACATTTTCAAAACTTCTCAGTAATTACAAGGTTTGATGTTCTTTCCTGCATCCATTATAGAAACCCAGATTTCTGGGATGCTTGGATAGCATTTCAAAATTAGGCACAGGTCCTCATGGGCTTTGGAGGTCAAGTACACAGTGACTTGGGAGGCCATAACTGGCAGAAAGAACATGGCCTTTGGAGTCAAGAAGGTCTGCAGACTTAAACTAGATCTGCCACTGCAGTGTATTCATTTTTCTAAGCCTCCATTTCCTGATCTTGTATCTAGGTAGCTATAATATCTACTTGTGAGTGGTCCTGGTGATGAATAAATAGGGAGGTATCCATTAAGCATCTAGCATAGTTCCTGGCCCATTGTTCAATTTCAACATAAAAGAGGCTGGGGGAAAAGGAGGCTGAAAAGGGAATCTATAGACTGAAAGAGACTTAGAGAGCACAACAATCAGCTGCAGTAGATGGAGCTTATCTGAGTCTTCATTCAAACTTCTGGAAAATATATTGGGAAGGTTAGATGCTGAGTGGACATCTGATGATCTTAAGGAATTATTAAATGTTTAGGTGCGATAATGATAGTGCTCTATCCCCAATCATAGAGTCACTGATTTTTCTTTTCATTCAGATTTTGCTCAGAGAGGTCCTTTTTAGCTACAAGTAGCCATTGGACTCTCTTATGCCATCTTATTTTCATTTTGGCACTGTGCTTAACACTATTTTCTATTTTTCTTGCTTTTCTAGTCACTTTCCTGGTTATTATCTATCTCTCTCTGCCAGGATGCTGTGAGAGCAGAGATCATGTCTCCTTGGCTCATTGCTGTATTTGTAGAATTTAGGACATTATCTGGCACTTAAAAAGTACTTTGAAATGTTTGAATAAATGAATAAAATGTATCTAGCCCCAATATTTCTAATTTAAGCTGTAGACAACTGCTAGAGTGAACTCTCAAATACATGAATCTCAACAAGTCAGACCCTCCTCAAAACACTACTGAGATACCATATTACCAAACTGCTCAGCACAGCACACAAGAAACTCCATGATCTGGTCTCAGCTTGCCTCTCCAGCCTCACTTCTCACCTCATGCCTAATAATCTTCCAGATGCCTAATGACTACATGTTCCCCAAGCCATGCTGTTTCATGCCTCTGGGTCTCTCTTTCCATTACTCCTCCCACTCCAACCTCCCTTTACTCAGTTTTTAAGATACAATTCAAGTCAGGAAGCTCTTCTCACCATCCTATCATCTCACACTCCAACCTTTTCCTCTATAAATTATACTTGCCACCATCATAGCTGCTGTAACTCTTTACTATTCCTGCTTGCTTTCATATCCGCCTCTCCACTTGGACTATAAACTCCATAGTGTTACTCATCTTCATAGTGATATATATCATTTGATTCCCAGGTGTGATTCATAGTTGACATTTGCTCAAGTGTTGGCTGACTGACTCATGGAATGTATGGATGAAATTTATTGTATTTGAGTAAAGATGCGAGGAACTGGAGAATGCTTGACAGGAATTGGCATGGGGTTGGCAGGCACGAGGCATTATTGTGGCTTGGCCCCACTGCACAATAACTAGGATCAATGCAGATGAATGCTTTCAAACTCTTAAGAAGAATGTGCTTTGGGAGAACAAACATAGTCAATATATCACCTAAAACCAATTCTTAGATCTCACAGGGCACATAAATGAGCCTAAGAATATGAAAATTTGAAGGAAAAGTTTATTAAATAAGGCTTCATGAATGATCTACACTAATAAAACACAAAGATGCTAATTGACCATACCTTCGCTATGCCCAAGCCACGCCCACCAGCCAATCAGAGCAACTCTATGCAAATTAACCCAATCAAGATGGCGTCCAGCAACCACGGAGCTGCACCAAGCAGGAGGCTTGGTTGCCCCGGTGATGGAGGAAGCCAAGCTAATGATAGAAGCTAAATAAATCCCAGATACTGCTTCCAGCCAGCCTCCAGTAGGAGCTTGGGTGGCTGGGGGCTGTGGTCAGCCTGCAAACAGCCATCAGCCACTCACCCAGGTTGGCCCGGTACCCCAGCGGGAACACCCACCCTGAAGGGGCTGTGGCCAGCCTGAAAATGGCCCTCAGCCCCTCACCCAGGCTGGCCACACCCTCATGGGGTAAGGGTACCCGCTGGGGGGCTTGGCCAGCCTGCAAACAGACATTAGCCCTTCACCCAGGGTGGCCAGGCACCCCAGCGGGGACCCCCACCCTGAAGGGGTTGTGGCCAGCCTGCAAATAGCCATCAGCCACTCACACAGCCTGGCCAGGCACCCCAGAAGGGACACCCACCCTGAAGGGGGTGTGGCCTGTCTGAAAATGGCTCTCAGCCCCTCACCCAGGCTGGCCAGGCACCCCAGCGGGACCCCCACCCTGATCCGGGACACCCTTCAGGGCAAACCAGTTGGCCCCCACCCATACACCCGAGGGCTCCCGGGCTGCCAGAGGGATGTCTGACTGCCAGCTTAGGCCCAATCCCCCAGGGAGCAGGCCTACACCAGCAGGTAGTCATTTCCTGAGGGGTCCCAGACTGCAAGAGGGCTTAGGCCAGGCTAAGGGATGCCCTCGCACCCCGCCCCGAGCACACAGATTTTTGTGCACCGGGCCTCTAGACTTATATAATAAAAGGCTAATATGCAAATAGACTGAACGGCAGAACAACCGAACAACTTAACAACTGGTCACTATGACATGTGCTGACCACCAGGGGGCATGTAAGAAACATGGTGGGCATTGGCTGTGGTGGGATGGTGGAGCAGGTGAGTGGGGGCAACAGACCAAGGCAGGGTGTCGGTCGCTGTCATTGGAGCAAGCCTCTGGTGGTTACTGAAAATTCTTTACTCCCACATGTCGCGGTCCTGCCCAGCGCTTGTACCTGCTGCCGGTGTCGGCCCCGCTCACACCCGCTGCTGGTGCCAGAGCTGCCGCTTGCACCCACTGCCAGTGCCATCCCTGCTCACACCCACAGCTGGCACCAGAACTGCCACTCACACCTGCTGCCGGTACATGGTGCCAGTCCTGATTGCTCAGTACCATCAGTGGGTGGGAGTGACAGCTGCCAGCCCTAATAGCCCCTGAGGGCTTCTCCACCTCCCCCTGCTACTAAGGGGCAATTGGGGCAGCAGCCGCCACTCTCATGTGCTGATGGCGCCGGTGCTGGCCCCACTCGCACCCACTGCTGGTGCCAGCCCCAATCGCTCTGCATCATCGGTGGGTGCGAGTGGGGCCAGTGCTGTCAACATGTGGGAGCTGCAGCGGGAGTGGGGTTGCTGGCAGACAGGGGACTGGGGGCCACGAGGAGAGGGGCTGGGCAGGGGCCTGGAGGATGGGCCAAGACCTGCCCTTGTGCCTGCCACAGCCTCGCAGCCCACAGTTCCTTTCAAGGTGCATGAATTTGTGCACTGGGCCCCTAGTTGATTATAAAATTTAATATCTGTGGGAGAGAATTTTACTGATATTTAAATAAATGCCAACAAAACAAGCTGCAAGTAAGCATTTGCCATAGCAAATAAAGCATCATTAAGATACTTGTTCTGCATCACAATTATATAAATACTAGAGGCCTGGTGCACGAAATTTGTGCATGGGTGGGTCCTTAGGCCTGGCTGGTGATCAGGGCCAACTGGGCCCTTCCACTGACAACCAGGGCCTTCCTGCCAGCTGCTGGCTGCTGGCCAGGGCCTTCGTGCTGGCTACTGACTGCCGGGTGGGCCTGTCAGATGGGAGGAGGGACTGAAGGAGGTTGGCTGGCCCACGGGGAGGGACCAGGGGAGGTTGGCTGTGGGAGCACACTGGCCACCAGGAGGAAGTTGCTGCATTGAGCATCTGCTCCTGGTGGTCAGTGCGCGTCATAGCAACTGGTTGTTCCAGTCATTCCAGCTATTCCAGTTGTTCTGGTGTTCCGGTCGCTTAGGCTTTTATATATATATATTGTAGATGGCATGCGCAACTCTGAAATAAATGTTCATGTTAGGTGTGACTCGATGACTGGAAACTTGCATTTGGATGCTCTCGTTTTTACCATGGTAATTGCAGGTCCTGCTCCGTAAAGGTGTGTGTTAGGCCTCCTTTTCCTTGGCCCCAGCCCTTCAGTCTGCTGCTTTCTGGTTTCCAGTTATGTCTGCTTTTACTTAAACCTTTTCATAAACTGTCCAGTGACTTTCTGGAACATATCCAATGGCCCCAGTTTACTTGACTTTTTGGGATATTTAATTCATTGACTCAGTGGATATTTACTTATCATCCACTATGGGTTCGGCATTGATTGGGTGCATTTAATTTTTTATAAAAAAGAAAAGACCCTTCCCCCACCAACACCCAAAAATAAAAACCAAACCAAACCAACAAAAACTTCAAACAAACACCAAAGAAAACTAAACCACAACAAGAACCAGACTTGATTCCTGACATCAAATATCCGATCACCTAGATATTTAGATATTTAACTAGAGGCCCAGTGCATAAAAATTTGTGCATGGGGGAGGGGCGGGGAGGTGTGCCTTAGCCAACCTGTGCCCTCTCACAGTCTGGGATCCCTCGGGGGATGATCACCTGCTGGTTTAGGCCCGCTCCCCAGGGGATTGGGCCTAAGCTGGCAGTCAGACATCCCTCTGGCAGCCCGGGAGCCCTCAGGGGATGTCCACTTGCCAGCAGGGAGCAGGCCTAAGCTGCAGTCGGACATCCTTAGTGCTGCTGAGGAGGCGGGAGAGGCTCCTACCACCACCGCTGTACTGGCACCCGTCAGCCTGACTTGTGGCTGAGCAGAGCTCTCCCTGTGGGAGTGCACTGACCACCAGGGGGCAGCTCCTGCATTAAGCATCTGCCCCCTGGTGGTCAGTGTGTGTCATAGTGACCAGTCATTCCCAGTTGTTCTGCTGTTAGGGTCAATTTGCATATTACCGTTTTATTATATTTAATAAGCACAGAGTTAAACCTTTAATTAAATTATGATGAGTGCTAAGAACAGAAAAAAAGCACATGATGTTCTGAAAAACGTTACTAAGGAAACCAATTTAAATCCGGGATTAAGGCAGCATCTCTAGGAAGGAGACCTGAGAATAAGGGAGAAAAAGAGTCCAAATGGGGAAGAAAATGGTAGCTTGGAAGATATGTTTGATGGGACAACACATGAAGGATGTGAATCCTGTTTGGAGATCATCCCCCTAGGCAGCAGATGAATTGTCAGCTATCACCAAGAAACCCAGCGCTCGTGGTGATAAACATGTTTCAGCCAAAGACAAAGTGTTTGCGGGGTCATATTTTAAAGAAGATAAGAGAGAAACTGGCTTGCAACATTTTCTTCATTTTGAAATGGTTAAGAAGAACCAAATTGCTTGAACACACATCTAAGGAATGTGAAATTTAGGGCCTAGGCACTCCAGCAGAAGAAAGAGAAAAGTTGACTCCTGTCAAGACACCGATTCTGCTGCATCCCATCCAACACACTGGAGAATTTCTGGGAAGTTGGTTTTCCTTTTGACATTCAGCAGGCATTCCCCGAGAGGTTCTCAACCTGTGGGTCGTGAACAATGAAAATACATCCTGCATATCAGATATTTACATTACGATTCATAAGAGTAGCGAAATTACAGTTATGAAGTAGCAACAAAAATAATTTTATGGTTGGGGGTCACCACAACATGAGGAACTGTATTGAAGGGTCGCGGCATTAGGAAGGTTGGAAACCACTGCTAGTAATCCTTCATGGTACATAGATGTAGGGCAGTGGTTCTCAAACTGTGGGTCGTGACCTCTTTGGCAGTCAAACGACCCTTTCACAGGGGTCGCCTAAGACCATCCTGCACATCAGATATTTACATTATGATTCTTAACAGTAGTGACATTACAGTTATGAAGTAGCAACGAAAATAATTTTATGGTTGGGTCACAACATGAGGAACTGTATTTAAAGGGCCAGAAGGTTGAAAACTACTGATATAGGGTAGGTCCCTGCCCTCAGCAATGGGGAAGATTAAATAAATCAATGTCCCAAATGGCTTCATGTGTCTAGGACTGCAGGCAATAAGCATGAAAGAGAAACTGATAGTTTTTTGCAGAAATGAAACTTCCTTTGTGTGGTTAGCCTATGTGATTCAAACAAAAACTGCAACGTGTATTCACTACGCTGTGTGGGCTTTTCTGGATCATAGCTACTTCATTCCTTGTATAGAAATAGGGAAAAGGTCTTTTTCTTTTTCTCTCTTTCAAAATTAAAAAAAAAAAATTAAGGCAGTATTTCTCAACCTTGTCTACACATCAAAATGACCTGGGTGCCCTGTGAATGCCATGTACGTTGGAGCCTCTGCAGGAGGTCCTGTGGGTCTGGGACAGACTTAGGGATCAGTGGTTTTAAGAGTTTCCCAAGTGATTCTATGTGCTGCCAAATTTGAGAACTACTGCAGTAAGTCTTTACTGCCTGTCTCTTTTTTTGTTTGTTTGTTTTAAAATAATCTCCCTCCCCCCCCCAAAAAAAAATAATTAAATGAATGTTGGGGAAAAAACACACCCACAATTCAATTTATCAAATTCTTAAAATAAAAGGGAGGAGCTAGGAAAACTTGCAGTAGTGTGTTTGTGATCTCACTGTCCTGCTGGCAGTGTAGGCGGGGCTGAGTGCTGTCTCCAGCAGGCAAGTCAGGATTTCCCCAATCCTTACGTACCGGGACGTCTACGTGGCTCCACATGTGTACAGCACAGTTACGCAGCAGCTATTCTCTCCAGCTGACAGACCGCATGTTTCGATTAGGCCTTCTCAAAATAGGGGCCCTGGGACCGTGCTAGCGTCCCCCATATGCCGTTACTTCCCCTTGCTTTGCTCTCATGTTCCTCCCACAGAGGCCAGTGTAGATAGACAACCCTTTATCTGAGCTGAAACCCCTGGGGCCCGGTGTGCTTTGGGATTCAGAATGTCTTAGATTTCGGAAAGGTAGATTCTGCATCCCATGTGTTCCCACCTCCCTCGGTGTGGCCGGAGGAGCACCCTGTCATCAGGGATTTTCATGTTTCTGCAGGAAACACAGGACCCTGTCCACGCAATGGGATGCGTTAAGACTACAAGCAGCCTCACGTCTATGCAGTTCAGGTTTTGCCACCAAATGACATAGCTGGAAACTTTATGAATAAACACCTTTGGAATTCCAGAGCGGTTTTGGATTTTGGAAATGGGAATAGGGGATTAAGGACCTGTGGTAGCAACATTAGGTAAACTTGTTTTGCTAAACTGCTTTTTCACTGGCTTTATTGGTTTTTCTCATTGCTTGTAACAGAAACATAGTAACATGAAGTTAAATGGATTTCCATGTCAGTTGATTTCTGAGTGTTAATACTTTCCATTTGGTCAGAGAGGGGAACCCCAGAAAACCCTAGATTGGAGGTGGTGGTGATGGAGAGTAAAACCAAAATAGATTAGCCAAGCAGACAGTGAACACTGGTGACTCAAGCCCAGAAACCTAAATAGCTGGCTTAAACCTCAGGTGGGCCATTTTTTCACTTACGGTTATCTTAGTAACTTTTTCTTCAGCCTTAAGAAATCTTTTCTCCCTCTTATTGTAAGTTACATAGTTTCCATAGTTGCATTGACTGAATTTCTGTTGCATTGGCCTTCCTCATATCTGTCAGGACACGAGGCCAGGGGTCCTGGGGGTCAGGGAGGATGTTGTAGACAGAGGCTAAACTATTAAATATCATGTGATTTCATTACTTTCAAAGGCTGGCGAGGACAGAGAGAAATTTGAGTTGTATGCATTTATTTCCCTATTAGAATAGCCACTATTCAAGAGCAGCTTTTCTTCCTGTATATTCCATAGAACAGTGGTCGGCAAACTGCGGCCCCTTGAGTGTGGCTCTTCCACAAAACACCACGTGCGGGTGGACACGTACAGTGTGATTGCAACTTCGTCGTCACACTCAAGGGGCCAAAGAGCCGCAGTTTGCCGACCATTGCCTTAGAACATATGGCATAGTTGATGGGTAGTAAAAAAAAAAATCCTACTATTTTCTTAATAGTTGATAGTAGAATTTCCTTTGAGAATAGGTGGTCTTTAAAAAAGAAAGTACCTTGGAGAATTTGGGTATAAACATAGACTCACCATAGGATTCAGAAGCCTGGGGCCAGAACATATGGATTAAAAATAATTGGTGGAGGTGGTGGTGGTGGTGGTGGTGGTGGTAGGGGAAACAAAGGAGAGAGAACAGCTGAGCAACATGGAAACTCAACCATGTGACTTTATAGAACATGATGACTAGAATCCAATTCTAACTGCTGTGGGCCAGCAGTGCAAACCCCGTCTACATCTTAATTTCTAGAAACTGTCTGTAAAATCTACTATACAAAGGTTTTGTCTGCATATTTTTTTTGTTTGTTTTAACAGTGTGGTGGTGACCAGAAATAGTCTTGTCTAGTTTTAAAAGGCAGGATGACCCTGAATGTCTCAACAAGTATATAAATGACATTAAAAATGATAAACACTAGACTAGTATAATGTTACAGTCATCTGCTTAATGGAAAGAGTTCTGGAGAGGGGTTTAGAAGTTCGGAGTTTGCATTCTATTTTACCTCCTCCAACTCCCAATATCTTTGTTGTTGTTTTTCCCCCTAGAATCTTGATGCAATGGAGTCTATCAGAGCAGTCCTCAATATATTTAAGGCTCACACTTTAGGTTCTTTAAACTACTTCAGTATTTGCAAATGTGAAAATGCACATTCCAATAACCAGGAAACTGTAATTCGAGGTTATACCAACAGATTTACTCGATATTGATGTAACTACACAAAATTATACATGCAACACATGGATTTTAACGTTATGGAATTTGGCCTTATTGTAAGTAACTGACCTATAAACAAGGATACTCTTTGCTTGTAAGACCTAACTTATGAAGTAGTACAACCAACAGACCCCCTCCCATAGCTTTTCACTATGTCCTTAAAGACATAGGTAATTCTTCCTCTTAGACAAGGTGAAAAACCAGAATTCCCACCCAGAAAGAAATGTTAACCCAGAATTATCAAATTTTGAGGTTTCAGCAGATGAAATACTAGAAATAGATTATAAGCAACTATAACTTAAGTATTTTACCTAAGTAGTAATATAGGAATGTATAGTGTTGACCAAAAGAAGACACAGGTTTCTCTCAATAAATTGTGTTTTAGTGGGTCTCAAAATTGTGTGACAAATGGTTGGTCAAGTGGTTTTCATTAAAAAGTATTAATTTTAAAAACGAATAATTTAAAGCCCCCCTCCCCCTCTCTGAGAACAAATGATCCACAAACATTTTCCCTTCCTTCTGAAGGTTTTCAATGCATTATCAGTAACCATTTTTTAAAGCTATTAAACATACATGGCCAATAGAGACAGTAGTTCTGAGACTGTTCTTCCCTCCAATGCTGATTAAGACTGGGTGTCAGGTACTAGTGGCCATATTCATGTAGCCTTCTGAGATCCTGAGACCTCTGGCGGACCTGGTGACTTGGGCAGCTCCAGCAGCCTTCTTGCCCACTGCTTTGATGACACCCACAGCAACCGTCTGTCTCATATCATGAACAGCAAAATGAGCCAGAGGAGGAGCTCTCAACACATCCGGGCTTGCCAGGAACCACAGCAATGATGACAGTATCAACAGATTTCTAGAATTTGGGGCAATCTTCCAGCTTCTTCCCAGAATGACGATCAATCTTCTCACAGGTTTAATCAGCAAACTTGCAAACAGTCAGCACAGGTGCTTACCCAGCGCTGATTTGGCCTGGATGGTGCAGGATAATCACCTGAGCTGTGAAGCAGCTGCTTCATGGTCATCTTGGCTGTTCCCAGCCACAGTGCAGGAGGAGCATCTTGGCTAGACATGTCATTGACACTGAAGCCCACATTGTCCCTAAGAAGAGCTTCACTCAAGTTTTATAACGCATTTCAACAGACTTCAGTTGTAACACTGACTAGCAGTGGTTCTCAACTTTCCTAATGCTGCGACCCTTTAATACAGCTCCTCATGTTGTGGTGACCCCCAATCATAAAATTATTTTCGTTGCTACTTCATAACTGTAATTTTGCTACTGTTATGAATCATAATGTAATATCTGATATGCAGGATGTATTTTCATTGTTTGCGACCCACAGGTTGAGAGAACCATTAGTTATACTGTGTTTGGGAATACCAGTCTCCACAGGGACAGTACCAATGCCACCAATTTTGTAGACATCCTGGAGGGGCAGGTGTAAGAGCTTGAAATCCTAAATTATCCTGTGGAAAGCATGAGTGGAAAGCAAGTGTAATTATACAGGACCATACAAATGTATTTTCCTTAATTTTGGTCCACATTTTTATCTGTTAACTTAATGGGACAAGTATCCTATATTATAAAAGCCTAATATGCAAATCAGCTGAATGGTTGCTGATCACCATGGGGCAGACGCTCAACGCAGGAGCTATCCCCAGCCTGCAGGCCTTAGGCCAGCCCAGGCAGGTGCCAGTGGGGCTCCCCTTACCCCCTAATCACCCCATCATTTGCCCCACAGATAGGTCCTGATCACTGGCCAGGCCTAGGAACCCTACCCATGCATGAATTTCATGCAACGGGCCTCTAGTATACTATATTGACCAAACCTCTTTATAGTTGCTGCTAGGTTGATTATTATATTTTAAAAGATGTTCCTCTAGACATTGTGCTAATATGTGCCGCCTATATTTCTGACCTAATATTTCCTTCTACTTGTATGGGCCATAATATTTCTTTGATAGGTATTTATGATCCAGAATTCCTGATTCCTAGAGAAATGAACTATGAGGAGCATTGAGGTGGGCAGTCAGAGCAGGCTGGAGCATGGGTACTGTAGGTTCTTTCCAGTGGCAGCCCTTGGCACCAGAGACTTCTCATTTACTGAAGCCATGTTAACTAATTAAACCTGTGCAATTCTCTTTATTTTTATTATCATCATCACCCCTACACCATATTCTATCGGGATTCCTGGAATAATTTTCTAACCAATCTCCTCTACATTTATTCGTTCCCATGGAATCTCCATAGTACAACCAAATTTTAAAGACTCAGCTTTTAGAGAATCATGGCTATATTTGAATCTGTTGATGATTTTCCTTTATCCTTAAAATAAGGCCTCAAATCCTTAATGAGGTCTACATGGCCCTGCAACCTTATATTGAACAATTCTCCACACCAGTCTTACTTCCATTTCTTGAATATACCAATCTGTCCATGTTGGGGCTTTCATGCATGATGCACCCTTTTTTTTCCTGATAAACTCTTTTCCCAAACTCCTTGCCTGATCTGGGGCCAGTATCCTTGCATTAGCAGGTTTGCAGAGGTATTTAGTCCATGATTAAAGCTCCATATCATACAACACTGAGTAGAGGCCTTCGATAGGCTGATTGAAATGTAAAACTGGATTTATTTGATCTGAAATTCTTTAGCATATCCTACATGCACATGCACCCCCCGCCCCCCACATCCCATTATTAAAAAAAGTTTCATAATATATTTTAGTTTGTAAATGTTTGTGGCTGCCACTTAAGTCCTTAGAGCTAATGTTTTATTTTAGAGTAGTTCAAATTATAGTTCAAACATGAGTTGTAGCTTAGTCATTTCTAGCAGGGTAAAGAAACTGTGATGAAAACATGTAAGCTCTATTCATCGCTACTCTAAGGTAGGCAGATCCCTTCCCCTAAGAAGTTATTTCAGTGAAAAGGAGATCTCAATTCATTTGGCCGGTTAATTGACATTGCAGTAAATAGTTATTAATAACATAAAGCTAATGTTTAATATTATTCAGATTAGATTCAGAGGTCCTTAACTGGTGATCTGTAGGTCAGAACTGCCTATAAATACGTTTTGTTTAGCCTATACAGAACTAAAAATACATTTGAAGCAGGAGTTAACATTTGGGAGATTGAAAATGATCGACGCTTCCAGCTTCCTTTACTTGGCGATTCTGATGCCCTGAGATTCCTATTTCCTTCCTGGCAGCTGGCAGCGGGAGTGAAGGTGAAGGTGTCCATTACAGGGAGCACAGTGGCTCTCAAACCTGAGCAGGCATTAGAGCCACCCGAGGCCTTGTGAAGCTGTTGCAGGCCCCGCCCACAGGGTTCTCGATTCAGTAGGTCAGTGTCTCTGCGCTTCTCACAAGCTCCCAGGTGATGCTGATGCCAAAGGCGAGGGATCCACACTGAGTACTACTGAAGTGGGTAGGAAATGTGTGTTTTGGCAAACCATGGTCCTCCCACTTCTTGTTGATTCTCTTAACTTGGGTATCCACTGCCATTTATCACCAAGCTCACATTGCTACCTTTGGTATATGTAGTGAAATTTTTTTTTTCTATGTATCTCTCCTGAAAGTGGAAAAATTAAGAAAAATAGAAATATTTGTCTTTGTGGAAGCAAAGAATATTTCAACAGATTTACCATGCAAAAACACCTGGCCCTTTTTATTCGTATGCGTTTCCTGCACAGCTTTGAGAGTTTTTTGAGTTTGTGAGCTCAGTTCCAAGGAAGGCAACTTTCACATACAAAAAGAATTTGCCAATCAGTGTTGGGTTTTAGATCTGGGTTTGAGCTCCTGGTTGTGCCGTTTACCAGCTCTGTGACCTTGGAAAGGATTTGAATCTTATTAAGCCTCATTTCCTCATCAATATAATGTAGGGGTTTTAATGATACTAACACCACTGGGATATTGTGAAATTAAAAGTTTGAATGTGAGTCACCTATTATACAATAAATGCTCAATAACTGTTATCTGCCAATGTTATTGGCAACATTTTAATACATATTTAAAAACAATCTAACAATAATCTGGAAGGAGAGGAAAGAAACTAAACAGAAAGGGGAAGTATCAAGATTAGATCAGGAAGATTAAAACCAAGAATGAGTGGATACTGGCAATGCAAGGATACTGGCCCCCGATCAGGCAAAGAGTTTGGGAGAAGAGTTTATCAGGAAGAAAAGAGTACATCATGCAAAGTACAAAGGACAGCACCAGTAGAACCACAGTCAGTTTTAGAGTAAGAAACATAAAGAAGAATATCTATTCTTCAGGAAAAGTGTGTCATGTTAACAGACAAGAGAAAGAAACCAGATCTGTCATAGTAGTGTTTTAATTTTATCTTCTTGGTCAAAGAGACATATTTTCAGTCAGAAAGGGAAGGATAAACATTGATGAGAAGAATCTAAATTTTTAGAGACACGAAGAGAATTATCTGATTGATTTCATATGAACCATGTCATAGGTTTCTGGGGAAAAGGGCAGGTAAGATTGTGGAACCACACATGGCTATCTCAGAGGAAGCACAGAGCATGGACACGTGTCTAAATGAAGACACAGAGATGGGTGGCATCCAGATATCCAAACAGGAGAAGAGGAAGAGTGTCTTTACTCTAAAATTTTGAGAACTGTAAACCAAAAAAGCTTCATGTTTACCCCAAGGGACATATTAAATGGATGGTTCATGCTGGTTTAGGAAAGGAAAAGAATGATCATGAAGAGTTGGCGCTGGTTCCTAAGTATAAGTTTTGTCAATGTATTCATTTTCTTTCCTGAGAAGATTATTATGCTAGTAGATCATGGAAATGATTCCCCAATTCAGCAAATATTTATTAAATACTAACTAGGGGCATGCACATTGTCTGTCACATTTTTCCTGGAGAAATAGGCAATAGGTTCATTTATTAATAGATATGGGGTAGAAACAAATATTCTAGGAAGAAATTGTACAGAGATCTGGCCACGTGTACAAAAAAGAATGGTGGGAGTTGTTACTGAACTTGGAAATACAGGCGTTACTGAAGAGGGGTAAGAGAAAACAAGTCAGTTTCTGGACTTGTTTTTACAATGTGTTCATGATGTAGGTGGAGATGTTTATTAGCATACAGACATGATGCTCAGAGGACCTGAGACACAGACCTGGGGACCATTACCTTGTATGTTTATTGAAGCTTTTACAGCTGACATTTCTCAGGTGTATTGAGTGAGAACAGGGATAAGGCTAGAATGAATGTGGCACTAACATTGAAGGACAGAAGCTTACAAAGAGGACTGAGAAAGAAAGGTCAGGATGGCCAGTCGGGGGAGAAACAGAAGATCATGGTGTTACCCTGGCCGAGTGAGGAGAGAAACTCCTGCACAGTGCTGTGGACTCAGATGGATCTGGTGGGAATGGTCTTTATAAAAATGAAACTAATCAGAAAATAACCCTGACCCCTCTATACACTCATTTTGATGAATCAACATGTTGAAGGACACACCTGGAAAGCTAATGTATATTCTGCTAAGACTCCCCCTGAGATCTCCCTTAGGATTCCTGCCAGCCAAAGAGAGAGAAAAAGCCTCAAGACAAAGGGGCCATGGCTCACCCTTGCAAGAGCGTGCCCATGCCTTGTATCTCTGCTGCTTTTCTCCTAAACTCTAAGGGACCCCATAAGGCTTGCAACCAGGGGAGAATGGGCAGTGGCAGCTCAACCCAGTCTAGCCCCCCGAACCTATCTCCAAAGCCTCCTTTTCTCTGATTTCCTAGTCAGTGAGCTCACTTTTATTGTGACTTCTATTTCTTAGGGAGCTAAACAGCCGCATCTAGGCTCTTTCCTGTTGCTTCTTTTGCTGTAAACCCTTTCTTTGTTTCACTGTCCCCAGCTTTAATAAACATACTTTGAAAATCACCTGGACTTGTATTGTCAGATCTTTCCTACATAAAGTCAGGAACACACACACTATCGGCCAGCCCTAGGCAAACCTGCTGCATGTCTAGACCCCATCTGGCAACATATTCACCCTCTCTCCTCTGAAATAACAACAGATCGTTAATTAACATTATTTTTAAGAATAAATTTTAAAAGAGCAATGAACTGTATTAATATTTTTCCATCTGGACATAAAAACTGCATGAATGTCAATTGAGAATGAAAAATGGAAGAGGGCCCATCAGGCCAGGCTGGTTGGGTGGGGGGGGGGCGCTGGTGGTTGGCCAGCCAGCCCCACCCATGATTGGGTGTTGGGGGCGGATCGGGGCCCAGATGACTGGTTGGCTGCCACAGTGTGTGTCATAGCCACCAGTCATTCTGGTTGTTCTGGTTGTTCCAAGTTTCGGTCACTAGGCTTTTATATATATAGACTAGAGGCCTGTTGCACGAAGAGATTCATGCAATAGGCCTTCCCTTCCCCTGGCTGCCAGCACAAGCTTTTCTCTGGCACCCAGGGCCAAGGCCTTCGCTCCAGCCGGAGGTGCCTTCAGTCTTCTGTCTTCGCTACTCTGGCTCTCCTTCAGTCTTTCCTCCACCGCTTGGAGCCTACGTATGCAAATGAACTGCCATCTTTGTTGGCAGTTAATTTGCATATCACACTGATTAGCCAATGGGAGGTGTGGTGAAGGTATGGTCAATTACCATGTTTGTCTATTATTAGATAGGATTATAGTTGTTGATATTTATTGAACATGCAAAGAGAAAAAGGGAAGTTATTGATGCTCCTATTGCTATTAAGATAAATGAAAAGGAAGGCATGAGGCTGAATTCATTATTAATATTAATATAGATGACATTTTGAGCACTTATTATGTGTTAGTTATAGATGTTTTATACATAGTATGCATAGTAGTTATAGATGTTTTATACATAGTATGCATAGTAGACATATGATTCTCAGTCCACAGACTCAGTTTATGTAGAAAAATAACTTAAACATTTCTTGTAACTCAATTTAATTCTAATTCTCCCACTACTAAGCTAAGGGTAACACCTCAGGTTGTTTTTGGTTTCTTCTTTCTTCCATGAGGTGGAGAAAAAGGCCCAGGAGGGGTTCACAGTGCCCTGGCTGGTAAATTGGGGGTGTGAGGAGCCTTCTGGTTGGGGTAATCTGCTCATTCTGCGTTCTTCTGAGATAGCATTTGGACTGCAGCGTGGCTCACACATTGATTTGCTGCATCATGTAGGGGCAGGGGAACTTTTAAGAGGTAATAGCCAGCTGTGTCTAGAGTCTAGAGCTAGACTCTGCATGAAGCCATTTCCTCTTTGGGGTATTGCTACCTCCCCAGGGGTTCAGCCAAGGAAATAGAGAACTTGCCTCTTGGAGCCATGATTCTGTCTGTTCTCATTGCCTCCCCTTCACTCTCCTTCCCTCAGTCCACAGAGAATCCTGTTCTTGGCAGGAAGTGGAAGAAATGGCTCTCTGACCCCTGCTCTCCCACACATTCATCTATCCGTCATCCCCAAGCTCCAAGTTCCCTGCTTTAAAGCACAGAGAAAAACAGTGCCCCTTGGCTATTTCTACTTCCTGACGAGTCCAGCTGCCTCCTTTCTTGGAGACAGTGAGCTCAGGGTTGCCCATATGCTTGGGAAAGTGGAAATGCCAGGGGAGATGCAAAAATAACTGTATCATCACACCCACATTCAATTCTTTATTCTTTTTTGCTGTCGTTGTTAATCCTCACCCAAGGATATTTTTCCATTAGTTTTCAGAGACAGTGGAAGGGAAGGAGAGAGAGAGAGAGAGAGAGCGAGAGAGAGAGAGAGAGAGCGAGAGAGAGAGAGAGAGAGCGAGAGAGAGAGAGAGAGAGCGAGAGAGAGAGAGAGAGAGCGAGAGAGAGAGAGAGAGAGCGAGAGAGAGAGAGAGAGAGGTGTCTCCATCGACTGGCTGCCTCCCGCACCTGCCCTAACCAGGTCCAGGGATCAAGCCCCAAACTGAGGCACATGCCTTTGACCAGAATCAAACCAGACATCCTTCTGTCTGAGGGCCAATGCTCTATCCACTGAGCCAAACCGGCTAGGGCTAAATTCTTAATTCTTGCAACAGCAAAATTAGAAAATTAGGCAGGGTCTTTGACATTTGCATGAAAAGGATTTCCCAAATCTAAGACTATAACCTTTCAAATGTGAGATGAAGCCAGGGATTTGTGCTGACAGAAAGGACAGGGATTTGTGCTGACAGAAAGGACAGTAATGGCCATGGGCAGCTTTTGAGGCAGGCAGCGGCAGCAGGGGGTTACACACTGGGAGCAAGGACTCTGGCCCTTTAGATTTGACTGTGCTTGGCAAGATTCTTAAGAAATAGCAGTGACCAAGACTGAAAGCGTCTATCTGATGCCTAATTGTGGACTCTGCCTCCTCCGCCCCAAACCTCTGGCCATTACATGGCAGCTTTCACTTCTCAGCGAGGCGAATCCAGGCCATTCCCCAACTCCAATTTCTCCTCTGACTGTGGCTTCAAGGGAGGTTTCAGTCTTGCTGACCCTCAGTCTCTGGCCTTGGGGTCAGGACTGGGATGCATCATGGTGAAACGGAATTTTTGGACTGGAACCCAGATTCTTTGTCCACCGGAGTCAAAGAATAAATCCAAGGACAGAGGATAGTATAGCAAAGGTGGAGATTTATTGAAGAACAAGTACAGACTCCCACGTGGGGAGAGGGAAAGAATCCCACAGAATGGACTCCCATGTGGGGAAGGGGAAAGGGTCCCATCCCATCCCTTCTTCCCCAGCTTATAAAGGCTGCAAGTCCCTGTGTCCGGATATCCCCTCTGATTGGCCACTATCCCTTTTGATTGGTTACTATAGTAACTCCTGAACTCAAAGGGCAAACACCACATGAGACATGTGGGCTTTCTCCCTTTTTCTTTATCTTGTAAATATAGACCTTTTTGGCTACTTCCAGCTCCTTGTCTTATGTAAATGCAACTGTTGCTGCTCCTTGCACCTGGCCTCCTTGTGTTATGGAAATGTACCTTCTCCCAGTCTGTAGCCCTGTGTTTTTCCATGGACCCCAATTCTAAAAATTCCCTAAGCCTGGCTATATTCCCCTACAATTCCTGTTTCAATGGTGGCCTGTCAAATTGTACAGAACCTCATTATCAATGAACATTGATTGATGTGGGTTGTTCAGTGCCTTGCGATGAGGTTTCATAGGTTATAAACCTCAAGGGACTTTCAGTCACAGTAGAGAGGTGGAGTATGTGCATAATCCAGCATAGCATGTCCCAAACACCCTCCATGTTCTTGCTCCATAAAACACAACTTATAGCTGCGGAGTCAAAAAGGCATCCACTTGAAGTATGGTAGCAATCATCTCAGGCAGAAACTGTAGTTTAACTTTAACCCTGCTGTTTGGCTTCTGTACTTATTTGCTTTGTTTAACAATAGAAAAGTTACTTTGATTTTCTGAATTGTATAAATCATCCCATTTGATTGAATGCCTTATTGATTGTAACGTGACTATTCCATTGATTGCGATCTTACTGGTTTTAGAAAGCACATTCCTCTGTATCTGGGAACCAGGACAGCACAATTATCCCAAGACCTGAGGGTTCCAGATAATGTTTCCCTGTCAACTCAATGGTCCCAAGACCAGGACAGCACAATTACTCTATATTGCCTCCATGGCTCTAGATAATGAGTTCCTGGCAACTCAGTGGTCTCAAGACCCGAGGGATCTAGATAATGTGTTCCTGTCAACTCAGTGATCTGGAGACCCAAAACTGTAATTAACATGCTTAATTCTGCTTCTGTAAACTGCTTTTTTGCGAACCAGGTTCCTCATTCCAAATCCTGGGATGTGATCAATACCTTTGTGATTTTTGCCTATATCAACCTGGAGTTGCGACCATCTTATTACTATGAGATTTGGGAAATGTCCCCTCACAGTCCCGATTGCAATAAATGTGACTCCTTAATTCGACTTCTTGAGGCGTCCTTCTGTGATTCGCGGGGTACATTACAACACACTTGTGACTTGTTTGCAGCTGCTCTTTGGAACCCCACCTAAAAATAGTGCTAGCTCAATCTGCAGAAGCTCTGACCTGGATGGACATGCCCAAGTTCAAGATAGATGAGTTATTTTTAGACCTTTCTGAGCAACTGGGAAGGAAGTCACCACTTCAGCAACATCAGCATTTAAGAATAATAATATCCACCTCCGAGACACATGCTTTGAAGATTAAACCAAAGTATGTATATATAACACTGATTGCCATTCAGATATTCACTGGTATTGCTTGTTATTATATATTCAAAAGGCACAGCAGGCTTTTTAACATTTCAGTTTGACTATTAAATCCAGAGTGAGACCCTTCCCTCCAACCAATCATTCGAGTGTTTAGATCAGCTTCTGAAAGCCTCAGAATACAGGAGGTCCTCTGGTTATGTCAGAGAACCATTCCTATGGTGCCATATAACGCGATTTTCGCCATAAGTACGAACCCACCTACATAAGCACCTACGTCACTCACATGGAGCACATACACAGCAGTAACTAAGTGAGAGAGTTAAAAAAAAAAGAAAGATAACAATTCCTGACCTTTACTTGAGGTAAATAAATAATAAGAAACATAAAGCACATATGTACATACTGAAAGGGCGACCCCTATTAAAACCCTGTTTTTCTCATGGGTCTCACTCTGCTTCCGGTCGCTGCGTCGGCCAGGAGGGGGAGTCGAGCTGGCTAGCTCAAATAAAGGACCTTCTGCTTTTGCATCGGCCTGGCTCCCTGGTGTGGTTTTCTTGGGGATCTTGAAATCTGGGCATAACACATAAGTCGAAATGACGGAACTTTTTTTTATAAATAAATGGGAGATGGCAACGAGTCCGACGTAACCCGGGACTGTCTGTACTAACGTGCCTTTTTAAAAACTGCTATTTAAGATGACTGTCCTACCTTTTATGTTGCAATTTTAAACTGATGCAATTGGAGAAGTACTTTGATGTTGTAAATACCTACATGTCAGCTCATCGACTTTCAACTTAATCAAAATATTTATGCATCTTCACAGAAGTGTCTCATATTCATAAAACAAGGCAATAGTTATTTGCTTCCAACTACTATAATATGCTTTGGGAAATCTCTATGTGACGTGTATAAAAGGAATAAAAGCCAGTTTCCTGGAACTCCACTGTCAGCCTAATGAATGCTTTAAAAACACATTGACTGAAAGCCCATCCAACTTTTTCCCTGTGGCTGCGGAGAGTGTGTCCCCAAAGGTCTTAGAAGAAAGGATATTTCCTTTGCCCACTTCCTGTAATGTCTTTGAGGCTGGGCGCTGGGAATGCTAGGAGAGAATGGCTATACTGTTAAAAGGCTAACAATCAACATGGTGTCAGCATCTCTCAAAGGCACTTCGGAAACTAGTTGCAGGGAGAGGAGGAGCAGCCAGGCAGCACCCCCAGAGAGTACAGTTGAGTGTGTTATTCCACACGATTACATATTCAAATTGGTTTGAATTCTCTGGGCATCCATGGGGGTGTCGGGAGGTGGAAAAGATGCATGCTGGGAATGGGCAGGAGCAGTGGAGGAAGCTGGGCTAGCATTAAAAATGTGCTACAGATATTTCCCTAGGGTATAAAAGCCCCACAATCATAAAGATTCAGACAACCAGGAAAGAACTGTGCTTCTAAAAATATGAGGCTGGATTTCCAAGTGAAATATGGTAAGCCCTTTCAATACATTAAAAATTCTACCTTGTATTAGTGAAGTATGGTAGCAATCATCTCAGGTAGGAACTATAGTTTAACTTTAACCCTGCTGTTTGGCTTCTGTACTTATTTGCTTTGTTTAACAATAGAAAAGTTATTTTGATTTTCTGAATTAAATAAATCATCCCATTTGATTGAACACCCTATTGATTGTAATGTGAAATCCCATTTGTAGTGGTCATACTGGTCTTAGAAAGCACATTTTCCTTTACCTGGGAAGGACAGCACAGTTATCCCAAGGTCAGAGGGCTCCAGTTGACGTGTCGCTGTTGACTCAGTGTTCTGGAGACCCAAAACTGTAATTTAGATTACAGCCTAAGTTTAACCCAGGTTCCTCATTCCAGACACGAGGGCTCTAGATAATGTGTTTCTGTCAATTCAGTGACCCCAAGACCCAAAACTATAATTAACATGCTGCTTCTGCTTCTGTAAACTGCTTTTTTGCAAAAGAGTTTCCTCATTCCAAATCATGAGATGTAATCAATACTTTTGTGATCTTTGCCTATATAAGTCTGGTTTTGCCACCATCTTATCACTATGAGATTTGGGAATGCCCCCTCATAGTCCCGGATTGCAATAAATGTGACTCTTTAATTCGACTTCTTGATGCGTTCTTCTGTGATTCGAGGGGTACATTACAAAATTAGCAAGAACTTATTTTTCTTTTCTTTTTTAAAAAATGTATTTTATTGATTTTTTACAGAGAGAAAGGGAGAGGGATAGAGAGTTAGAAACATCGATGAGAGAGAAACATTGATTAGCTGCCTCCTGCACACTCCCTACTGGGTATGTGCCCACAACCAAGGTACATCCCCTTGACCGGAATCGAACCTGGGACCCTTGAGTCCACAGGCTGATGCTCTATCCAGTGAGCCAAATTGGTTAGGGCAAAAACTTCTTTTTCTTGAATCCTTCATAAATGGCTTTTTAAAATTCTCCTATTACAGCCAGGTAGGTTGACACATACTCACCCTGCTCTCTAGACTAAAAATCCCCAGGAATTATGAGTAAATGTCTGACATTTTGGCTAATTGAAGTTGGTGTTGGGGAAACTTTTGAGTATAGTGGCTACAAGCATAACCTTTGGCTGCCTTCACTAATGTGGTTTGAGAGGATTCACAGTGGTGCTGGAAAGTGTGGGCAGAGGGAGGGGAATTTGGAAAACATGTGAAATAGTTTATTTAGCCTCGTATGTTTGTGACCTTTCAATGGCAAAATATAAAGAGAACTTTGCAAAATCATATGTTTCAATGAAAGAAATAGAATATGAGCATGTAGATAATAGCAATGCAATCTGTTTAAGACACATTGTAGGGTTGAAAGTTTTCCATTTCACCTATGAATATGTAAGAGAGCCACTAAGGTGGGACCAGGGGAATAAAAAGGAGCAGAAACTTGGAGGTGAGAAATATAGATTCCAGCACAGCTTTATTTAGAAGGTATGACAATAGAACACAGGCGATGGCTTGTGTAATCGGCAGGAGCCCCACATGAAAGTGGGTGCAATGGGTTTTTGACCACAGAAAATTTGAGAGCAAGCAATATTTGAAGATCTAACTAACCAGCATTACTCAATAGAAATTTGTAACTGGACACTGTCTAGTAGCTACATTTTAAAAAGCAAAAAGAAGCAGGTAAAATTAATCCTAATAATACATTTTATTGAATCCACAATGTTCCAAATATGATCCTATCAACATGTGGCACTGCGCTTCAAGTGCTCAGTAGCCACGTAGGACTACAGGCAGCACAGAAATTGGCCAGGCTTTCGGCACCAGAGAAGTCTAGCAAGCAGATGACTAGACTCCCAAAGGCTGAGGAAAGCTGGTTTGCTAACTGATCATCCACAGGAAATAAAATGTGAGTGGTTAGAAAAGTCATTAAAAATATCCACTTCATTTTGTTATCAAAGCTATATAAACTAAAATACCAGTGAAATACTATTTCTTACCTGTCAAAATAGCCAAAGTTTTAAAAAAATGCAGTTGTTGAAGGTGTGCCATAATTCATATGCTACTATTAGCAGTATAAAGTAGTATAGCATTTTTTGGAAAAGAGGTTGCATTTCATGTCAAGAGCTTTGAATAATTTTTTTTCAAATCCTGAGACTCTACAGCCAAAAAAAGCGCAATCATTTTTGAGTGTTTATTATGTAACAGATAATATGCTTAGCACTTCATATATTTAAGTCTTTTCATCCTCACAACAACCCTATGAAGTATTTATTTTTATCCAGTTTTAACCCTATAAAAATAAACCAAAGCATGAAAAATTTAGGATTAGTATGTTATAGTAGTGAAACGGAATTTTTGGACTGGATAATTTTTTCTTTGTCTTCCAGAGTTGAAGAATGAATCCACGGACAGAGAGTGGTATAGCAATGGTGGACGTTTTTTGAGGAACAAGTACAGACTCCCATGTGGGGAGGGGGAGAGTCCCATAGAATGGACTCCCATGTGGGGAGGGGGGAAGGGTCCCACTGAGTTCCTTTTCCCTGTGGCTTATAAAGGTTGCAGATCCTGGTGCCTGGATATCCCCTCTGATTGGTCACTATTTCCTTGGACTGGTTACTATAGTAACTCCTGAACTCAAAGGTCAAACACCACATGGGACATGTGATGCCCTCCTCCCTCATTGTTCTTTTCTTTCTGACTTTCTTCCTTTTTCTTTATTTTGTAAATATAGATCTTTTTGGCTACTTCCAGCTCCCTTGTCTTATGTAAATGTGTATCTTACCTGAGCCTGCAACCCAAGCCAGCTTACTTGAGGCCAAAAAGCAGAGCCATATTCCTGCGAACCTGAAATACATGTATATTGTTGGATGTTATCTGGATTCAGTGCTTGTTTGTTAATATGGCTTAATTGAAGCAACAGCAGATTAAGACATGCATTTTTCCATGACATTACATATTATTTACCTAATGTTATGGAGATGTACCTGTACCTTGTGTTATGGAAATGTACCTGTTGCTGCTTCCTTATCTTATGGAAATGTAACTGCATCTGGCTTCCTTGTAAGCTAGTTGGTATGGAGATGTACCTTCTCCCAATCTGTAGCCTGTGTTTTTCCATGAATCCCAATTCTAAAAATTCCCTAAACCTGCCTATATTCCCCTACAATTCCTGTTTCAATATCATTATTCAAAGAATTTAAAAAAAAAGAAGTTAAGAAAAACTTGGGAAAAAAACCTAAATATCTCATCATCAGGGAATTATTACTGAAGTGAACACACTTAATGGAGTTGATATGTTTACTAAAGGGTTCTTAAATAATACGTAATGTCATGGAAAATTCATGTCTTAATCTGCTGTTGCTTCAATTAAGCTATATTAACAAACAAGCACTGAATCCGGTAACACACACCAATAAACATGTATTTCAGGTTCGCAGGAATGTGGCTCTGCTTTTTGGCCTCAGGTAAGCTGGCTTGGGTTGCAAGCTCAGGTTGGATGCACTGTATTCATTTTTGGAGCCCAGGTTGAAGGGGCAACTACTACCAGAGGGAAGCTCTTTTCATGGCTGACTCCTGGCGTGTAAGAGGACCAGAGGGCAAGAGGGCACAGCACATTTTAAGCATCTGTCTGTTTCATGTTTGCTAACTTCTCATTGGCCAAGGCAAGACACATGGCTGAGCCTGAAGTCGAAGGGTGGGGAGGTATCCTCTGCCTGCACTGAGAATGTGGCGAGAACGTGACTGTATAATTCTATTGCAGGGGAATAAAGAATTGGTACCAATAATTCAGTGAACTACAGTCTGGCTTCTATGATTGTCCTTCACATCCCTCCCATTTGAACATCCCCAGAATCTCATTCCGTGATGGCATCAGGCTAGAAAGATAGCATTGCAGGATCTACATCAACTCCAGATGTGATTCCTCTCAAGCCAGGGACCTTTGAACTAAAAAGACAAGTTATCTTACCCCCTCCCACATCAACATACAAAAGTGGAATAGAAACAAGGTGACCACAATAAACACCCCCATTCTAATTGGGGAAGAATGAGGAGCATCTAACAGCCATGGGTTTATAGCAACTATGAAATCCCTGTAGGCAAAATTTGGTGGCTTCCTTTACCTTGGGGAAAGGGAATGTTCTTGGATTAGACCCATTACTGTTCCCTGGGAGTAAGTCCCCAGACCCCAGTCTGATTTTTCCCCAGACTCTTGGTCCCACTCTTTGGCAAGTCCATCTTTGCCCACCATCCTCCTTGGCCAAGTCTAAAGACAGCATGGGGTAGTATGCCCAATTTGGTGGCTACACAACCTTCTCAGCTTGCTTCCTACTGGAAGGAAGTTGGGGGGAGGGGAGCCAGAGGCATTTTTATATCTCAAAGAGTCACCATTACTTTTGGTTCAAGTGGACACAAATTTCCTCAATACAATTTTTCACCCTGCAAATCCTAGGGTTTCTGGGCTCTGTTTATTCACACCCAGTTCTGTCTGCAAACCAGCCATGAGTTTTTCCCTGAACTCTTCTCTTAAAGTAGCTTTTCAAATGCAATGAGCAACAACCCCCTTGCTCTGTCAACATTGTGCCTTTAAACTAGCTTGCTCCTTATCCCACCTTACTGGGTCCATTTTCTGTCTTTTGGTTTATTGCAAGTAACTGTTATAGCAATGTTTCACTGTATATAACATGGATTAACATTTTCAATGCTCCTTTAACAATTTCTTCCTTGCCCGCTCCTGGGTCCCAGAGCCAATGGCACACATGTTGGGGTTTGTTGTGGCAGCACCCCACTTCTAGTAATAATTTCCAGTCTTATTCAGCAATTGCCACAGTAGTGCTATGCAACAAACAAAATCTCACAGACGTGCAGCATTAAACATGTGTTCCTCGTTAATGTGAGTTGATGGGTTTGGCTCAGCTTCCAGCTGAGTACCAGTTGGCTGGGCTCTTGGTTTACTCCACTTGTGTTAGTTTTGCAACTGGCTGTGTGAACTCTTCTCATTATAGGCAACCACACCAGCACATCCCAAGCTCTGCTTGCATCATGTTGCATTAATTATGCTTTTTATTCTGTAGTTCTGATGCTTTGATATCTTGGGGCCTCGCTGCTGGAAGGACTGTCCCTCCCAGGACCAGCTAATTCCTAGAGGTGGCAAACCACTAGCCTTCCAAGAGTGCCCCTTTCATATGCAAACTAGGTCAGAGGCTATCCCCCAACCATCACCTTTATATCAATATATAAATATGCATTCCAGGCCAATATCCCCCTGATCTGGTCACCCCAGGGGCTGTACCAGACAGCTAGGGACAGCCCCTATACCACAGAGCCCATTGAAATGATTCAGTAGCTGATCCTGTTTACCCTGCCTCACCCATTCCTTCCCAGGGAAACCACAATAAAGCTCTTACCCACATTTCCCCTCCCCCCTTTCTGTCTCCTGACCCACCCTGGTACTTCCCTGTGTGGCCTGTGGTATGGCATGTCCCTTCTCCTGCCATCTGTAAGTATAACAAACTTTCTTTACAAAAGCCCTTATGTCCTGATCTGTTGACCTTTTCATACCTAAATAATGAAACCTACTTTTTTTAATTAAAACTTTTTAGTATTGACATAATTGCAGTGTCCCCCTTTTCCCCACCCTTAGCCCAGCTCCATCCCGCCCCTCCCCCTCCCTTGGCCTTCACCAAACTATTGTCTGTGTCCATAGGGTATACATATATGTTCTTTAGCTAATCCCAAAATATCTCCCTACTAATATTCTTTTGACCAACTTAAGTCATGTGTTGAGGTGTGGGGAAGTACTTTTTGACCACCAGCTTGGCAAATGTGAGTGCATATTTCCATTAGAAAGCAGAGAAGGATTGGAGACTGTTCACTGGAGTGATGAGAGTGTGGATGTAACATTCTGTAACTGTGGATATATAACTTCATTGGAGGAGAGTAGAGATTTGGGTACAATAATTTAATCTGCCACACAGTATGTATGTATGTAAATGATGTTATCTCAAAAGATTAAGATCTGAATATGATTTCAAATATGTCAAACAGAATCTATGCAGAGAAAGAAGTCTGAAGGAAAGACATTGAAATGTTAATAGGATATATCTTTGGGTGCTAGGACTGTGAATATTAAAAAGTATTCCTTCTTCTATTTTACAAATTGTGTTTCATGAGAATAGAGTCATTTCATACTTCAAAACAGGCTCTATTAACTTGAAGTGGAGTCTTCTAAGTATTAAACTACAATTGTTGGGATATCAACAATAGGACCAGTAGTGGTCCTAAAAGCATGTGCAAGGAGGATTCGTTTCTGATCCTGTGAGGACAGAAAGATTTCCAGAATCTCGAACCCCAGGAATTGACATGGCTTGTCCTCTTTTTTTTTTTTTTAAAGTATGGTGCACAGGTCGCCAGCATTGGCATCACCTAGGCACTTGTTAGAAATACACAGTCCAATCTTCATCCCAGAATTACTTAATCCAATCTGCATTTTAAGAGATTTATCCAGGTGGTTTGTATGCAGGTTAAAATTTGATATGCACTAATCTATTCCACACTGTTATAACATCATTTAAAGTAAGCACATTTTTTCTTTATGATTAAAAAGGAATTATTATTTTAAAATGAACAAAATGGGCAGATAGTGGAATAGATGGGCAAATAGATTGGCTGGTCCAGTGACAAAGAACCAACGATATTTGCACAGTAATTAATTATTCAGTCTGGAATAGTTATTGATTGCCCGTTTGATGTGGGGCCTGTTCCACATCATAAATGTGAATCTGTGGAATAGCACTTCCTCTCTCCAATTATAAGACAGAACTGTAATTCTGGGATGTGTTAGTAGAATGTTAACAGGTGTCATACTGTATTCGTTTCCCATGGCTACTGTAACATATAGGCACAAACTGGGTTCCTGAACACAACACAAATTTATTATTTTATTATTTTACTGTTCTGGTGGCAGAAAGTCTGAAATGGGTCTTGCTGGCTAACATAAAGGTGTCAGCAGCAGGGCTGGGTCCCTCAGAGAAGCTCTAGGGGAGAAGCTGTTTCCTTCCCTCTCCCACTACAGGCTGCTTGCATTTCTCTGCTTCATTCCATCTTCAAATCCAGCAACGGCCAGTAGTGTTTCTCTTAAGAAATTCCTCTTAAGTCAACTCTCTTCTGCCTCCAATTCCATTTCTAATAACCTTTGTAATTGCACTGGGCCCACCCAGCTAATCCAGGATCACCTCCCTATTTTTTTAAATATATTTTATTGATTTTTTACAGAGAGGTAGGGAGAGAGAGAGAGAGAGAGAGTTAGAAACATCGACCAGCTACCTTCTGCACACCTGCTACTGGGGATGTGCCCGCAACCAAGGTACATGCCCTTAACTGGAATCGAGCCTGGGATCCTTCAGTCTGCAGGCTGATGCTCTATCCACTGAGCAAAACTGGTTAGGTCTCACCTCCCTATTTTAAGGTCGGCTGATTAGCAACGTTAAGCCATCTGCCATATAAGGTTCCAGGATAAGGACATCATTGGGAGGCTGTTATTCTGCCCAGCACACCCGTGAACTAGAGATTTAGTGGGCACATGAATCTGCAAATAACATGTCCTTCTGGGAGCTCTGCACTGTACAGTAGCATAGTAAAGGCTCTGAGAAATCTTGAAACCAAGAAGCCCATTTAACTTGGTCCAATCCGGGAACTCTTCTTTTATGTGCCCATTTCATGAAGCTGAGCCAGAGAAATATGCAGAAATTCAGAGTAAATGAAAGAACTGGTTTCTGCCCTAGAGGAGTTGAAGAAAGCTTTTCATTTTATAAAATCGTGTATTGCAACTTAATCCTGGTTTTATTTCTGCTGAGGGCATGCAGGGCAGAGAGTGCGAACATCTGTGGAAACTAGAGGCCCTACTTTCCAGGCTTCTGTTCCATTATAAGGCAACCTCGAGTGCAGCAGTCGTGGTGGGAGTCTATCCCGATTTCCATTTTTACCAGGGACATGTTGTGGAATTATGAATAATAATAATAAAAATCTGTCCAGGCCACTTTCCTAATCTCTATCACTCTGCTTCTCACTTGTAAAATTGGGTTAATGGGATCCCCTTTCATCCAATACCACTGCGGGGCTCTAATTAATGTTAAAATGCTTTTTGGCATCTACATGCAGAAAGAGTTATTACAATTCAGTGCCAGATATTATGATGGTAATGAGGACTAGCTCACCAATGTTTCATTACATGTGCAGCTTTTTTCATCAATTTACTGCACTAACCATCATACAGTATTATCTCTAGAGCCAGACCAGCCAGCTTCTTTCATCTTTGGGATAGCTCATGTGGAAACCAAGAAATATAAACTAGAGAAAGCTGTGTCTTGTAAAAATAAAAATAAAAATCCCAGAAGGCATTTGTTTTATGTGGTGAGCACAATGATTGCTTGCAATAAAGAAGCCTAGGCAGGCCTCCCTTGTTCTAAGATTATTCATGCAGCAATTATGCTATTGGTGGCAACCTGTTTTTATGATAATATATTGTAAGCTATTCTGAAGCCACTCAACAAAGCATAGTAGAACGCTTGCAATCTTACTCAGGACCTCTTTAGTAAGATACCTATTCATGTCCTTGATTAGAAAAGCTAAAGAACATAGGCATTTGAAAAAAGAGATAAAGTACAGATCAGTTGTAATCTTCAATGAATTGGGACTTGTAATTTCCAAGTGAAGAATCACAAAAGAGAGAAATTATTGGGTGCCCTGACTTCCATTTTTGATGATCTTATTTATCTTAGGACAAATGCTTTCCATGAGTCCCTAGATTGTGTGCCTGACACAAAGGAAGGGGACCTATTTAGTTTATAATTGGACAAGAACAAAGGGTTTCCTTACATTTGTTTTTGTATTGCTGGGGGTTTTCAAGTTGACCTTGAACAACATGGGTTTGAACTGCACAGGTTTCACATATCGGCAGATTTTTTTGGATAAATACAGTCATCATTCCCTTTTATATCCTTGGGTTTCGCATCTGCAGCTTCAACCAACCACATATCAAAAACAGTATTTTTGAACTTCCAACTGTAGTTTCCCAACTGCAGATTCCTAGCTTTGGATCAAAAATACTGTTTTCAATCCACAGTTGGTTGAATCCTTGGATGTGAAGGGCTGACTGTAGAGTCAAAAGTTAAACCTAAAGTATTTTTACTGCAGGAGGTCAGCGCTACTAATCCCCAGGTTGATCAAGGGTCAACTGTATTCTTATTTCAAGTGCGTATTATTAAGTTCTTTTAGGTTTTTTGGTTTTGCAGGGTTTGTGACACATTCATGCATTTTAATTTAAAATAGTTATTGTGATTGTTTTGCTGAGGTAAATCTTTATGAAAAGAAAGTAAAGCGCTTCAGGCTGTCCTCCGCTGGTGCGTTTGGCGGCTCCGTTATGGCGACTCTCAGCCCCAACGTTGTGATTAGTGATGAAGAACCAGGTTATGACCTAGATTTGTTTTGTATACCTAATCATTACCTGGAGGATTTGAAAAAGGTGTTTATTCCTCATGGACTAATTATGGGCAGGACCGAGCGGATTGCTCGAGATGTGATGAAGGAGAGGGGAGGCCATCACATTGTAGCCCTCTGCGTGTTCAAGGGGCGCTATAAATTCTTTGCTGACCTGCTGGGTTGTATCACAGCATGAACAGAAATAGTGATAGATCCATTCCTATGACTGTAGATTTTATCAGACTGAAGAGCTACTGTAATGACCAATCAACAGGGGACATAAAAGTGATTGGTGGAGATGATCTCTCAGTAACCCCCTACTGAGGATGTCCCCCCACCAAGGTACATGCCCTTGACCAGAATCAAACCTGGGACCCTTGAGTCCGCAGGCCGATGCTCTATCCACTGAACCAAACCTGTTATGACTGGAAAGAATGTCTTGATTGTTGAAGATATAATTGACACTGGCAAACAATGCAAACCTTGCTTTCCTTGGTCAAGCAGCATAATCCGAAGATGGTCAAGGTCGCAAACTTGCTGGTAAAAAGGACCCCTCGAAGTGTTGGATGTAGACCAGACTTTGTTGGATTTGAAATTCCAGACAAGTTTGTTGTAGGATATGCCCTTGACTATAATGAATACTTCAGGGATTTGAACCATGTGAGTGCTTTAGTGAAACCGGAAAAGCAAAATACAAAGCCCAAGATGAGAATTCAAGTTGAGTTTGGAAACATCTAGAGTCCTATTGAAATCACCAGTAAAGTGACCAAATGTTCTAGTTCTGTGGCCAGCTGCTTGGTAGAGCTTATTGCATGTATCTTCTAAGAATTTCATCTGTTTTGTAATTTAGAAGTGTCAGTTGCTTCATTCCTGAACTCTGTATTTGCACTATGAGCCTAAGACTATCAGTTTCCTTTGGGTGAATTGTTATTTGACTTGTGAATGAAAAATCTCTTAAACCACACTGCTATTGAATGAAAATATTGAAACTGTATTTGTAAGAAACATTTAAAGAGAATATATATTAGTTTTTAATTGGTATTTTAATTTTTATATGTTCAGGAAAGTACAGAAGTGATTGAATATTGTTAATTATACCACTGTGTGTTTAGAAAAGTAAAAAGCAGTCAGGTTTTGTATCTAAGATAGCACCTAAGAGATATTGTTATATTAGATAAACCATATGTCCTGGAATTAATTAAGTAATTTTCAGTATTATTTACTGTATTTTCCCACTTATTCACATTATTTTCGGTGAATCTTTGTCAACAGTTCCTTTTTAATACAAATCAATAAATTCCAGAATAACATTACCACTTTTTGAGTTCATCAGTGTAAAAATCCTTAAAATAAAGGCTATCTCTCTAAAAGAAAAAAAAAAAGAAAGTCAAAATAAATATTAAAAGAAGAGGTGTGCCTTGATCTTAAAGAGGTTGCTTAAATCTCACACTTGTTTCACTCAAGTTTTGTTACAACTTTATTTATTTATTTTTAAAAATATGTTTTTGTTAATTTCAGAGAGAGGAAGGGAGAAGGAGAGAGAGAGAGAAACATCAATGATAAAAGAGAATCTCAGATCAGCTACCTACTGCATTCCCCCCAATGGGGATCGAGCCCGCAACCTGAGCATGTGCCCTGACTGGGAATCAAACTGTGACCTGGTTCATAGGTCAATACTTAACAACTGAGCCACACTGGCCAGGCTTGTTACAACTTTAAATTGAGTTTATATCCACATGGACAGAATGAAAATGTCTCAATGAAGCATCTCTTTCATTTTGTCATCTATTTCCACAGTCTGCAAAACTGAATATAAAATTTATTGTATAAAATATGTCTTTCTCCCGAATGGGAGGATTTTTTTCCTTATTTTTTTTCTCCCCATTTCATTTTGCTTTGTAGGTATAATTTTGGTAAATGATTTGAAGATGGGTAAAGAAAATGTTGGCTGAAGCTGTTGAGAGCAAGCATCCTGCCTTCCAAGATCTTGGTCTTCTTTATAAGCTGGGTTGCAAAAATAATTATGTAAAATAAAATTAAAAATTTGTGTATAAAATAGGGTAAAGGAATATGCATAGAGAAAAGTAAAATGAAACCGTGTGAGATCACACTTAAAATGCACCTTACTATTGTAACATACACACTCTCAAGCTAACTGGTATACACACATTTGTTTCTATATTTTTTAGCAGCCCCTGAAATGAGGGAAAATCACTTCTAATGAGAATCTCTTGAAGATAAAGGAAAATCTGTTACTTAGCTGGAGTCTATTTACAATGATGAGGCTAGAGGAGAAAATGAAACTGTATCTTTCTCTGTCTGTCTGTCTCTCTTGTGTCTCTCTCTGCCTGACTGTCTTTGTCTCTCATTCTGGGATTGAGGATGAGTTGAATTCTCTGATATTAAGAGTACCTCTGATACAACTCTATTGCTCTCTGAATTGGGTTGTTCAAAGAACAGAATTTTAAAAGCCACACATCTCTGTTATTTTCAGAAGGTGGGGAGTGATGTAGCTGATTTTCTGAAAATATCAGATGATACAACATAATTTTATTTTTAGCTCAGAAATGCAACTGTGGGACTTTTAAATAAAATCCAACACATTTTGTTGGAGAGGCTAAACCAGTCACGACCAGCTGGCACTGCACAAAACTGAAAGTCACCACAAAGGGAATTATCAGTGAAGACAGAGAGCAAAGGGAAAGTCCTCAAACAGTCACTCGGGGCTGACTGGTTTGCTCAGTGGTAGAGGGCTGTGTGTGTGCTTATATAATGAATCCAGGGATTTCCACCATCAATTACTATGGGTGAAAGCCACTCTTGATTTTGAACGCTCACATGTCCGGGTGCCTCAGAGATGTGAAATTTTGTCCTGGCTCTGTCACCAGCTCTCTCTGTGATCCTGAGATACCTACTTCCCCATTTCTCAGTCTGTTCCCTCTCAATGCAATGTGAATTGGACTAGATACCCTTCCAAGTTCATTTCAGGACCCGAAGTTTAAGCAGAGTAGTTAATATCCCCCGTAAACCTCATGTGTGTAAACATGGAATTCTTTTTTACTTCTCTATAGCCAAACTAATTGCTCATAGCCCCTATTTTAACGATGACAGAGGGAGGGAAGGAGGGATGGAGAAGAGACAGAATGAGAAAGAGAGAGAGAAACTAAGCAAATCAAGCAAACAAATGTCAATGTTGCCACTTCAAGCTATCTTACTTTCTTCTGGGTTAGAAGTTAGTGTTTGGTGTAATGACTCGGGATTTAAATTCAGTTGATTCAGAACTCAGGCTCTGTTAGGGCTGCCACCCCTCTCAGGGGCTCTACTCTGGCCTCTTAGTCCTGCCGCTGTCCTGTGTGATGCCCTCCACTTGGCACTTCTTTTCCTTGCGATGGCTTCTGCTGCCAGGGGAAGCGAGACAGTGGTGCAGTCAGAGGTGGGGTGTCTGGGCTGGTGGCCTCCACCTGAGGGTCATCCTGCCACCCCTGCTTGTGCTGCTGACATGCATCGGCCTCTGCGGCTGGCGCCCGGGGTGTGGCCAGGCCTTCTGACAGGTCCACGTGGCCAGGGGATGAAACTCCCCTGTCATTTCAGGCAGCGAGGTTCTTGGGGCGCTGCTGAAGGAAGCATTTTCAGAAGCCCCCCTGGAAGGATGGGATGTGGGAAAAGGTTCTTTGCATAAAGTTACGTTTCTCGGGTTCCAGTCCTGGAAAAGGTGCAGCTGGGAGTTTAGCGAAGCCAGGAGCAAGGCCAGTGTCCGGAGTCTCCGTTCCATGTTGCAGCCGGTGTGCTCAGCACTCAGGCCAGAGAAAAGCCCATCAGTCCATGTGTGGAGCCCCACATGGCCTTGCACCATCTGGGCACAGTGGGGTGCAGCCCCTGCAGCAGGAGTCCCAAGAGAGCCCGGCGCCCCGGCACCAGGAGAGTGTGGCTCTGTCTAGAACAGGGGTTCTCAACCTGTGGGTCGGGTCGAACGACCCTTTCACAGGGGTCGCCTAAGACCATTGGAAAACACATATGTAATTACATATTGTTTTTGTGATTAATCACTATGCTTTAATTATGTTCAATTTGTAACAATGAAATTGGGGGTCACCACAACATGAGGAACTGTATTAAAGGGTCGTGGCATTAGGAAGGTTGAGAACCACTGGTCTAGAAGTTTGTATGTAGATTTCGTGAGCTTGCACAGGCTGCGTCCATCGTGGCCAATTACCTGTTTCGAGGTGTGACTAACGGGCAACAGATTCCCAGGTCACTCAGACCTTACTGCGCATGTGTCTAACCTGCCTTTGTTCAGTCCCTTTCCCCATCAGTGAGCAGGGAACCAACGTGGACAGTGTTAAATGCAGCTCTTTGGCAAAGCTGTATAAATGGATGGCTATATCTAGCCTTCCTCTTCCTCCTTTCCTGAGAAATAATAACCAGATTATGACAAGGGTATGACATGCACTTTGTGTCCTCCTTAGGATGTCCCCATTCCCCACCCTTCTCAGCTTCCATCCCCCCTGCAGTACGCAGGGGCTGTTGGACAGGACAGCACCGAGGAGTCGGGGATTTGAAGGCTCTCTACCTCCCTGTGCTATGCCTCCATTTCTACTCCCTGAATCGAAACTAGGATGCAACTAAGATGGCTTAAGGCACACAGTGAGGGTTTTTTTCTTTCTTGTTTTGTTTTGTTATAAAGCAGGCTCTTCGGTCCTGAGATCCTCAAGCCCACTTAGCGGTTTTCAGTTTGCACCCGTGCCTCTCGATCTTGGAAGGGAGGATACTGACTTATGTCTGACTGTCTCTCTTTTCCTCACCCTGGCGGGGAGGATTGCTTTCTCTTGTTTGGTGGGATATCGCATCCATACCGTATCACATATCATATCTTCCCATGGGTCATACTAAGCATTCCATTCTCAAGTCCTCTCAGTTTTAAGGCTTTGAAGTCTGCAAAGGAACGCTCCTCCTCCTCGATCCCACCCCACATGCTTAACAAAGTTCACATTAGAAATAAAAAAATCTGGATTTCTTGTCTTCAAAGTGTGCATGAAATCTGACTATTCTCTTTGTTGCTCCTAAGCAAGAGATTCTAAGACGTCAATGAGCAGAAGACAAAATTATCTAAAAATATTTAAAAATAGAATTCAGCTATGTAAAAAAAAATTCTATACCATGATTAAGTGGGGTTTATTGTAGGGATGCAAGGCTAGTTCAATATTTGAATATTAATCAGCCCTGGCCAGTTTGGCTCAGTGGATAGAGCGTTGGCCTGCGGACTGAAGGGTCCCGGGTTCGATTCTGGTCAGGGGCATGTACCTTGGTTGCAGGCACATCCCCGGTGGGGGGTGTGCAGGAGGCAGCTGATCAATGTTTCTAGCTCTCTATCCCTCTCCCTTTCCTCTCCATAAAAAATAAAAAATATATATTAAAAAAAAATCAATCAATGTAAGCAAGTTGACAGGCTAGGGAAGAAAAAAATCACATGATTATATCAATGATGCAGAAAAATCATGTAATAATATTCAATTTTCATTTGTGATGAAAAATTCTTAGGAAAATAAGATTAGAGAAGGAACTTTTTCAATTTCATAAAGAATGACCTACAAAAAACCAACAGCTAACTTACTTGATGGTTAAAGACTGAATATTTTCCTCTTAAACTCAGGTACAAGTTGTGGATGTCCATTCTTATTTAATGCAGTACTGGAAGTTCTAGCCAGTGAAATTAGGTTAGAAAAGGAAATAAAAGTCCTGCAGATTAGAATAGACAAATGAAACCGTCCCTATTTGCAAATGACCTGATTGTCTATATAGAAAATCTCAAGAAATACAAAAAAAGATTATATTCTAGAACTAATGAGTAAACTCAACAAGGTCACACTATCCAAATTAAACATACAAAACCAATTGTATACTATACATATGCTATATGTAGTATTTAGTATTAATGAACATGGACACTAAAATTAAAAATAAAATACTATTTACGATTGGCCAATTATTGTAAATACATAGGTGTAAATCTAATAAAACATGTACAGAATATATGCTAAACACTGATGACAAAAATCAAAGATGGTTTAAGTAAATGGAGAGACATATGTTCATGGGTTCGAAGATTCAATATAGTAAAGTTTCTTCCCAAGTAAATATAAGGTTTAATGTAATTCTCATCAAAACCCTAGCAAGATTTTTCGGTAGTTAAAGATAATTATTCTAAAATTTGTGTGGAAAATAATTAAAATGATGTTGAAGAAGAAATAACAAAATGGGAAGAATCAGTCCACCAGATTTCAATACTTATTATATAGCTACAGTAATCAAAATGGTAGGGAATTTGTAGAGATATAGGCACAGAAATCAACAGAACAGATTAGAGAACCTATAAATAGACTCACACAAATATGCCCAACTGTTTTTTGACAAAAGTGGAAAAGCAATTCAATGCAGCAACACTAACCTTTCAAAAAATGATGTTGAAACAATAATACATTCATAGGGGGAAGAATGGATCATGGGCTTAAAGGTGTAATGTACTAAAACAATAAGACTTTCTGTAAAAAAAAAAAAAAAAAAGGGAGAAAAAAGTCTTTGGGACCTAGAGGTAGGCAAAGAATTCTTAGACGGGACACTAAAATGAAGACCTATAAAAAATTGACAAACGGGACATCATTAAAATTAAAAACTTTTGCTCTGAGAAACACCCTGCCTGGAGAATGAAAATACCAGGTTCAGATTGAGAGAAGACATTTGCAAACCACATAGCTAACAAAGCACCAGTATGTAGAATATACAAAGAACTAGAGAATTCTCAGAACTCAGTGACATAAATAATTAAACCACAGAAAATGGGTAAAAGACTGAAGAAACGTTTCACTGAAGACAACATACAGGTGGCAAATAAGCAAATGGAAACATGTTTCAACATTATTAGCCACCAGGAAAGTGCAATATAGAACTACAGCGAGATATCACTGTGCACCTTTCAGGTGTCTAAAGTAGAAAATAGTGACAACACCAGAAACCCAGCGAGGATGCAGAGAAACTGGGTCGCTCACACCTTTCCAGTGGGGTGAACACAGCACAGCCTCTCTGGAAAGCAGTTTTGTATTTTCTGAAAAAAAACTAAACATGCACTTACCATGTACCAACCAGCAATTGCTTTCCTGTACGTTTATTCCAGGGAAATGAACACTTACGTTCACACAAAATCCTATACATGAATGCTCATAGCAGCTTGATCTGTAATACACAAAAGCTGTACACAATCCAGTTGTCCTTCAGTGGATGAATGGTTAAACACACTAGGGTGCATCCAAACCATTGAACATCACTCAGCAATAAAAGGAAATGAACTGTAGATAGAACAACATGGCCGAGTCTCCAGAGAATTATGTGGAGTGGAAATAACCAATCTCAAAAAGTTGCATCCTGTAGGATTTCATTTATATAAACAATTTCAAAATAACAAAAATGGAGAATAATTTAGAGGCTGCCAGGAGTTGGTGGGGGGGAGGGTAGCGATGAGTAGGAGGTGGCAAAGGGAGGTAGGCATGGCTACAAAATGGCACCACGTGAAATCTTAGTGGTGATGGAAGGGATTAGCTCTTTAAAAATTAATTAATTAATTATATTGGTACATATTTAAACTTTGTTGTTGAAGGTATTACAAATGACCCTCTTCCTCCCCCCTCCTTTGACCCCCTCCACCCAGCTCCCCTTGACTGAATCAATGCTAATATCCTACTATAGTTTTGCAAGATGTTACCATGGGAGGAATCTGGATAAAGGGCTCTGTATTGTTTCTTACAATTGAATGTGAATCTGCAATGATCTCAAATAAAACTTTTAATTTAAAAAAGTAAAAAGGAAAGCAACAAGGATCCTATAATCAATACCTGTGCTCCATACAGACGTTCTAGTACCCAGGACAGTTTCTGGCACATAGAAGGCACTTAAATTTTGCCGAATGAACACGTAAGGCATTCATTTGAAACAAGGGAACGATTCATAAAGGATTTCATATTTATTTAAGATTCGCAACTCTTAAAACTTCCAGGAGGGAGAGAAACTATCTTGCATTATTTGCAGATGCTTTAAAGTCTCTCCCCCCTCTCCCTCCCCTGTCACATTGGCTCATTCTTCTAAGTCTGTGGACAAACCTTTGAAGGATTGTTGGCATCAGAATATACTTGAGAGCCCACATAAACTTCGCACAGAAGCCAGTGGATAGTTCTCATTTTCCAAAGACATGTTATTCAGCTTTGCTCATTCACCAGTTTCACGAGTTTCTTCCTACTTTGCACACGCTTGCTCTCTGTGTCTCAGTTGGCACCGAGCGCAAGCAGCCACCTGACCGCGCTGAGAATTACCTGGACGATGGCCTCGCAGGTTTCTGTTTTAGGAGTCCAGCACCTAGTGAGTTTTTGGGAAGGAGCATTTTGCAGGGAGTGGAAGAGAGAATTGTACTTTGACCTGCTTAATGATGGAATTGCCTGCGGAGACTCAGTTTACCCCTCACCCTAAGGAGAAGTCCTGTTGCCTGGGAGACAGTCATCAGAGAGGCTGCCGAGAGGAAACCGGGTCTCTGAGAACTCATTCTGGTGAACACGTGTCTTCCAACTCTTACAACCTCGAATGCCAGCAGAGTATATTTTGCAATTCGTGAAGGGGACACGATCAGATTATGCTGGATTTGTGCTTCTGAGGGAACTGATATAAAACGGTGTTCTATCACCGCCACGAGGATGCGGGGCGCAGTTAATTTATGAAACGGCTGGTGGAGCAGCCCCCTCTAGTGGTCACAGCCTGTGTTGCCGAATGAAGCGAAAGGGGGTCTAGAGACTCAGAAATCAAGGGTAAGGAAAAGAAAGCATTTTCATAGGTCAGCCACTAGCAACCATCTGAGGTTCATAAATGCATCTTGAAGGTTTATAAAACAAGCCACCCTCCACAGGCACCCAGAGGGGACCGAGGCAATGGTCAGTAAACAGTCAGATGCAGAATAGTGATATGCTCATTTGCTTTTGATGCAGCCTCCCTCCAGCGCTCCTTTACCGGGAGCTGTGAAACTTCCCGCTTCTCCTGAGGGCAGCCCATCCCATGCACATGAAGAAATCATGGCTATTGCCGCCATCAAGATCTGTGATGTAGTATCATCAGCCTCAGACTATGTTGTGATATTAGGCCAATAGATTCCCTGTCCCCATGGAAATACATTCTAAGCGCTGTTCTCTAAATGTGGAATTGAAGGCCATTACATTTCAAGCATCAGGTAGAAGTTAAAATTGGTTAGGGCAGCTAGCCCAGCCCAGCTCACATCTTAGAGTCCTTGTATCTGGATTGTTCTCGGGGGTGTTGGGGCAGTAGCGACAGGCATGACCTATAGCACTTGATTGAGGCCCCAAACTTTCTACCAACTGGAAGCCCTGTTTCACAAAAGTTCCTTTGCCCAGAAGCTTCCCGTCTTTAGATACCTTTTATTCATCTTCAGAAGTTTCAGTCTTTTGCTGTTTCTCCTAAATTGGATAATTGACACAGGTTATCACGCATTCAGGGGGCCAGGCTCTGATGTTTGGAAATACACTCCACCCAGTAAAGTCTCCTTGTGTCCTTAGAGTGGTGTTGCCAGGCGGTGGCCAGAGAAGAGGAGGGGGAAGAAAAACGATGGCTACCCACTTCTTTATTGTAGTTCAATCGAGTACATTTTAAAATTACCATTGCTTGAGTGTGCTTTTCCCCACAATCTTTATTTTAAAGTTTAAACACCTCTAAAGAATGTGTAAAGTAAGACATTTATGCTTACTTTACATAAGCATAATGAGACAGTTCTGAGCTGAAGAGGTCAGTGCAATAATGACAATCGCCGTGGGCTTGCTGTGTCAGGGGTTATTCTAAGCACGTCTGTATACTGACTGATGTACTCCTCACTCATGGCAATAGTGAGATAGGTTGCTATTATAGTCCCTATTTTACCCATGAGGAAATGGAGGCGTAGAGATTATGTAAAGTGCCCCGTGTCACCTAGCTAGAAGGCAGTCTTGCACTTGAATAAAGAGACTATTATGGTTCTATTGTGTGATTTAGGACAAGTCATTGGAGCACCTCTGAGATTTCCTTACCTATGAAATGTGGACAATAATTCCTGCTCTGTCTACTGATTAGGTTGCCATGAGACCATTTATTTATTTCCAAATATTTGTTGGATGCCCACCACATGTCTACTGGAAACACAACCACAAGGACGGACATGTTCTTGACCTCATGGACTTTATGCTCTAATGAGGGAGGCAGTAAACAAGTGAACAAAGAAATAAATGAAGTCATGGCAAATTGTGCTGAGGCTCTGAAAACAATGATGCTAAGGGAATAGGAAAGTTTGGGCAGTGGAGGGCGTATAGTGGTGTGACTGCAGCTGCTTTCGCTAGGAGAGCAGGGGTAGCAGCAGGAGCTCAGAGCAGGGGATAGGTTAGAGCAACGTGGAGATGGACTGAGAGCTGGCAGTAAGGAAACATGGGAGAGGATGGGAGAGTGGACTGTTCCAGATGGAATGGTATGTGGAAAATGGAATGCTTCTGCCTCCTACATTTACAGAAACAGAGAAGACCAGTATGATGCCATCAATGAATTTGCTGCATGTGAAGGCGTGGATCAAGATCTCAGAGTTAAATTCCCTGAGGCAAACACACTGATGCATTGCTACACGTAGGCCAGTTAGAAACCAAAGATTTCCTGAGAAAATGGATTAAATGGTCCCATTGGTTGTTTCCTTTCTCCGTGCCCACAGATGCATGGGACATCTCTGCTTCTGCTCATTTCTTAGTGTAGCAGGATAGTTTATTGAAGCATTTGGGTTTATCATTTTGTGTTTCCTTCTTTCCTGTTCTCTGCACCCAATCTTCCCCACTTATTTTTAACTTCAGGGATTTTTTTGCAGTTTTTTTTCAGTCCTTTTGTTAAAACCCAAGACCACCGAAGGAGTAAGTGGATGCCATCTTCCTCTTTCCATCGGCTCTTTGTGCCATTTCTTTCTTTTAGTTTTTATCTTTTTCTTTTACCCAAGCAATACAGGTAAGCACAATAAATAAAAATAAATTTAAATTACCTCATATCCTGCCATGAAGAGATAAGTGAGCATTATGAACATTTTAATGTATAGTCTCTGTAACCTTTTTTCCTTTGTTGTTTTCCTTGCAATTCATATATCCTATCACTAGGTAATGGAGGATTGTCATAACATTAGCAGGCTGATTACAGGTACTTAGATTTTAAAAGTTACTAGCAAAGATCAGCTTTTCAAGAACCAAATGCTCAAGAAAAATGTATATGCTGTACTTAGTATTATTGAACCTCAAAACTTAATTATATATTTAATTAATGCTTGCCAGTCATTTAAAGTGACCAAAAAATAATCCAATTAAAAATGGGCAGGTAACCTTAGTAGACAACTCTCCAAAGAGGACAGACAGATGGCCAATAGACACATGAAAAGAGATGCTTAACATTATTAATTATCAGAGAAATGCAAATTAAAACCTCACAGCTGTCAGAATGGCTATCATCAATAAATCAATAAACAAGGATATGGCGAAAACAGAACCCTCGTGCACTGTTGGTGGGAATGTAAATGGGCTCAGCCACTGTGGAAAACAGTACAGAGCTTTAAAAAAAATTAAAAATAGAACTACCTTATGACCCAGGTATTCCACTTCTGGGCATATAGCTGAAGAATCTTAAAACACAAATTTAAAAAGGTATACGCATCCCTATGTTCACTGCAGTTTTATTTACAATAGCCAAGATATAAACACAACTCAAGTGCTCAACCATAGTCGAGTGGATAAAGAAGATGTAGTACATATGTACAATGAGCTATTACTCAGCCATAAAAAGAAGAAAACTTACCATTTGTAACATCATGGATGGACCTAGATTGAAGGTATTATGCTAAGTGAAATAAGTTAGACAGAGACAGATAATACCATATGATTTCACTAATATGTGTAATCTACAAAACAAAATAAATGAACAAACAAAACAGAAACAGACTCATAGATGCAGGAAACAAACTAGTGTTGCCTGATGTGATAGGGGTTAGGGGAATGGGTGGAGGGGTGAAGGGATTAAGAAGTACAAATTGGTAGTCACAAAATAATCACAGGGATGTGAAAGAACATTGTAGGGAATGTACTAAATGATATTGTAAAAACTATGAATGGTGCTAGGTGTGTACTTGACTTCTTGAGTTATTGGAGGGATCACTTTGTAAATTATGTAATTGTCTGACCACTATGGTGTATACTTGAAACTAATATAAAACAATATTGAGTGACAACTGTAATTAAATATAAAATAAAATAACTACAGTTTACTTTGGTGTCAAGTATCTCTAGGAAAGCATACATGACTTTGAGGACTCAGTCATGCTAAGTGATAAGACTTCTGTAGGCTCTGATATTAACTTAAAGAATTATTTTTTATTCTATTTGATAGCTAGTTTTTAAGGCATATTTACACCAGGAAGAAGATAAATATGGCTATAGACTAACAAGTAAAAATTCCCAAAACCTAGCAGAGTGTCTAGCACAAGATAGATGTTCAATAAACACTCATTTCCCTTAATTCCAGTTTCCTTTCTGAACCTAAAAACAGAGAAGCTATACTAGTTTATTTTTCCCAGGGTAAATGAAGCTATTTTCCCTCCCACTGAAACAGGAATTTGGGGGAGTGAAAAAGACAGGTTTTAGGAAATTTTGGAAATTAAGGGGTCCATGGAGGAAGCACAGGGCTGCAGAGCAGCAGAAGGTATATTTCCATAGAATAGGGGAGCTGAAAAGCTGCAACAGGTGTATATCCATAGAATGAGGGAGCTGGGAACAGCAAAAGGTCTATATTTACAAAATAAAGGGAAGGAAGCCCTTCATCCAAAGGGAATAGGGAAACAATAAGGAAGCGGGGTGGGGAGAACCATGAGACATGTGAGGTTCTACCTTTGAGCCCAGGAGTTACTATAGTAACCAGTCTAAGGGAATAGTGACCAATCAGAGGGGATATCAAGGCACCAGGCTCTGCAGACTTTATAAACCATAGGAAAAGGAACTCAGTGGAACCCTTTACCCCTCACCACGTGCGAGTTCGTTCTGTGGGACTCTTTCCTTCTACCTACGTGGGAGTTTGTACTTGTTCTTCAATAAATCTCCACCTTTGCTATACTACTCTCTGTCTGTGGATTCATTCCTCGACTCTGGCAGACAAAAAAAAAAATCCAGGTACCAGTCTAAAAATTCCATATCACTACCTTCCCTCCCTCCATCCTTCCCACCCTCCCTCCTTTCCTTTATCCCTCCCTCCCTCCCTCCCTTCCTCCATACCTACCTTTGTTTCTCTTGAAATGATTACCACTCTCCTTCACCTTCTCTCTAGCTGGGTATAAATTAGACTCTATTTAGAAAGACTAGTTATTATTAACTAACCTTGGTTATTTATAGCTTTTGGCAAGCCTTCATTCAAGAAATATTTAGACTTAATATGTGCTAAGGACTGTGCTTTAATCTGTTGGAGAAAAGAATAGTAGTAAAAATATAGGAGTCTAAGTAGCAACTCGTTTGTTTTACAGATTACTCTACGGTTCTTTGAGAAATGCTATACCCTTTCCCCCAAGTCCTGCCTCTTTTTCACAGAAGATTATATTCTGAACCAAAATGAGAAAGTTTCTGATTTTATCATAATGTTCCAACTGGCTTTTTATTATATGTGTATATATATATATATTTGGCCTAAGAGGACTAAATCAGGATTATGAATTTCTCACTTATTCTCATGTTATTGGATGAAAAACAAAATCAATCCTGACATTTAGATTTCTAACTGCTACATTATAAATACACAAAAAATTCAGGACAACTGGAAGATCTTTGAACAAAAGATTATTTGTTTAGGCTCCTCATTTCAAATATCATCCTTATATGTATCATTAATAAAAACATATATAGGGCATCCCCAAAAACGTACACGCACACTTTGAATAATTATCAAGGCAGTGTTTATTAAAATAGATTTCATTTTCAAAATTGAGCTATCAGCTGTTATGGTGTGTGTATAATTTTTTGGACACCCTATAGTTTTGGGGAAAATTATTTTTAAAATATGCCTTTCAGATATATTTTCTTAACTCTTTCTGCTTCTCTCTCTCTCTCTCTCTCTCTCTCACACACACACACACACACACAAACTTAAGAAATTATTTAATTTTATCCCCTTGCATTTGGTAGTAAGCTTGGGGACAAAGTGAAAAATGGCCATTTAGCCTAAGATTGCAGGTTTCCTCTACTGAGAAACAATTGTATACAGACAAGAAAATTTAACATTTCTGACAGTGATTTAATGTTACCCATTTAAAAGTCATCTGGCAGTTTTAAATATGGAAATTTTAGTCCCATTCCCATCAACAGATATTAAAAATTTCTACAATTCCTTGTGGCTATGTTAGTTTGGATGTGCATAATGCCTTTTTAAAATAAGACTCAGCAGAAAAATCTCCATATTAATCTGGAGGTTTGGAAGAAACAAAATTACTTTTTTATGACCACTGAATAGCTTCTTAAATCATTAAAGTGTTCCTTCACTTTAGTCGTGGGTTCCAGCAAAAGGATAAATCTTGAATATGAAAGTATTTTCTAGCCTAAATATTGGAAGCATTGCCTGGTAGTTGAGGCTGGAAGGAACCTTGAACCATCCCTCCTCCTAGGCCCAGCCTCCGTGTCTCAAGGGGCTGGTTCTATGTCCCACGGCCAGTTGGGGTGGAGCAGGGCCTAGAACCCCTAGAAGTGGGCTCCAGCCCTCCCCAGCTTTTCTTTGAGATCCATTCAGTGACGTAAAGAAGACACACACTGTTGAAAGGCAGTGCTCTTCAATGTCAGAGCAGGAAGGATGATTTCTACGCTAAGGCTCTTAAGCACAGAAATATAATTCTCAAACATAGACATAAATAGATCATGAATGTAACAGTCTAGTTTTCAGTATCATATATATGATGCTTTCTATAATCAAATAGTAATATTATCAGGAAACTTTGAAGCATGAACCCAACCATACAAAAGAATGGTGAGTCTTAACAGAAAAGTTTATTTATCTCAAGTAAGATACGCATACTTGAGACTTTCAATTATTATTATTTTTTTGTCTAAGATCATTACATGAGCAAAGCATCAAACTTCTATCTTCATCTATTCCTGACCCTCACCTACTCCTGGAGAGAGAACCTTTGTATAAACACGTTTCCTCCTTCTGTTTTTTCTGTGTGTTATTTAGACAGTTGAGAATTCACAAATAGTATTAAACATTTCTCTTCTTTTAGAAATATAGATATCTTGACTTCCTCTGTTAACTTTTTCAATTCTCTAAAAATTGAGGAAACAGCCAAGGATTGGCTTCCTAAAACTTAAGGCTCAGGAACAAAGAGAGTCAGGGTGAGACAAGATTTCAAAAGCAGAGAAATCTGATGTTTATCATTCTTGGATGAAAGCATGCCAAGGATCAATGGAAGGTGTTGTAAAGGCACATGTCTTGATTTTCAAAGGAGAGCGATTGGGGATTTGTTTAGAAGTGTCAGCATTGAGTTAAGAGAATGTCACCCTATCATTCTCTCAGGCCAGAAACAGGAAATTCTGGAGTCTTAATGTGAAGCTATTTATAGAGAATAGTGCTCTTTGAGGGGAAATTTAAGTTTAATTTTGTGAATAAACCTTCAGCTAGAACTTAGAACCCTCTATCAGAGGGTTTTCAAATGCAAGCTGGTTTGACCAAACATGTAGAGAGCCCCAGAAATGACATTCTTATTGGTGTTTCCTTGAAGAGTATCAAATATAACTTCCAATGTTGTTGAATATTAAAAATGGGAGAAAGCTAATCTGTTTAGTGGCTTATTCTGACTTTACCAAGCAAGATACCACACATACTATTATTTCCACATTTCTTACCATCCTTCAAAAGTCAAATCACACATGAAGAAATAGTAACAACCCCTCCTTTCCTTACATTAAAACCATTTCATCTTTCTTACTTCTCTCATCTCGCTTCCTTGATCACCCTCCCCTTACTTGGTACTTGTGAACTCTGTCCTACAAAACTTCAACTTCAATTTCATCTTCCCTGACTTGTCTACCCAGAGTCAGCCAAACTGACTTAACCCCTTCCTCCTCTGAGTTTCCCAAGAATTGTGCTCATATTCCCAGTTATAGCATTTCAAGTATGATACTGTTTGCACGTTCTATTGCTACTAGATTTAAGGTCATGTTTGAATCATCTCTACAACCATCTCCAACATAAGGACTCATTATAAATGTGATGTCTGTTTTCGAGGAGCTTTCAGTCAATCAGGGAGCATATGTAGAACCACACACACAAAATAATAGGCAGCAAAAGCAATTCACCGATTTATGCAACAAAATTTTATTAATTGCCTATTTTGGCCTGGGTATCTATATAGATAAAAGCCTAAGGGACTGAACGACCAGAACGACCAGAACGACCAGAACGACCGACCAGAATGACTGGTTGCTATGACTTGCACTGACCCCCAGGGGGCAGACGCTCAATGCAGGGGCTGCCCCCTGGGGGTCAGTGCTCTCCCACAATGGGAGTGCTGCTCAGCTGACTGACCCATGCAGGTGGCAGACCAGCCCAGCAGCAGCCACTCCCTCCCTCAGTAGTCCTGCAGGTCCAATTTCCAGAGAATGGGCCAGGCACCAATGGACCAGTGCCACCAGCATAATCCCAACAGCACCACCGGCCTCCTGGAAGCAGGCCTTGGGTACCACAGCCGCTTCCCCTCCCTAGATGTTCCACAAGGAAGAAATAATATAAAAGCGGCCACCAGGTGGCTCCTGAGAACCAGTTCAAAAGTCAGTGGGATGGATCCCGGGCCACAAGGGTGTCCCACCACCCACCCAGAAAGCCGATTGCATCCTGGCCTTCCTCTAACCTCCCCTCAGGACCCCACCTGTGCATGAATTCGTGCACCGGGCCTCTAGTAAAACTGAATAAGACAGACTTGGGCCCAGCTAGTATGGCTCAGTGATCACGTGCTGGGAGCCAGTTGGTATCCTTCCATTTCTTAAATCTGTCCACATAAGCATTAAAAAACAGGCTGTCATTCATCAAGTTGCTCAGTTAAGAAATCTGGGAGTCATCTTTGATATTTTCTTCTCCCTGTTGCTTCCACCACTCACCTGACACAATATACCACACATGGGTGTGCACACACACACATGTACATACACAAAAATCCAAATAATCCCTAAATATTGTGGATTCTAACTTCTAAAAGTCTCTCAAGTCCATCCACTTTTCTCTATTACAACTAACATCACACTAGTATAAGTTACAGTCATCATGTGCCCAACTAACTTATCTACCTACTTCCAATGTTCATCTGGCAGCTAGAATGATCTTTTTAAAAATATAAATACATTCAGCCCAGCCAGTGTGGTTCAGGGGTTGAGCACTGGCCCAAGCACCAAGAGGTCCCTGGTTCAATTCCTGCTCAGGGCACATGCCTGGGTTGCGGACTTGATCACCAGGAGGAAGCGTGCAGGAGGCAGCTGATCAATGTTAATGCATCGATGTTTCTCTCTCTGCTTTCCTCTCTCTCTAAAATCAATGAAAATTTATTTTTTAAAAAGTAAATAAATTCAGTAATGTTGCAGTCCTGTGTGATATTCTTGAATGACTTTCTTTTGATTTTAAAATAAATTCCAGACATTTAACATAACCTTGAAGCCCCTGCATGAGCTGGCCTCTGCCCCAGCCTCCCAAACTGACCTCTTGCCAGTCTTTTCCTTCTATTCCTGCATCAGTCGTATTAATCTTCTCTCATTTTCTCCAAAGGACCAAGCTTCTCATCACCTCAGGGCCTTTGCACATGCTGTTGCCTGTGCTTATGCCTTGTTCTCCTTGCTCTTCTTTATTGTTGTGCTTATTACAAATAATTTGTATGATTTGTTATTTAATATCTATCTCTAAGCCCAAATTTTAAATCTTCTTTGTTCTTTAATATATTTTTATTGGTTTCAGAGAGGAAGGGAGAAGGAGAGGGAGATAGGACCATCAGTGCTGAGGGAGAATCACTGGTCGGCCGCCTCCCCCACGCCACCCACTGGGGATGGAGCCTGA
>NW_006288719.1:458710-472973 GCF_000327345.1 Myotis davidii
GTTTCTCCACCCAGGTTCTGTCTAGGTTCTCCAGCCAAGTTCTGGAGCCAGGTTCTGTCCAGGATCTTTTGCCATGTTCTGTCTCTAGGTTCGGTGTCTAGGTTCTTCAGCCAGGTTCTCTTGCTAGGTTCTGTGTCTAGGTTCTGTGTCTAGGTTCTGTGTCCTGTTACATCTGTATTTATACCAGCTGATTCCAATCCTATCAATCTCTATTCCAAAGGTTAGGGCGTTTCTTATCTCCATTCCAGGGAGTAAAGTTATGTAGCTTAAGCATGATTGTTCGTAGTTAAAGTGATTAATTACCCACCTGGCACTTAGTTAACGGGTTTTATTCCCTCCCTAACTTCAGGGGAAAATCCCTACCTGGGGAAACAACCTTTCTCAGAGAGTTGACCTTGGTTAAAACACATAGTGCCAAGAAGGTGAGCAAAAATATTAAGAACAGTATGTCATATACGCCAGGTCCCTTGAAACAGCAAGGATGGACCGACTCCCAGCACAACCCCAACCTCTGTCATCAATCTTCAACCTGAAATCTATTGAGTCTTGATAGAGTTCTCAAGTGTCTCTGATAAAAAGGCAAAAGACCCTGTTGGTGGTAGTGATAGGTAACCTTTTAAAACATCAAAAGCTACTTTTCGAGTATAGTTGACATGCAATGTCAAAACAGCACAGTGAACCATTTCAGTGAAGGCTGTTGAGACACGCAGAGCACGGGGTGCATGAGCCCTGTCTGGGGAGGGGCTCCCAGAAGCTGGAGGCCTGGCAGAGCGGGGCTGGCCCTTCTTGCTGGCAAATGTCATAATTTTGCTGAGTGGAGAGGTCCTAAGAAAGATGCATTTCAGAGAGACTGTTTCTAGAGAAACAGAATCTGGCAAATGTGTATCTGCAATTCAAATCGATTCCTCTTGGCCTGCAGCGGCGCTCTTGCCCTGAACTTCATAACAGTCTTCTTTCACAAGCTTAAAGGATCTAGCTGCATTTCACTGTCTCCCATGTCTGCTTTCCTGCAACTTTCCCTGAAATATCTAGCTCATAAGCTTACACTATATCTGTGACTCAGCACCTCTTACTAATTAATGTAGCACATTTTAAAATGGTTTCAATACGTTTTAGCTTGCTGCTACCCAGCCCTCCAATTCCCGCCATCCGACTCTTGGAACTATAAATAAACCAGCCCCTTTTTACTAAACCGATGAATCCCTTTGTAAATGCACTAGATGGCAGTGGAGGCACTCCTGCACGGGGCTGGAAAGCCTTCTGCGCTAGGAGAACGTACATGAAAACGGTCAGGTTCCAGCTGCCCTGTTACCCGAGATAAGGGCAGAGAGAAGGTAAAAGAGGAAGAGGAGCGCAGCGAGCTAAATGCTGCTTCATCGCTTCGATAGGCTGGGTATTCGTGTCACAGGTGTTTCAAGCACACCCGCCTCTTGGTTAATGAAGTAAATGCATTTGCTTTCTTTTTAAGCCATAAAATCAATTTCCATGAAATAAATCCGATTTTTCCTCACCGAATTTCATTATTAACTTGGGGATATAGTTCTTTAGAGAAAAATAGTTCATGAATATTATTAAATCATAGGAACACAGCACTTCTTTTGAAATAGCCCATTTAAAGGAATACAGTAATGTGCGCCAAACACTGACAAATGGTATTAAAATATTCACAAATATTTAATAAATATCAGTAAGGTGCTACATGCAAATAAGTCATAACATAGAAAATTAAGAAAGAAAAAGTCATACCAGTTTCTTCATATGTAAATAATTAAACTTTCTTGCTGTTCGCTCCTTAAATGTTTAGTTTGGTTCAATTCTTTCATTGCCTTGTACTACCTTAACCGTTTTGAACTGTATATTAAGTGTAACTCATTAAATTTCTTTTCTGGCCGAAACCGGTTTGGCTCAGTGGATAGAGCGTCAGCCTGGGGACTGAAAGGTCCCAGGTTCGATTCCGGTCAAGGGCATGTACCTGGGTTGTGGGCACATCCCCAGTAGGAGATGTGCAGGAGGCAGCTGATCGATGTTTCTCTCTTATCGATGTTTCTAACTCTCTCTCTCCCTTCCTCTCTGTAAAAAAATCAATAAAATATATTTAAAAAAATATTTCTTTTCTGTATGTGAAGTTGGGCTGTTTCCAGATTAGCTCATACTGACTCTTTAATGTTCAAAGCAATGTTGTCTTTATTTAGCTGATGATATATTTTCTTATTAGTTGATGATATTATTACTAACATTTATTTGCATGTGTTACAGTTTACAGAATTCTTTTCACATACATTATCTCATTTAATTTTTACAACAATGAGTTATGTAGGGATGATTATTTACCCCATTTTACAGATGAGAAACAGGAGATCATACAGGCTAAGTAACTGGTCCAAGGTCACACTCATTTTTTTTCCACGTGAGTAGGGTAACATGTCAATGTTATCACAAGGTTTGAGGGAGGCACATGTCACGTGAGAACCTGAACACCCAATCATCATGCTGATGAGCTATAAGGCTCAGGTCACACACATTTTAAGTAGCAGAACTTTGATATGAATCTAGGTTTTTGAGTCTAAGTCATAGATTCTTTCCACTATTCTTCACTGACTACCAAACAATTAGCATATTTAAATAATTATGTTCACCTACAAAAAAGAAAACAAAGACAGAACAGAGGACTATAAAGAAAAAAAAAATGGCCTACTGTGGATGGCCCATGGGAGATAAGTAAGGAACAGATTGTGCAGGGCCTTGTAAACCATGGATTAGGGACTCATTTTAAAGGTGACAGGAAGCCACTGAAGTTTTAAATCAAGGCGGGACACTGTTTGCTGTTTATGGAAGACAACTCTAGTTTCAGTGTGGGGAGTGGTTTGGAGTCAGCAGGAGTGTCTGTGGGGAGTTGGTTAGGCAGCTGTGTCAGCAGTTCAGGAGAAAGAGGTGGCAAAGGGTGTCATGACAAATAGGCAGATTTGAGGGCTCTTCAGGAGTTGGAATGAACAGGTCTTCATGATTGACTACAGGCTGGTGGTAAGGGAAAGGGGAGTGTCAAGAATAAATTTTAAGATGGGCAACTGCGTGGTTAGAGGTGTTATTGACTGAAACAGAAAATATTGGAAGACCATCCAATTTTTCCTGAAATGTCATTTGACTACCATGTAATCTATAATAAAAAAAAGCATAATATGCTAATTAGACCAGACATCCTTCTGGGTGACCTTCTGGACGAAGCTGGGGCCTGTGAGGGCTGAGCCCCTTGCATGAATTTCGTGCATCGGGCCTCTAGTTATACAATAAAAAAATCCCTGTTAATGGAATATATTTTAAGATTAAAATTGCAGTTCAGTAGGGCTACGCTCTTTCTTCATCCTACAAACATAAGCCTAATCTGTCTCCTCCAAGAAATCCCTTTTATTTTTCTCACTGGAAATCTGTTCCTTCTCTGTTATCCCATGGCACCACCTCTACCTTTGGTTTAGCTATTGTCACACTCTGCCGTTGTCTCAACCATACTATAATCCTCTTGAACTACACTTGAATAAATATAGCCTGAATAAATACTTGAATTGATAGATATGAAATCCCACTTTCCTTCGATTTTACAGCAAGTAGGATGGTCTTTTTGTTTAAAAAGGGAAACTTGGACATGATAAATAAGAAACTTAAGCCAAAGATCGGGAGGGGAGAAGATTAGGAGTCACTTACAACTCTTATCTAAAATAACTTAAATTCTAGCTCCAGATACATTGCTTTAGAGGTGATCTTAGAACTATGAATAAGCAATCATAGAGGATTGTCAGTAGCCTCAAGTGAATGTGAATAGGAGAATGCAACCATTGTAATTGGGAAAGATGGTAGGTTCCACGAACAATAAGTCACTAAATTTTACTTAAGTTGCAGAAATAATAAATTGATTAATTCTCCCGTTTATTTATTTTATAAAAATATATTGACTGCTGAGGACACAAAAATGAGTTAGAAGGAAGCCACAGCCTCAGAAAGGGAGACAGAGGCATGAAAAAATTAAAATAATATGACATGACCTGTGTTATAATAGAGTTACATATATATTGATGAGAGAGAAATTATGTCAGAGCTTGTGGTCAGGATAGCTGTAGATAGGAAGTGGCATTTGAGTTGCTCATTAAATAATGAATAGGAATTCTCCAGTAATCAAATAGGAAAGAGCACTGCAGGCATACAGAAATGCATAATTAGATCATGAGAGAATCGCAATGCCTGTCTGAGTAGGTGGATCAGAGGGTATATGGGAGAAAATGACCTGTGATAAGCCCAAAAGGGTCAGCCTAGGAGCCCTAAGAGACTGGACATTGATCACTTAGAAACATTTAGAGCTTATTTTAAACACACTTGATTTACAAATATGCAGGAAAAACATATAGTGATGGATAAGAATATAGTGATGTGGGTGAGAACCCATAGTGTCTTGCACAGAGGAATGTTCAGTACATATTGAACAAATAAGACCAGGTTCATAAAGAAGTTTTTCAATAAACAAGAGTTATTCTATTTATGATATAAAATAAATATATGTGAACCAACAGCTTTTCTGTATACCATAAATGAACCATTGGTATATAGAAATAGAGCATAATGAACATATGTGCAAGCTTGTAAGAAATGACTTAGAACTAGAGGACTAAAACAACAAAATATTGACAAGTGATATAAAAGATGACTTGAATATTTGAAAAACATATTTAAAAGATGTCAATTCTTACAATGTATTTAGTATTTTGCTTATTTTCATATTTAGTATTTTAATGTTATTTCAGTAAAAATTTCAATGCTCAATGACATTTTTTTCTAGGCAGGAAGAATAAGAGTTTAAACTTCTTTTGGAGAAGTAGTAAGATAATAATATCCAAAGCCAATTTGTGAAAACAACAACAAAACCCTAATGAGAGTCTTTCCTTCTTAATATCAAAAGACATTATGAAGTTATACTAATTAAAATATTGTGGTACCAGAACAAAATTGGACACAAAGATCTCTGGAATGTCATAAACAACTCAGAAATAAATTTTAGTGTATAAATAAGAAATCGAGGAAAATTAATGTGAAAAATGGTTTATTCCATAAATGACACTGGCAAGATTTGTTTGCCACAATAGATCATTTACCCAAGCATCTACATACCAGAAAACTTCATATAATAGATATCTTCTATATGATTATTATTTTATATTATTTATTTGTTTATTTATTTTACAGAGGGAAGAAGTGGGGAGAGTGAGAGAGATATATTTGTTGTTCCACTTGTTTATGAGTTGATTCTTATATGTTCCCTGACTGATTGAACCCACAGCCTTGATATATCAGGACTATGTTCTAACCCACTGAGCTATTGGGCCAGGGCCTCAATATGATTATTTATTTTAAAATAATGCCATTGTAATTGTTGAAGAAAGACTAGATATAATGCTTAACCTATGAATTACAGGGTTAGAAAAAATTGAATGGTGATTTTATGAAATGTATAATTTGTGATGGTTCTTGCTAGCTACATTTAGCAGGCACTATCTTAATTTATATTAAGACTAGAGGCTCAGTGCACAAAATTTGTGCAGGGGGGACCATCCCTCAGCCTGGCCTGTACCCTCTCGCAGTCCAGGACCTCTCGGGGAATGTCCGCATGCTGGCTTAGGGAACATCACTTTCATAATCTGGGATCCCTTGCTCCTTACCACCCACCTGTTCGCTCCTTACCGCTTGGATTGCTGCTCCTTAGGACTGCCTCAGAGGCAGGAGAGGTTCCCGCCACTGCCGTTGTGCTCGCCAGCCATGAGCCCGGCTTCTGGCTGAGTGGTGTTTCCCCTGAAGGAACACACTGACCACCAGAGGGCAGCTCCTGCATTGAGCGTCTGCCCCCTGGTGGTCAGTGTACATCATAGCAACTGGTCGTTCTGATTGTTCCGCCGTAATGGTCGCTTAGGCTTTTATTATATAGACTAGAGGCCTGATGCACGAAGGTCTTCCTTCCCTTGGCTACCGACACTGGCTTCACTCCAGCACCCGGGACCTGGGCTTCCCTCACAGCCCCAGCTTCGTCTATCCAGAAGGTCATCCAGAAGGACATCCGGAAGGATGTCCAGTCTAATTAGCATATTATACTTTTATTATTATAGATTATATAAATGATTATCTACAATATGACAATTTACAAAATATGCATCTTTTTGTATAAATATTGTTAAGCCAAATTCTTGACTTCATGAGTATACCTTGTTCTACTCTATTTGGAGCAAATTTGGAGCACTTGTCTTCAGAAAGACACTCCAATGAAAGGACAGAGAATGTCAGATTGTATAAAAAAGAGAGGCCATTTTAGGTTGTCTACAAAAAGCATAACCTATATAATAAAAGGGTAATATGCAAATTGAGCCTAACAGCAGAACAACTGGGAATGACTGGTCACTATGACACACACTGACCACCATGGGGCAGACACTCAATGCAGGAGCTGCCCCCTGGTTGTCAGTGCGCCCCCACAGGAGGAGCTCTGCTCAGCCACAAGCCAGGTTGACGGCTGCCAGCACAGTGGTGGTGGCGGGAGCCTCTCCTGCCTCCTCAGCAGCGCTAAGGATATCTGGGTGCAGCTTAGGCCTGCTCCCCACTGGCAAGTGGACATCCCTCAAGGGCTCCCGGGCTGGCAGAGGGATGTCTGATTTCCAGCTTAGGATCAATCCCCCAGAGAGCGGGTCTAAGCCAGCAGGTGGACATCCCCTGAGGGTTCCCAGACTGCAAGAGGGCACAGGCCGTGCTGAGGGACCCCCCCCCGCCCCAAGTGCACAAATTTTTGTGCACTGGGCCTCTAGTTTTAAATATAAAGATGAGGATAGTATAAAAGTAAAAGGATTGAAAAACCTATACCATGCAAATACTAATAAAAAGAAACCAAGAGTGGCTATATTAATATCAGACAAAGCAGACCAAAAAATGAAGAGATGATAGGTAATACAGAAAATCAATAAAATTGATAAATCTATAGCTAGTATGGTAAAGAATGAAAGATTCCACAAATGATCAATATAAGAAACAGAACAGGAGCTGTCATTATAGATCTTATAAACATTAGCATAAGAATATATTATGAGTAAAGTTATGACAATAAATTTGAAAACTTAGGTAAAATGGACAATTCATTAAAAGAAATAAATTAGCAAAATAGACTCAAGAAGTGAAAACCTTTAATAGCTTTTATATCTAGTAGAAAAATTGATTATTTAACTAAAAAATCTTCCCACAAAAAACGTCCAGCCAATATAGTTCTCACTGGTCCATTCTACTAAATATTTAAGGAATGAAAAATATCAATCCTATGTGAATTCTTTCATATGTAAAATAGGCAGATATGGCAGATATAGTTCATAACTCATTTTTATGAGGTCAAGATAGAGAGATACATGTTCATGGATTAGAAGGCTCAATATTTTAAAAATATAAATTACCCTAGATTAATCTATATGTACAATTCAATCCCAATAAAAATTTCAGCTGAGTATTTTTGTGTGACAGAAATTAACAAATTGATTTCAAAGTTTATACAGAAATGCAGAGGACCTGGAGTATTTAAAGCAATTTTAACAAAGAGCAAAGTTGGAGGACTTCCAACTGACTGAAGGTACAGAAATCAAGACAGTGTGGTTTTGTCTATGTATGGACATAAAGGTCAATGGAACAGAACAGTGAGGTTCAGAAATGCACTTATGCATCTTTGTTGATTTTCCATCAAAGGACCATAGTAATTCCATGGAGGAAAGCATAATAGCCTATGAAAAAAAATTGCCGGAGCCACTGTTCGTCTCCATTAAAGAAGTGAACCTTGATTCTTATCTCATGCCATTCAGATAAATTAAATCAAAACAAATCATGCTCTAGCCGGGTTGGCTCAGTGGATAGAGTGTTGGCCTGTGGACTGAACGATCCTGGGTTTGATTCCAGTCAAGGGCATATACTTTGGTTGCAGGCTTCTCCCTGACCCGGGCCCTGGTCGAGGCTCATGCAGGAGGTAACCAATTGATGTTTCTCTCACACTGATATTTCTCTCTTTCTTTCCCTCTCTCTTTGATCTCTCTAAAGATCAATGGAAAAATATCCTCTGGTGAGGATTAAAAAAATAAAAAAGAATTATAATGCTAAATATAAAAACTAAACCTATAGAACTCCCCTCTCCCAAATAACAGAAAGTTTTACAACCTTTGGGTAGATGTAGATTTCTTAGAGAGGACACAACATACATGAAGCGTAAAAAGAAAAAATGAAAAATTGGACTTAATAAATATAAACAAAATATACTTTTGTTATCTGAAAGATAAATTTAAGAAAATGAAAAGAGAAGCCACAGATTGGGGAAAACATTTGCTATATATTTTATATAAGACACAAACAGAATGTATAAATAAGCTTTACATCTTAATACAAATAAGATAAAAATAAAATAGGGAAAAGATTTGAACAAATACTTCATAAAATATTGTATGCAAATAGTTCTTAAGCACATGAACATGAATTCAACATTATTAGTTATCAGGGAAATATGAATTAAAACTATAATCTGATGCCACTACACATGTTAGAATGAATAAAAATTTTAAAACTAATAATAACAAATGTGAGTGAACATGTAAAATATCTGGAACTTTAATCCATTGATGGTGGGAATGTAAAAGGGTACAAGTTAGGAAAAACATTTGATAGCTACTTATAAATTTAAATCTATGCTTACCAAGTAACTCACCATTTCCATTTCAGGCATTTAAATATTCAATAGAAATAAAAACAGATAGTAACAGACTTGTACACAAACTTTCATATTATTTATTAATAATAACCCCAAACTAAAACAAACCTAATATCATCAAACAGGTAAATGGATACATTTTGGTACCTTTGCACATGTGATACTACTCAGCAATAAAAACATGAGAGGTTGACACACACAATCACATGGATCAATCTCAAAAATATGCTGAGTGCCAGAAACTAGACACAAGATAGTACATATTGTATACTTGTATATAGCTTCAATTTCAAATAATAAAGGAATGTTAAATTAGTGATTTTTTTTCAAAAATGGGTGAAAATCAAATGGAAGTCTTTTTAATCAAACAAAATCTTACTTAGAACCACAATAATTAAGACACATAATGGAAGGTCTGTTCCGGGAATGGCAAAACCTGGACTGTGTCCGCCTACCCCAACTGTTTTTGGCTCTTTGCAGTGGATTTTGCAGAGGCAACTTGGCACCCTATGACTTTGAGGGCACAGTTTGAACACTCACTCCATTAAACAAGTCACTGCAATCTATGCAATGGTATATGATAATATTTGCAAATAATATTTGGAGGTATGAGAAAATCTTTATGACAAAATTTAAAGAAAATATAGAATACAAAGTTGTAAATGTAAGTTTATGATCTCAGCTATGTGAACTATATGAGGGGAAAAAGAATGGAAAAGAAATAATGAATGAAATACAATGTTTTCATAAAAAATGAAAACAGCTATGAAACCTCCACAGTAAGATTCTAATTTTAGTTTCACTTTTATTTTTATTTTATTATTTTCTCTGTTAAAGTTTTGTTCTTTTTTTGTCTTCCTCTGACTTATTTCACTTAGTATAATGCACCTGAGGTCCATCCATGTTGTTGCAAATGGCAACATTTCATTCTTTTTTTATGGCTGAATAATATATACACACACACATACACTAGAGGCCCGGTGCATGGATTCGTGCACCAGTGGGATCCCTCAGCCTTGCCGGCACCCTCTCACAATCCGGGACCCCTCAGGGGATGCCAGACTGCTGGTTTCAGTCTGATCCCCACAGGCCAGGCCAAAGGACCCCACCAGTGCACAAATCCATGCACTGGGCTGGTTTTGGTCCAGTCCCTGCAGGCCAGGCTGAGGGACCACACTCAGTGGATGAATCCTTGCATCAGGCCTCTAATCCTGTATAATAAAAGCCTAATATGCAAATAGACTGAACGGTGGAACTAGTGGAACGAATGGTCACTATGATATGCACTGACGATCAGGGGGAGATGCTCAATGGAGGAGCTGCCCCCAGCCTGTAGGCCCCAGGCCAGCCAAGGGGGGTGCCAGTGAGGGCTCCCCGATCGCCCCGCTGGTCACCCCACAGATCAGTCTTGACCACTGGCCAGGCCTAGGAACCCTACCCATGCATGAATTTCATGCACTGGGCCTCTAGTATGCATATAAGATTTTTGGTTAATCTCTTCCCACCCTCCTCCCTTCCCCCTTCCCTGTGAGATTCATCAGTCTGTTTTTTTTCTTTATCCATCCATCCATCAATGGACATTTCGTTTTTCCCCCATATCTTGGCTACTGTAAATAATGCTGCAATGAACATGGGGGTGCATATGTTTTTTCTAGTTAGTGTTTTCACTTTCTTTAATAAATACCCAAAGATGGAATTGCTGTATCATATGGCAGTTCTATTTTTAATTTTCTGAGAAATCTCTGAACTGTTTTCCATAGTGGCTGCACCAATCTACAGTCCCACCAGTAGCACACAAGAGTTCACTTTTCTCCACATCTTCGCCAACTCTTGGAGTGTCTTATCTTTTTGAAAGTAGCCACTCCACCAGGTGTGAGGGGATAGCCCATTGTGGTCCTGACCTGAATCTCCCCAGTGATTAATGATGGTGAGCATTGTTTCCATGCTCCTGTTGGCCACCTGGATGCCTTCTTTGGAAAAATGTCTATTCAGATTTTTAATTACATTGGTTTTTTGTTTTGTTTGTTTCTACTGAGTTGTATGAGTTCTTTTTTTAAAAAATATACTTTATTGATTTTTTACAGAGAGAAAGGGAAAGTGATAGAGAGTTAGAAACATCCATGAGAGAGAAACATCAATCAGCTGCCTCCTGCACATCTCCTACTGGGGATGTGCCCGCAACCCAGGTACATGCCCTTGACCGGAATCAAACCTAGGACCTTTCAGTCCACAGGCTGACGCTCTATCCACTGAGCCAAACCGGCTAGGGCTATATGAGTTCTTTATACATCCTGGAGACAGACCCTTATCAGATACATCCTCCCATTCAGTAGATTGTCTTTTAATTTTGTTGGTTTCCATTGCTGCAACTAATAGTTGTATGATGTAGTCCCACTTGTTTATTTTTGCTTTTGTTGCTTTTGGAGTCAGATTAAAAAAATCACCACCAAGTCCTATATCAAGGAACTTAACACCTGTTTTGTTTCAGGAGTTTTACAATTTCAGGTCTTACGTTCAAAGTTATTTTAATGTAAAAATACTGTACATGGTCAATGACAGCTTTCTTCCAGACTAGATGGGAGAGTGTGAATTCTCAGAAAAGGTCTCTTGGAGACAGGAACATCACAGTTATCTCCACCTTCGTCGTCCTCTGCCTCCTCCTGCTCCATTTCTACCAAACTGTCCCTGGTCATCATTTGCATGGCTCCCGCGAAGGCAGCTCTGAACTTGGTGTGAAGTTGGTGACCTGGGTGATCCTGGGCTCCAGAACCAAGCAGGTCTAGGGACCACCCCAGAGTGAACCCCGGGGAGGGTCTCCTCTGGCTCAGGAGACATTACACCCAGCCCGCGCTCCCAGAAGTCCAGCGGAGGCACCACCGACCCAAACCCAGTGCCCAAGGCTACCGCTAGTTCCATTTTTGTACTTTGAATTTCCCAAGCATTTAAGGAGAAGGGTTTATTGTTTTTATGTTGAGGAAACAAAAAGTGTGTGTGTGTTTAAAGCAGGGGTGGGCAAACTTTTTGACTCGAGGGCCACAATGGGTTCTTAAACTGGACCTGAGGGCCGGAACAAAAGCATGGATGGAGTGTTTGTGTGAACTAATAACATAAATTCAAAGTAAACATCATTACATAAAAGGATACGGTCTTTTTATTTTTAGTTTTATTCATTTCAAACAGGCCGGATCTGGCCCACGGGCCGTAGTTTGCCCACGGCTGGTTTAAAGGCTGTCTTGCCAAACAGACCCTGTTTTGTTTTTTAATATGTTGGTGGGTTATTGGTAATGCTGTAGTCCTGCCTACCAATCTTATTTCAGCTCAGTGATTAACACAATTTTACTACAAATATAATACACTGTGGGCTGGGTGAAATATAGTTAGGTATAGTCACAGTTGGTTGAGCAGTTCACCAAGTTACAAAATTTATTGAACATTCATGACTCTCTGGGCCCTGAAAATATAAAATGAATGAGACAGGGCTCCTGCCTTCACAGATGCCCAGTTCAGGGAAGAACAAGCCCGAGTGTAAATAATCACAGTTCTGTGGTGACATACATCTACCACAGGAGTGCCAGGAACATCGAGCACTGGCTGTCCCTGGGGCAGCATCACAGAGAAGGGAATTCTATGACCACTTACTATACGGTAAGCACCACTCTAAGAGCTTTACTTTGGCACCAGAGGCCAACTATGGCCAATTATGCAGAATATGAGTTTTATTAAAAAGATATGATATAGGCCCAGCTGGCATGACTCAGTGGTTGAGTGTCAACCTATGAACCAGGAGGTCATGGTTCAATTCGCAGTCAGGGCATAGGCCTGGGTTATAGGCTCGAACCCCAGTGTAGGGTGTGCAAGAGGCAGCCGATCAATGATTCTCTCTCATCATTGATGTTTCTATCTCTTTATCTCCCTCACTCTCTGAAATAAAAAAATATATTTGAAAAAATATAAAAAGATATAACATAGTTATCGGCTTAGTGAACAGGCCTGAGAGAGTTTCTGGGAACAGTATGTAAAACCTTGCTGTGGAACTGGCTCCAGTGAGTAGAGTGAACACCATGGCTGACCCTGCTGCATCAGGATTCAACCGTGCTACCACTCAGCCCATGAAACTCCATGTCTCTACAACTAGCATCATCAGCAAAATGTTGGCCATACAAGGCCTTCTTCAAGCTGCTTCTTTGGGATTGAAGTCTTGGGTGGGTGAGTAGATGTGGTTGGAGTAGCCTGGGTCATACGCCTGTACCCTTACTGTAATGAGGCAGGTTTTTGCCTTGAGTAGATAAGATTCATAAGACTGGACATTGTCCATTATACAGCATGGTGCTCAAAATATGGTGGGTAAACCAGAAAACCTGCAGATGATCCACCACACAAATGTTATGTCATTTAATCCTTATAACAGCCCTAAGATGTATTACATTTTCTCAGTTTTTCAGATGAGTAAACTAAGGATTTAAGAAGTCAAAGAATATGCCCAAGTCTTCAAAGCTAGGAAGTGGCAGAACAAGGAACTGTTCTGTTCTTGGAGTCTGTCTGGCTCCAAAACTCACGCAATGTCAACTAACTACAATCCATGCTATGACTCACAGAGGAGGTGACCTCTGGCAAAATCCTGAAAGGTCCGTTTCCATGGTCACTGTGAAGGAGAGGAGGCGATGATAATGGAAAGTAGTGAAGTTTTGGACCATGAAAGAGGAGAAGCTGGTACAAATGGCCCGGCTCAGCAGACTTGGATCCCCACTGTGGTCTATGTCTGAAAGAATCCAGGGTAAAGATGTGTAATCAGTGCCTTTCCTGGGATCTACTTCCTCTGATTTTTTCCCCCCATCAGTGTTCCAAGTGCCTCTTAATTGTTCTGGCCATAAGTGTCTGGATTTTATTTTCTAAGTCCTTAACCTGTTGAAAGCTATGGGGTTTTCTTCCCATACACCATTTTCATGGACAAAGGTGGGCAAAGGTAGGCTTACAGTTGTGAATACACAAAACAGTTAATTCTTGTATTATTATTTATTAATTATTTTACTATTTTCCATATGTACAACAGTAAATCTATATTTGCCCCACTCCTGTATATCCTCAAGGGGTTTATAGACCTTTCCTATGGCCCATCCATGGGACTTCTATGGGTTCTGGTTATGAGGAGGAAACTGAGACTCTAACTGATACAATGATGTAATGAGACTTGTACTTTTTTTGGGGGGGGGCAGGAGAAATGTGGAGGGGGACAATGGTGATAAAAGGATAAAAGGGGGACACACTTTCAAAAGTAAATATAAATTTTTTTAATTAAATCTTTATTGTTCAGATTATTACATATGTTCCTCTTTTTCCCCCCCATAACTCCCCTCCACCCAGTTCCCACCCCACCCTCCTCCCTCACTCCCCACCCACTGTCCTCATCCAGAGGTGCATGATTTTTGTCCAGTCTCTTCCCGCCTCCCCCACACCCTTTCCCCCCCAAGAATAGTCAGTCCACTCCCTTTCTATACCCCTGGTTCTATT
>NW_006288719.1:474342-477381 GCF_000327345.1 Myotis davidii
GTATGATGCTGGGTCCCTAGAGACTCGCCCGGAACTGGAGTTCAGAGCCTGAGACTCCCTCCTGATTGAAAACAACAACCGCACCCTCAGCTGCCAGCCGGCTCCGCATGCACCTCCGCACCTTAGTATTTTACTTCCGCACTGCACCTCCTATGAGTCTCAGTATGCTTTTCTCTTTCCTTCTAGTTGTAGAATTTCCACTCAGCCAGCCTTCCTGTGGTTCTGGGTGATGTCCGTTCTCTCTTTTAGTTGTATTTTTGAAGTGGTTGTGTGAGGCAGCAATCTCCAGTGTTTTCCTATGTCGCCATCTTGGTTTCTCTCAAATATAAATTTTTTAAAAGAGAGATAGCTTTGACAGTAGCATGGAGCACATGTTAAAAGAAGATTAAAATGAAAGAACAGAAAATAATTAGGAGGCTGTGTCATAAGCCTCTGATCAAGAAACAATGAAAACTTAGTTATATAAAAATTGTTAATTGGCCCTAACCAGTTTGGCTCAGTGGATAGAGTGTCAGCCCGGGGACTGAAGGGTCCTAGATTTGATTCTGGTCAAGGGCATGTACCTTGGTTGTGGGCACATCCCCAGTAGGGAGTGTGCAGGAGGCAGCTGATAGATGTTTCTCTCTCATCAGCGTTTCTAATTCTCTATTCCTTTCCCTTCCTCTCTGTAAAAAAATCAATAAAAACATCTCTCTTCCTCTCTGTAGAAAATCAATAAAATATATATTTAGAAAAATAAAAAATAAAAATTGTTAATTGGTTCTGTGAAAATTTAGATGTACATCTCTACTGACAGCCGCACTTAAATTCAGCAAACAATTAAACAGGGTAGATGAGAGTCACCTGACCTGAGGAAGTTCGATTGTGGGACCCTGGCAGCCTATTTAGGCAGCTAACAAAGCAGCTGCCTTAACTCCAAAGGTCCTTTTTCGGTTGAGAGGATGGAAGTACTGCTTCCTCAGGAATGGAACCTCTGCTCTTCTCTGGCTGAGCTATAACCCTTAGGTGTCATGTTTAAAAAATAAACAAAAAACCAAAGGGAAAAATAAACCCAAAACATGTAACAAAAGTAAAAGGGCACTTTGGAGAAGGGCGAGAAGACAAGAAAATGCCAGAGAAGGATTTCACGGATGTAAGAGGAAGGGTCAGAGCGTGGGACCGCTTGAGCGAATAAACAGAAGACAGAATTAGGCTTTCAAATATTTGAAAGGCCTGCATGTGAACGAGTAGTTACATTTACTTTATCAGACTCCAGGTGTCAGGAAAAGACACTGGGAAGGAGTTAGATTTGAGCTCACTTTAAAAAACAAGGATGTGGCAATTCCAGCTGCCTGACTCATAAGGCAGAGGGACATTCAGACAAGAGCTGGGCAGCCCTCTGCCGGAAGTTCTGCGGAGGGAATTCTACATGGAAGCTGGGGCTCGGGCGGGAGCAGGTGATGGGTGAGAGAGATAGAGGAGGGATGAGCCATTTGAACTGAGCTCTCTTAAATTCTGAGAGCATGCAATATCATCTAATTAGATATCACCACCTCTTAATTATTAAACAAATACAATAAAATTATTGAAAAAAAAATAATGGCCAAGGACTCTTGAGGCCACAGCAACTTCTGATAGGTTGGAGGAGAGAAGGGTGAGAAGGCAGTCTCCTCTCAAAGTAAGTTTCAGACACTCTGTTTCCTTTGACATCTGCGTTTTTCTTCTCTGGGCCTGCTGGGTGACAGTGAGAGTTCATGGAAGAGCTTTTCATTTTCATGACTGAAAAGCAAAGAGCAATGAAGAGCATACAATGTTTGACAAGGCACAGGGAGGGAAGTAAGGGAAGAAAGGTATAGGAATTCTTCCCCAGAAAGAGCAGGTGGTTGTGAAGGCAACAATCATAATGAAATCACTGATATATATTTTATAATTATTGACCATTTGTCATATGCCAGATTCTGTGCAAAAAGTTCTGCAGACATTGTTTCCATTGACTCTCACAAAAACCCTAGGTCACAGCAGTTCTCAACCTGTGGGTTGTGACCCCTTCCGCGGTCAAACGACCCTTTCACAGGGGTTGCCTAAGACCATCCTGCATATCAGATATTTACATTATGATTCATAACAGTAGCAACATTACAGTTATGAAGTAGCAACGAAAATAATTTTATGGTTGGATCACAACATGAGGAACTGTATTTAAAGGGCCAGAAGGTTGAGAACCACTGCCCTAGGAAGTAGTATCAATGTGAACCCTCACATTCTATAGATAAGAAAATAGAATCTTTGAGTGATTTAGTAGCTTGCTCTTAAGTAGTGCTGGGATTATTAAACAGGCCACTTAAATATTTTATCCAAAGACTTACAGTCTCCAAGGTGCATCCACAGCAGTCTAAAAGCCAAAGTTTCTAGAATTGAGAGCGATTTTATTATTTTAATAGTAATTAGATTCTAAAGCTCAAACAGCTTTCTCTCCCTCTTCCGCTCTGTCTCTCTCAGATAAAGCAACATTGCAGCTGTATAGCCAGATGGATGCAGCTCCGATTGACAGGGGTTCTCTCTGTTTGTAAAGAGCAGTTTCATGTTCATCTACCCATCTGCGTGGTATCCATGCAACCGTGGAAGAGAACAGCTTTTGCATATTTACATCCTTCTTCTTCCTGCCATGCAGAGATGGGGAATTATGTGGTCATTTAGAAGTTTGACTCTCCATTGGAACATCTCATGGATGTTCCTAAAGAATAAAATTATAGCTGGAGAACACAGGAATAATAAAATTATAGGTGGAGAACACAACAATAATAAAATCATAGGTGGAGAACATTTTTCTTTTTTGCAGAGACTATGCTTGTGTTGTAGTTAACCATATGGGTACAATTTACATTACTAAGACTCCTTAGAGCAGCGGTTCTCAACCTGTGGGTCGCGACCCCTTTGGGGGTCAAACGACTCTTTTACAGGGTCGCCTAAGACCATCGGAAAACACATATATAACTACATATTGTTTTGTGATTAATCACTATGCTTTAATTATGTTCAATTTGTAACAATGAAAATACA
>NW_006288719.1:481056-482216 GCF_000327345.1 Myotis davidii
GAAAATACATCCTGCATATCAGATATTTACATTATGATTCATAACAGTAGCAAAATTACAGTTATGAAGTATCAACGAAAACATAATTTTATAGTTGGGGGTCACCACAACATGAGGAACTGTATTAAAGGGTCACGGCATTAGGAAGGTTGAGAACCACTGTCTTAGAGCAAGTTACCTCAGCTTGTAAATCAGTTCTCCAAAGGATTTGGCTCAGCCAAAGTCTAGATGGCTCACAAATTCCAATTGTTGGTGCCCACCCCTTTATTTATCCATTCTTGATCCTGTTGCTTTCTATTTAGTTTTGCACTGATAAGCCAAGGGAATAGCAAATAGCTGTTCCTATCAAGTACTCTTGGACTTTTAATAGACAAGGATTACTCTGAAAATTAAGATGTAATACACATTGATACTACAGCATAGGGAGCATAAAAATGCTTCTTTTCAATACCTTGTAATTGACAAATTTTACTAAGATTGTCATTTCCACAGTCATCCAAGTCCAGGGGAATTAAAGAATATGGCATCTCTCTATGAATCTTTTACTTTCTTAGCTCCATTCATAAATCTGCAAACTCCATTTTACCATAAATGCATCATTGCCAACTTTCACATGTCCATCACACTGTGTGTGGCTCTGTGGTACATTATTTGCCCTAAATTTGCTTTGACCCAAGTAGGAGCAACTCCAGGCTGAAGAATAGACCTGATTTCCTTCTAGGCAGGAACTTGACCACAACCATGAACCTTATAACACCTCTTGCCTTGTGCTCTGCTTCTCCTTCTGACAATTTTCAAGTGAAAGCCATTACTGGCCTCTGTAAGCTGACATAAGCTCTCATTAATTCACAGGTTCAAGAAACATTAGTACTAGGAGGGACATTCCCTTGTCAGATAAGAGCAATATTTTTCAAATTACAGGTTGTGACCCATTAGCAAGTGGTAAAATCAATCATGAATTGTGATTTTGATTAAATATGGTCATAAATTCTCTGATTCTTCCTTCATTAAGAAAAGGAGTCCGTGTCTCTTACTTTTGAATCTTGGTTGCCATAGTAACTTGTTTGACCAGTAGAAGGCATTGGAGTGTGGCTCTGGGACTTCAGAGGCTAGGTCATAAACCAGCTTGCAGCTTCCACTCAGGTCTCATGGAGGCCCAT
>NW_006288719.1:482268-487071 GCF_000327345.1 Myotis davidii
TCATGTATTTTGTACTCTTATAAATACACACACACACACACACACACACACACACCATGCATGCACACATTCTGTTTCTTTTTTTAAAATATATTTTTATTGATTTTTATTGATTTCAGAGAGGGAGAGAGAGATAAAAACATCAATGATGAGAGAGAATCATTGATTGGCTGCCTCCTGCATACACCCCACTAGGGGTTGAGCCTGCAACCCAGGCATGTGGCCTTGATCAGAATTGAACCTGGGAACCTTTAGTCTGCAGGCTGATGCTCTATCCACTGAGCCAAATCTGCTAGGGCAATAAGTGCTGTTTTGTAAAAACATATATATATTGTGTATGTATGTGTTAGGAGAGACACTGTTCTATAAATTTTTTAAAAAACAAGTTTATGGAGATGCTATCTACACGCTATACAGTTTATTCATTTAGAGTGTAAAATTCAATGTTTTAGAATAAATTTACTAAGTTGTGCAACCTTTGCTATAATCAACTTTAGAACATTTTAGAACAAAAGCCCATAACCATTAACAGTTACTTTCCATTACAACCTTCTTCCCATTCTACTTTCTGTCTCCAGAGACTTACCCATTCTAAACATTTTATATAAATGAGATCATATAACATGTAGTCTTTTGTGACTGGGTTCTTTTATTTAGTATGCTTTTAAGGTTCATCCATGTCATAGCATGTACCAAGATCTCATTTCCTTTTAATGACATATTCCATTGATGGAAATACTGCATTCATTTATTTATTCAGCAGTTGATGGGACGTTTGGGTTGTTTCTGCCAATTGGCAACTATGAATAACTTTGCTATGAATATCCATATAGAAGTTTTATGTGGACATATGTTTTGTTTATCTGGGGCATGGTACATCTACGTTTAACATTTTGAGGAACTGCCAGACTATTTTCTAAAGAGACTGCACAGTATTACATTATCACCAGCACTGTGGGAGGGTTCCAATTTTCTACCTCCTCATCAACATGTGTATTGGCTGTCATTTTGATTTCTAGAGTTATTTCAGTGTGTGCAAAGGGATGTCTCATTATGGTGTTGATTTGCATTGCCTAAATGAGAATTTTGAGCATCTTTTCATGTGATCATTGATCATTAATGTATCCTTTTTAGAAAAATGTGTATTCAGATCTTTTGTCCATTAAAAAAACATAGTTTATTGGTTTATTTATTACTGAGTTATAATAGTTCTTTATATATTCTAGATACAAATCCCTTACCAGCTATATGATTTGCAAATATATATTTTTCCTGCTCTATAGATTGTCACTTTACTTTCTTTGAAGTATTTTTTGCAATACAAAAGTCTTAAATTTATGTAAAACTCTAATCATTTAGTTTTTCCTTTTGTTGTTTTAGTGCTGTATTTAAGAAGATTTTGCCTAACTCAAGGTCATGAATATTTATATTTACTCCTATGTTTTATAGTTTAAGTTCTTACATTTATGTCTATGCTCATTTTTGAGTTAATTTTTATGTAAGGTGTGAAGAAGTATATTCTCTTGCATGTAAGATACTCATTTGTTCTAAAAAGATTTGTTGCAAGACTATTTTCTTCTTGTTGTCTTGAGATCCATGTGGAAAATCAATTGATCTGGTGTATTCTATGAGATTAAAGTCAGGAAAATTCTTGTATACATTAATGCATTTTTTAGAATGACTTAAAGGAAATCTTATAGATTACCTAGTTCAACCCTAAGGAAGCTTGACCACAGATCGGATCCCCTTCTCATGTGTTCCTGCAGTACCTTATACTCCTATTTTAATGCTTACTGAATTGCTATTTCCTGTTTTTTTTTGTCTGTCTTCTCAACTAGCTCCATGGGCAGGGATTGTATCTACTCTGTTTGTCTAGTCCAGTGCTTGAACTAGAGTAAATGCTCAGTAAATATTTTCTTTAGTTTGAATTAAAGATGACTGAGACCCCAAAGTATGGAAATGTGAACTTACCTGTTTAGGATTATATAATAAGTTAAAGTTAGAATGAGGGCCATAATCTAGTCAAGAGAGTCCTACTCCACTCTGTTATGTCATTGGTCCTAAATCTGTGCATTGCGGGCATCAAGAAATGAGCAGTTTTAGAAGGTCTTGTTGGTATGTCTATTAAAAATATGCTGACTTATTTGAGTCATTTAGATTTTAATAAATAAAATAATTAAAAAAACTTCCAGTTTCTGGTCTGGCACATAAATAGCTGGAAGTCATCACTAGATACTAGTATAAAGCTAAATAAGCTATAAAGTGAACAACTCTTACGTTTATAAAAAAATGAATTAACAAGGCAAACCACTGTCTCTCAAGTTGAAGAGACCAACAGAGGAATCCATAGAATCACAACTTACCCAAGCAGAGATCTATGAGCAGAAGCTTCCATGGGAACAGGTGCCTGGGTAGAAAAACCTGGACTATAATGGAAGAAATGTTGGAGGGCTCTGAGTGGGCAAGTCTGAGACTTAAAAGCTTCAGGGTGCTGCAGCTATAGTGGGTCCCCACACTCTTGTGAGTTTTACCACCAGGAGCTATTCAAGGTTCTCACTGTGATGAACATAGAGAAAAGTCCTCTCATGCTTCCAGCATGGAAGGGGAGAAGTAATCCTTTTGAAATATGACAGAACAGTGTTCTCATAACAAAGCCTACCCTATAGAAAAACTATTTTCCAGAAGCTAATATATATTGGGGTTCTATCAATACCTAAACAATTAAGGGACAAGAAATTCTCAACTCCAGCTCTCTCTAGGCTTCCACCATGAGACAGGAAACAACCAGCTACTATCTCCTCCAGTCTTCCATGTGCAGGAAGAAAAATATCCAACTTTAGTCCACTCTAGGCAACCTGTCCCACCTATGATGGGGAGTGGGAGGTGTCTTGGAAGCACTTGTAAAGTTCACAGGTCAGAGGTACAGGGTCACTAAAAGACTAACAGCTACTCATAGTACTGTAGAATACTCCCCCGTCTCCCACACCTTACCACCACCACACACTAAGGATTTACTTACCAGAGTTCCAATTTGGTTGGAATTATCAGACTAGAAATTTAAAACAACTATAATATGCTAAGGATGCTAATGGATAAAGTAGACAGCATGCAAGAACAGATGGGAAACGTAAGCAGAAAGATGTAATTCCTAAGACAGGATCAAACAGAAATGCTAGAGTTTGAGAAAACTGTAATAAACTGTAATAGATATGAAGAATGTCTTTAATTAGAGCTGAGAAAAGAAACTCTGAGATTGAGGTTATGTGAATGAAATCTCCAAAACAAAAAAGGGAAAAGAAAAAAGACAGAAAAAATGGAACAGAATATCCAAAATCTGTGAGACAACTATAAAAGGTGTAACATATGTGTAATAGAAATACCAGAAGAAGAAGAAAGAGAGAAAAGAAGAAATATTTGAAGTGAGATGAGTGAAAATTTTCTCAATTTAATGTCAGGCAACAAGCTACAGATCTAGAAAGTTCAGAGAACACTAAGCAGGATAAATGTCAAACACACAAACACCAAAAATAAAAACAAACAAACAAACAAATATACACCTAAGTGTATCATATACATACTATGGAAAATCAAAGATAAAAATTCTTGAAATAAACCAGAGAAAAATCAGCTATATCCCTAACACCAGAGCATCAAAATGTATGAGACAAAACATAAAAGAACGATAAGGTACATAGATGAATCCACTATAGTTCAACTCAACAGAACCATCAGTCATCTGAATATAATTGACAGAATCAACTACTTTATAAACAAAGCAGGATATACATTCTTCTCAAGTTAACATGGAACATTCACCAAGATAGACCACATTTTGGGCCATAAAACACACCATTACAAATGTAAAAGAATATATATCATACAATGTCTGCTTTCAGCTCACAATGAAATTAACTATAAATAAAAAATGAAAGATAGCTGGAAAATGAATACTTGAATATTTTACAACACACTTCTAAATAATACATAGGTAAAGAATAACTCTCAAACAACATTAAAAAATACTTTCTACTGAATGAAAATGAGAATATAGTCTTAAAATTTGTGGGCTTCAGTGAAAACAGTGCTTAGAGGGAAATGTAAAGTATTGAATGCATATATTAGAAAATAAGGGAGATAAACCAAGATGGCGGCATAGGTAAACACCGCAGTTTGCTGCCTTGAACAACCACTTCAGAAATACAACTAAAAGACAGAATGGACATCATCCAGAACCACAGGAAGGCTGGCTGAGGGGAAATTCCATAACTAGAAAGAAAGAGAAAAGCATACCGAGACTCAGAGGAGGCGCAGTGCAGAAGTAAAATACTAAGGTGCGGAGGTGCATGTGGAGAGGGCTGGCAGCTGAGGGTGCAGTTGTCGTTTTCAATTGGGAGGGAGTCTCAGGCTCTGAGCTCCAGTTCCAGGCGAGTCTCTGGGACCCAGACTCATACGGGAGAAGCGGGACTGTCTGGCATCGGTCGGAGCTCGAGGGCAGCTTTCTCTCAGAGGGCATGCAGCGATTGCCCAGACACACTGAGAAGTGGAGCCTCTGAGAACATCCATAACTGCTAGCCCCGCCCTGTTGATCCTGTGAGACCTGCCCCACCCAAGCCCTGCAGGGAGGCTTTTGCTGGATAGCCTCAGGCAAAGGCTAGATTAGCACCTCCCTAGAGATCCAGGAGCCAGGAGCCACCCAGAGGTCAGAGTGGGACCATCCAGTTTGCAGCTCCATGGAATCATAAAGGACACATTCACGGGGCAGACTCAGTGAGCACCAAAGCCCCATTGAAGCAAGTCTTGTCC
>NW_006288719.1:487563-490604 GCF_000327345.1 Myotis davidii
AGAAGAAAACTTCTTAAGTCACATGAGGGAAGGTGGGGTCACATAGTGGTAAATAAGTAAAAGTATGTTTGAGAATTGAACACCAGGTTCATGTGTTTTCTGAGTTAGTGTTTTTAAGCATTATACTTAACGAGAGGCTCGGTGCACAAAATTCGTGCATGGGGGTGGGGGGTTCCCTCAGCCCAGCCTGCACCCTCTCCAATACGGGACCCCTTGGAGGATGTCTGACTGCCAGTTTAGGCCCAATCTCCTTGTGTTGTGACTTGAATTTGTTCTCTCGTAGTGTAGCCATCCATAATGAGGCTCCTCTCCAGTGTCTTTACAGTAATTCTTTGAATAACTAGTAATTATGAGAAATAATAAATTCCCTTTAAATTAAAAGAACATTAGCAGGAAGAGACTGGACAAAAATCATATACCTATGGATGAGAGGACAGTGGGAGGGGTAAGGGCCGAGGGTGGGGTGGAAACTAGGTGGAGGAGAGCTATGCGGGTAAAAAAGATGAACAACTGTAATAATCTGAACAATAAAGATTTAATTAATCAAAAAAAGAAAATAAGGTAAATCTAAAATTAATTTTCAGAGTTTCCATTTTAGGAAATAGAAAGTAGAGCAAATTAAGTTGAAAGTAAGCAGAAGAGAAGTTGTAATAAAAATTAAAACAGAGATCAGTCAAGTTGAAAAAGGAAATTAATTGAGAAAATCAACAATTGTAAACAAAACAGAAGCTGGTTCTTAGAAAAGATTAATAAAATTAATAAATATCTAATCAGCCTCACTAAAGAAAGAGAGAAGATGCAAGTCAATAGTATCAGATATTAAAAAAGAAACATCAGTACAGATCCCCTGGGCAATAAAAGAATAATAAAGAAATATTATGAGCACCATTTGTTCACAAATTTGATAATGTAGAGGAAAAAGATCAGTTTCTTGAAAGACACAATTTGCCAAAATCGTACAAGAAGCAATACCCTATCTGAATAGGCCCATGCTATAGACTTAACGTTTGTGCTGAAATTCATATGCTGAAATTCTAATCCCAAATATAATGGTATTAGAGGTAGGCTTTGGGGAGGAGATTAGATCCAGAGGGAAAAGCCCTTATGAATGGGATTGGTGCCCTTATACAGGGTCCCCAGAATGCTCTCTTGACATATGAGGACACAGTGAGAAGATGACTCTCTGTGAACCAGAAAGTTAGTCCTTATCACATGTTGGCACTCCCCAGACTTTCAAATTGGAGAAATAAATTTCTGTTGTTTATAAGCCACTCAGTCTGTGGTATTTTTGTCATAGCAACCTGAATGGACTAAGACAACCTGTATATATTAAAGAGATTAAATCAATAATTAATTATTTTCCCAAACAGAAAGCAACAGGCCCAGATGGGTTCACTAGTGAACTTCACCAAATATTTAAAGAAGAAACTATACCAATTCTCTAACATCTCTTCTAATAGATAAGAGAAGGAATGCTTCTTAGTTTCATTCTATGAAGCTATGATTACCTAATACCAAAATCAGACAAAGACATTACAAGAAAACTACAGACTAATATCTCTTATAAGCAGAGATATGAACGTCTTCAACAAAATGTTAGCAAATTAAATTCAACAATGTATAAAATAATTGTACACCATAACCAAGTGGTATTTATTCTAGGTATGGAAGGCTGGTTCAGTATTCAAAAATCAATTAATGTAATCCATAGCATCAAAAAGTCAAAGAAGAAAAATCACATGATTATATCAATAGATGTAGAAAAAGCACTTAAAAAAATCCAGCACTTATTTATGATAAGTCTGAGAAAACTAAGAATAGAGAGCAACTTCTGAGCTTGCTAAAGAACATATAGACAAAAACTAGAGCTAACATAATACTTTATGGTGAGAAACTAGAAACACAAAAGCCTTTTTTGGCAGTGAAACTATTCTGTATAATACTAAAATGGTGAATACATGTATTATACATTTATCAAAACCTACAGAATGTACAACACCAAGAGTGAACCCTATTATAAGGGACTTTGGTTGAAAATAATGTGTCAGTGTAGGTTTATTAATTGTAACCACTGTAGTACATTGGTGAGGGATGTTGATCGTGGAGAAGACTGTGTTTGTGGAAGCAGGACATATGGGAAATCTTTGTAGCTTCCACTCAATTTTGCTGTGAATCTAAAACTTTTTTAAAAAAATATTTTTTTACAGAGAGGAAGGGAGAGGGATAGAGAGTTAGAAATATTGATGAGAGAGAAACATCGATCAGCTACCTCCTGCACGCCCCCTATTGGGAATTGAGCCTGCAACCAAGGCACATGCCCTTGACCAGAATTGAACCCGTACTCTTCTTTAGTCTGTGGGCTAATGCTCTATCCACTGAGCAAAACCAGTTAGGGCTGAACCTAAAAATTTTAAAAGTGAATTCTATTTTTTAATTGTTAGCAATACAGCAATTCATTTCACAATAACAATTGTTCAAGTAAGGAAATACATCTACATAAGTCTTTTGCTATTAGCATAAATGAAAATTATCATGCTAGCCAAGTTCTAGATTTAGAGGAATTGAAGAATTTTCTCCTAAAAAGTACTCCAAATCAATAACTATATTGTATTTTCTGTTGGCCCAATGCATTAAGCTATTATTTTTCACACTATAGATTTTTATTTGGAGTCCTATCGTATTTTTACCTTCTTATTGAATTTATTGGTGTGACTACTGGTTAAAATTATATAGGTTTCAGGTGCACAATTCCACAACACATCTGTACATTGAATTGTGTATTCACCACCCCATTCATCCCTTTTATACTCTTGTTCACATCCCACCCTGCCCCTGGCAACCACCACACTGTTGTCTGTGTACATGAGTTTTTTCATCTTTTTCTTTTATTTTTTGCTCAAGCTCTTCACCCCAAGTCCCCAAACACCACCTCCCCCCAAGCTGTCAGCCTGCTCTCTATGAGTCTGTCTCTATTTTGCTTGTTAAAAAACAACCTAAAATAAAATTTAAAAAATTAAAGGGTCTCTTTTGCTTAGACTTCG
>NW_006288719.1:490635-499957 GCF_000327345.1 Myotis davidii
GAAAGATGAGGTATATTTGCCAGTCAGTACACATAAACTGTAAACACACCAAGAACTCTTGTTGCTTAAAAATACTCATCATTGACTTTACCTGCTAATACAAGACTACTGTTGACTTCTGGTCAAAATGGTGGCATAGGTAAGTGTAGTACTCAAATCCTCCCACAACCACATAAAAATTATAAGTAAACTACAATACAACCACTGTTCAGAACGACCTAAATTTAGCCGAATGAATGTCCTACAACTTGGGATTTTAAAAAAAAGCCACTGGTAGGTGGGGCAGAGATGCAGAACTGGCTGGTCTCACACCCACCTCAAGGGGCACATGTCAGATCCAGAGGTTTCCCCGAGGAGCAAGGGGTCTCAGCCCCACGCCAGGCTCCCCAGCCCAGGGTTCCAGTGCTAGGAAGAGAAAGCCCCATAACTTCTGGCTGTAAAAAAACAGCAGGGATTTTGGCTGAGTGAGATGGAGGGCTTCTGGAGTCCCAGGCTATGCCTCTTAAAGGAACCATGCATGGACTTACTCAGACTCATTTGCTCTGAGTTCCAGCACTGGGGCAGCAATTTGAAAGGAACCAGGGACATATGGGGAGGAATTGAATTGTTTGGCATCAGGGCAAGAGCTGGAGGGTGTAGCTTTCGGCCAGACAAAAGTGGTGACAGCAGCCATTGTTCTTTTTCTGAGATACTCAACACTCCCCCCCTGGTGATTCCTTGAGGCCTCACCCCACCCAATTTGCAGGTCTACCTGTTGGGGTCCAGCCCCAGCGGGTCCAGGGGTTCCCCAAGGTGTGGACGGAGTCGGCGGAGAAGGAAAGACACGGAGGCAGCATTCAGATGATCATCATAGCCAGGTTCTTCTCTTTATTGTCATCTAACATCTGTATTTATACTATTTGGTCCCAATCCTATCCATTCTATACAAAAGGCCAGGGGGCTTCCCATCTCCATTCAAAGGTTACTCTATTGTTCCACTAAGCTACAAGGAAGTAACTGAAGGAGGTTATTCTAAGTAAAGATTATGTAGTTTAAGCGTGATTGTTCGTAGTTAAAGTGATTAACTACCCCCCTGGCACTTAGTTAAGGGGTTTTACTGATAAAAATCCTCACCTGGGGAAACAACCTTTCTCAAAGAGGTGGTCCTGTTTAAAACACATAGCGTTAAGAGTGGGAGCAAACATATTAAGAACAGTATGCCATATACGCCAGGCCCCTTGAAACATCCCTGCAGCGACTGCGTCAAGCAGCAAGGGTGGATCGGCTTCCAGCACGTTTCCAGTGGCTTTTTCATACAAATGCCTTGTCTTGGCTCATGCTTCAGGCTTTCCTACAATCTCTAAAAGAAGCATCCGGCCTCAGTATGCCTCAGACCTCTTCCTAAGTGACCCAAGCCTGGCACTAGCAGGACCAGCCTTGGTTTATAGTGTGGCATTCTTTGAGCACCTTCAAGACGAGGACAAGTAGCAACCACCTGCAGATCACTTTGAGGCTTATGCCAGGTGACCCATGTGGAACACAGGTGGCTGACCTTGGGCTGCACCTCCTGGGAAGCCCCAGAGCCAGCACATCCAGTGGACAGCTTTAGACCATGTTGAGCACCATCCAACCACCTCCTCAAGCTACACACTCAAGGGGTGGACTCAGGGCATCAGAGCCCTGCTGAAGTTAAGTCCTGCTCTGTGGGGTGGGCCCCTGCACAGCTGATCCTCCACGGTGGTCAGGGGTCATAGCCAATTCTTACAACTGATCAGACTGGGGATATAACCCTCCTGTCAAAGCTTGACTACAAGAGGAGGGTGTGGGTGCATATCTGGAGTGTCTAGTTTGGGTGATTGGAGAGGCTGTGTCACAACCTCTACAGAATACCTATTACATTAGGCCACTCTACCAAGCTCAGAAGATATACCAGCTCTATCTAACACATAGGAATAAACACAGGGAGGGTGTCAAAATGGGGAGACAAAAAATCATATCCCAAATGAAAGAAAAGAACAAAACTCCAGAAAAAGAATAAATAAAACGGAGGCAAGCAATCTATCAGATACAGAGTTCAAAATACTGGTTGCAAGGATGCTCAATGAACTTAGTGAAAACTTCAAGAAAGAGATAGTAAGCATTAAAAAAATGACATGAAAACCATAAAAAAGACCACTCAGAAATAAAGAATACAGTAACAGAAGGAAAATTTGTAGAAAATTGACAGCAGAATAGATGAAACCAAGAATCAAATCAGTAATTTGGAATATAAAGAAAAAAAAGTACCCAATCAGAAAAGAAAAAAAAAGTACTAAAAAAATGAAGACAATGTAAGGAGCTTCTGGGACAACTTTAAATGTACCAACATTTGCATCATGGGGGTGTCAGAAGGAGAAGAGAGAGAGCAAGAAGTTAACACCTATTTGAAAATATAATGATGGAAAACTTCCCTAATCCAGTGAAGGAAACAAACAAACAAATCCAGGAAGTGCAGAGTCCCAAACAAGATGAATCCAAGAAGGCCAACACCAAGACACATCATAATTAAAATGCCAAAGGTTAAAGACAATGATAGAATCTTAAAAGCAACAAGAGAAAAGAAGTTAGTTATGTACAAGGTAGCTTCCATAGATTGTCAGCTGATTTCTCAATAGAAACTTTGCAGGCCAGAAGGGAGTGGCAAAAAATATTCAAAGTTACATAATGTCCAATCACTGGGTAGTCACCTGAAGCTAATATAATATTGTATGTCAACTGTAATTGAAAAGTAAAAAATGATTTAAAAAAAAGATTACTGACACAATGCGATGGGTTATCTGCATGATTAGTTCCTGTTTTCCTTGTTCAACAAAGGCAAGAGAAAAAATATCTCTGACTGAGTTGCAACATGAAAGTAATTTACCACTTTATCACCCTTACACAAACATTTCAAATCAAAGTGTCTTCAATCTTGATATATACCCTTTGCCTAAAAATGCTCACTGAATAGAAACCTGGGTGTGAAAATAATGCATATGAATGACAACCAATAAATATCTCAATGAATTTTTTTATTCTGCACAGTTGGGTGTTGGATAATTTAGGTGCTTGCTAGGGAGGGATCATCTAATCAAACGTTCTCACTTTGAGATGAGCACACCGGTATCAAAAACAGAGAAATGATTTAGCCAGAGATACAACAAGGACTTGCACTCTGTTATTTGGATTCCCAGGTCCAACTACTTTATTTGTCTTTAAGCTGTAGTCTGACCTTGACCTAACTAGTGGTAGGCACTCATTTAACACTTCCTGGAGATGTGTTGGATGAGTTGGATGAGTGTGAATTCATCGGTGTATCTTCAGAACTGTCTAGGCAAGAGATGCATTGATCAGGTGATAAATCAGATTGCACTGGTGTTCACACATCATTACTTCGTGAAAATAGTTCTTAAGTTTGTTTATGTCCTTTCTTCAGAGTCTATAGTAACCTCACCTGTAGGCAAGCAAACACTAAGATCAACCTGCCACTCCCTCTGTCCTGGCTCTCTTTATGTTTTACCTGGGCTACTACAGCATTGTTCTAAATAAATGTTCATCTTCTAATCTCACTCTATTTTACTCCATCCTGCATATGACTCAATAGTTGTTTTTAGAATATACAAAGCTTGTTACTTAACCCCCTGCCTACTCCCCATAAGCTAAAGTTCAAGTTTCTAGCATGAGGTACAAAGTCCTTAATTATGGCCCACCTTTCAACCTCCCTGTGCATGCTTCTAAATGCCCCGTAATTTCCAGCTGACCTATTGCTCAGACCCCAAACCTTGGAGCATCCTTGACTCCTTGATTTCTCTTGTATTCCATATCAAATCCATCAGCACATCCTTCCAAATATATGAAAAATCTAAATAGGTCTAGCTACATACATTGATAGCACCCTGGCCCATTTCACCATGATCTCTTGCATGGTTTATTGAAATATTTTGTAACTGGTTTCTCTGTTGCCTACGTATCACAGAGTGGCTTGGTAATTCTCTAAAACCTAAGTCAGGTCACAGAGACCTGGCTATTTCACTGGGAGATCTGTAATGTCAGTATTGGTAGAGCTTCCTCCCATCTCTTCCTGCAGGGAACAAGTCTGCATGGCCGCATTCTGAGAGCAGAGTGGGGATAAATCTTCCTCTTAAATCTCTGTGCTCACTCTCACCTTCAACCCTGTCTGGCACTCTGGCCCAGAACCTCTCTCATTCAAATTCTCCTGAGGGTTTGGGAGTTTCCTGGAGTTGGGAAGGGGGAGTCTTTGACTATATGAACTGGAGTTGGGAATCTGGGGACCTAAGTTCTTCCCCAGACTTGTAATCATTCTTCCTATTTCCAGTCCCAATTTCTGCTTTCTTGGGTCCTTTCCATTTTGCATTACCCCAAGGTGACCAGGAGTGAATGAGACACTGAACCAGGAATTAAACATGGGTCTTTTGTTTTTAAAACTCTGTGATCTTAGCACACCAGGCTGCAACCTACCAGTTTGACCAATTCAGGTTTTATATTCTACATTTCCTTGCTTCTCTGTTCTATGCTGTTTTATGTTCATTATTAATTCAAAGAAAATGAAAACAATTTGGAGCCCAGCCAGCATGGCTCAGTGGTTGAGCATCGACCTATGAACCAGGGTCACCGTTCAATTTCTGGTCAGGCACACGCCCCGGGTTGCAGGCTTGATCCCCAGTGTAGGGTGTGCAGGAGGCAGACAATCATTGGTTCTCTCTCATCATGATGTTTCTACCTCTCTCTCTTCCTCTCTGAAATCAATAAAAATATTTAAAAAACAATTTGGAAAATGTGATTATAAGTGACAAAATGGAAAGTCAGTCTCATTATTTCATAGTCGCAAAGCACATGGAAAGTGATGGTGATGATAATAAACTCTTACACATGCTTTTTAGAGTACAACAATAGGGAAGATGTAACAGGAGTTAATTAATATTGCTACCATTGTAATTAGCTAGTTAGTAATAACTAGAGGCCCACTACATGAAATTCATGCAAGGGGCTTGGCCCTCCCAGTCGTAGTGGCTACCTCGGGCCCTCACAGCCCTGGCTTTGTCCGGAAGGTCGCTCGGCTGTCTGGTCTAATTAGCATGTTACGCTTTTATTATAATAGATAGGAAAGAAGCAAAGGGAAGGCCAGACATTGTAGGCATGACATTTAGGCAGCTTTCCCAAACAAAGGAAAACTCTTATGGCTCTTGGCTCTTGGAGCTCTTGGCCCATGAATGTCCTGGCTTTCTGGGCTTCTTGCATTCGCCCCTATTTCCTGCACAGCCATGTAGCCCTGCACACCCCACTTGAAATGGACCGATGAACTGCAATGGGAAACAAACTAAGCTGGCCTGATGCTGAATTGGAGCATGCCTTAACCTGGACGCTGGCTCTGATTTTAGCCCTGCTAAAGGCAAAATGGGGCTTCTTCTTTGAGGGATGGAGGAAAATGGGACCTTAGAAACTCAGGTGCAAGTTTGTACCATATTTCATCCTCCCATGTGCATCTCAGAAAATTCTTTCTTGGGGGGATATCACAAGAATCCCACTCCCACAAGCCACAGGTAGGGCCGAGACCTCTCCCCACTGGTCACAATGTGGTTAGGAAGTAAGAAGTCATTTTTCAGAGCTGCTCAGCATGAATACTCAAGAGAGTATTTTAATTATGGCACGGGTTTCTAAATTATTTTTCTTGCACTATTAAGAAAGACACAAATCATTAAACATGATTAATGGAATCCACAAGATGCTCAAAAAAGAGCAACAACTCTGTTGACTGACATTTGTTTTAAATAAAAGGAAGTGTCTGTAATTGCAAACCCCAAATTAAAATGCCATCAGCGGCATTTACAAACATCAGCCCTGTCCTTTATTTGCATTAGTGCTAGTGCTTATTTATTTATTAACTTATGGAGAGAAATTAATTGGGGGTTATCTAAATGGGAAACTGTAACGTCTTATGAAATCTCCTCCAGCAAAGGGTGCCCTTTCAACCTGTGCTGAACAAACAGAGTGGGACGGACCCTCTGACTGTGTTATCCCTGGTGTCTGCTGTGGGTCTTTCTGGACCGGATGAAGAATGAGAGATAGAGAGTCAAGGAATTTTTTCACACCACATTGAAATCACTGGCGATTCATCCAACTTTACTTTTAATCAGAAAAGTAGTTAATCCAGTGGAAGGGTAATAGGAAAAATGTTTTTGCTGTATCTGTTTGTGGGAGGCATTGTTTAGATAAAAAATTATTTGATTGGTTTCAGTTTTATGTGAAAAAACAAACCTAGGATCAAATAAAAAAAAATAAGAACCCCAAAAGGTAGATACTGCATATGTGATAACCTTTATATTCTAGCACATATAATACAGTGCCTAAATATTTTTGAATAAATGAAAACCACATGGGTCAGAGGACACTCTTAATAATTGCATTAGCTTTGTAAGGAAGGTTTGTGTTCATGATAATTTGGCTGTGGAGTAGCTTCAGAATATAACCTGAATCCAAACTGACCTCAGGGTCAGCTCTACCCTGATGTTGGATGTGTCTCTTTTAGATCATTTGGTCAGGGGATTAAATAGGACCTTATTGGAATAACTTGTGTCTGCTCTGAATTCCAGTGATAAACTTGAATAAGGGCAGTGGAGTGAGAGCATGGAGGGTGAGCAATGAAGATCCTTGTGCAAGGGCATTCTGGTGTTAGAATTTCTTTAAGGGGCAGAGATGGAGCAGGGAAAATTAGCAAGAGTGCACTTAGGGATGATGTTCAAACAAGTTATTTTTATTCCTTAGCAAAAGTAAAAAAGGTAATTTATATAAAAGCAACTAATAAAGAGCCGGGCACATAGAGCAACATTCAATAAACATCAGTTCTTTTTTTCCCCCTTCTTGACAAGGACAAAACATGCTTAGAATATCTTTTTGGTAGCATCTTGGGTGTTGTGTGCATGTGTGTGTGTGTGTGTGTGGAGGAGGATCCTAGGTAAGGAGAGAATGAGATAATTTTATGCTCAAAATATGCATATTTGAGAATAAACAAATATATGCATATAACATATAAAAATAATATATTGCGTATTAATTACTGTGTCCTCCAGTGCCATTTTTACAATCCCTTCCAACCTTGTCTTGGTGATTAGCTAGACAAGCCACAGGTACCCCCTCACTAGAAAAATTAAGAAGGAAGGATGTGATTCAGGGCTCAGCCTTTAATTCTCAAAGTAGACATCTGAAGCTCCAGGCAAGAGAACAACTTTGAAAAAAAAAATGTGGGAGAGTGTTGAACTGCACTCTGTGGCATTGTGAAATTGATGATAAGTCAGGAGAGTCGGTTGAAGGCTCCCTAACCTGGAGGACTGAGGAGCAGATTAGACAAAAATCAAGAGAAACTGATATTTGCAAGACAAGAATCAAAAGGAAGGACAGCTCCAGGAGTGGAGCGGAGATTGGTGATGGATGATGAGGGTTTCCTGCAGGTGCAGAGACCTGAAAACAGGCCTAGAACTTGGTAAAGAGGGATGTGACCTGAGTCCTGTGTCCCCACGGCGTGGAAGCCATGGAGTTCCCTGATTCTTCCAGGCCCACCTGCCATGGGAAGTGCATTTGAGAATGAAGGGAAAATTAGAAAATTTTGTCTTCAGTGCCTGAATACAAATTAAGAGGGACAAATGTAAGACAGGAAGGTTGGCACTGGCTACTATGAAGGGCTCCTGCCCATCTGAAGATGAAAACATTGTAAAACATTATGTAGGTTAAGTTATTCATGTCTGCAAATCGGAAGTAGTTCACTGGTTACCGTACCAGTCCTGTGGACAGATTTGACCATAATGCTCCTTGGCTCTCTTATAATTTATTGAACACCTTACTATACACCTTTTTTTTTTTAGTATATTGCAGGTAGTATAGTAGAATGGACTTAACTGTGATTATCAATCAATCAAAATGTTTGTTAAAATAAAGTTATCAATGACAAGACAAAATGTATTAATGAACATGACTAGAATAGTGCAACCAAGTCCACATACTAGTAAGCCCACTTTATTTCTGCTAGGCTGCATTCTTTGTTTCTAGAGATTTAGAGACTTTATCCCCTTCTCTGTTTTCTCTCTCCCTATTTTTCTTCCTTTTCTGTATGTTTTGTTTACAGTCTCTGCTTCCCCAGAAACAAAAACATGGCCATTAAATAAATAAGAGAATAGCTTTTACAACCTCAGAGCCTATGTCCGAACATATTTCAGATAGCTCTTTCCACCATTTCTTATAAATATAAAATAGGCCTGAGTGTCATAAAATTCCTCTGCTGAATCCATATGCCTTCTCATATTTGACTTGTCTCTTATCCTTTGTATTAGACAGAGGCACTCACCTATAATTCCCCAGCTCGTTTATATTATCTGCTGGTGTTTCAGGCAGAAGGCGGACTGGTTTCAGGTGGGGTCTCAGCACAGAATGCACAGAAAGCTTCACTTGATCACCTCCCTTCCCCAACCACAATGAAGATGAAGGAAAACCCCAATGGAAGGTTAACATCATTCAAAGACCAGGGGATTTCAAGTTAAATATTATTTTCTTTTCCCAAAAGTTTGATTTCTTCATTTTTTATGCAAGAACAGATTTCCTTCTTGCCCTTTATGCAAGCAACAATTTGAGCAAATATAAATAACTTTCAATGTGTCAGATGATTTCTTCTGAGCTGATATGATTTGTTGGGAACAGTCCAGAAACAAGAGAGAGATCCATGTTCTGCATTCAGTGTCACCAAGTATGAGATTTGGGGGCAAATTCCCCTGTGTATTAGTCTTCTCAGGCTGCCACAACATACCATAGATTGGGTGGCTTAAACAACAAAAAAGGATTTTCTTATAGTTCCAAAGGTGGATTGTCTGAGTCCAGGCTGCCAGTATGATTGGGTTCTGGTGAGACCCCTCTCTTTGCTTTCCTGTGCTCACGTGGCAGAGAGAGAAAGGTCCCTCTCTCTCTCTTCCTCTTCTTATAAGGCCACTAATCCTATCAGATCAAGATTCCACCTTTCTGGCCACATGTAACCATAATTGACTCCTAAAAGCCCTATCTTCAAATATAGTCATACTAGAGGCCCATTGCACAAAAATTTGTGCACTCGGGGCAGGGGGGTCCCTCAGCCTGGCCTGTGCCCTCTCACAGTCTGAGACCCCTTAGGGGATGACCACCTGTTGGCTTAGGCTTGCTCTCTGGGGGATTGGGCCTAAGCTGGCAGTCAGACATCCCTCTGGCAGCCCGGGAGCCCTCGGGGGATGTCCACTTGCCAGCGGGGAGCAGGCCTAGCTACAGTTGGACACATTAGTGCTGCTGAGGA
>NW_006288719.1:500005-501227 GCF_000327345.1 Myotis davidii
AGCTGCAGTCAGACATCCTTAGCGCTGCTGAGGAGGCAGGAGAGGCTCCCACCACCACCACTGTACTGGCAGCCGTCAGCCTGGCTTGTAGCTGAGCAGAGCTCCCCCTGTGGGAGCACACTGACCACCAGAGGACAGCTCCTGCATTGAGCATCTGCCCCCTGGTGGTCAGTGTGTGTCATAGTGACCAGTCATTCCCAGGTGTTCTGTTGTTAGGCTCAATTTACATATTACCCATTTATTATATAGGTTATGCTGTTAGGGTCAGTTTGCATATTACCCTTTTATTATATAGGATAGAGGCTTGGTGCATGGGTCGGGGCTGGCTGGTTTGCCCTGAAGAGTGTCCCGGATCAGGATGGGGGTCCCGCTGGGGTGCCTAACCAGCCTGGGTGAGGGGCTAATGGGTGTTTGCAGGCAGGTCACACTCCCTTCAGGATGGGGGGGTCTTACTGGGGTGCCTGGCCAGCCTGGGTGAGGGGCTGATGGCTCTTTGCAGGCTGGCCATGACCCTGAGCCACCCAAGCTCCCAGTGGAGGCTGGCTGGAAGCAGGTATCTGGGATTTATTTATCTTCTATAATTAAAACTTTGTTGCCTTCAGCAGAGGCCACAGCCGGCCAGGGCAGGGTGGGGAGCTTGGCTTCCTCCATTGCTGGGGCAACCAAGCCTCCTGCTTGCTCCAGTTCCATGTCTGCCAGCTGCCATCTTGGTTGGTTAATTTGCATATAGTTGCCCTGATTGGCTGGTGGGCGTGGCTTGGGGGCGTGGCAGAGGTGAGGTCAATTTGCATGTTTTTCTTTTATTAAATTAGACTAGAGGCCTGGTACATGACATTCATGCACTGGGGATAGGGTGGGGAAGTCCCCTCAGCTAGGCCTGCGAACTTTAGCGGTCCAGGAGCCCTCAGGGGATGTCCAACCAGGGAGTGGGCCTAAGCCACAGTTGGACAGTTTTAGTGCTGCTGCGGAGGTGGAGAGGTTCTTGCCACTGCTGCTGCACTCCACAGCCTGGCTTGTGGCTGAGCAGTGCTTCTCCTGCATTTAGCATCTGCCCCCTGGTGGTCAGTGAGCATAATAGCGACTGGTCATTCCACCGTTCTGTTGATTTGCATATTACCCTTTTATTATGTAGGATTGAGGGCCCTGTGCACAAAATTCATGCATGGGGAGGGTCTCTCAGCCCAGCCTGCACCCTCTCCAATCCAGCCCATCAGGGGATGTC
>NW_006288719.1:501615-504822 GCF_000327345.1 Myotis davidii
GCTGCCGCTGCTGGGCCCCTCCCTCTTGGGGGACAGACACTCAATTTAGGAGCTGCCCCCGACTGAGGGCAGCTCCTGGGTTGAGCATCTGCCTCCTGGTGGTCAGTGAGCATAATAGCGACTGGTCATTCCACCGTTCTGTTGATTTGCATATTACCCTTTTATTATGTAGGATTGAGGATATATGAATTTGAGGGTGGGGGGCATGATTCAGTCCAAAGCACCTTGTATCTTGGTTTCTTAATCTAAAATAAGCTTAATAATATCTAATTTACCCTAGTTCAAAGGGTAAAGATCAAATGAGATAGTCAATGTATATGAAAGTATTTTTCAAATTGTAAAATCTTATACAAATGAAAGATTTAATTAATAAAACAATATGGAAAGAAAACACCATACATTGAAAGGACAATAAATTTCTGACTTCTGAGTTATATACAGATATTTGAAAAATCTCTTTTTTAAAAAAATATATTTTTATTGATTTCAGAGAGGAAGGGAGAGGGAGAGAGAGATAGAAACATCAATGATGAGAGAGAATCATTGATCAACTGCCTCCTGCACACCCCCTACTGGGGATCAAGGCATATGCCCTTGACTGGAATCAAACCCATGACCCTTCAGTCCGCAGGCCGACGCTCTATCCACTGAGTCAAACTGGCTAGGGCTGAAAAATTTCTTAACAATCTACCTCAGTCAAAACAAATTGGGACAGCAATACCCTAAAATAGACCACATAAATGAATGTGTAATCATATTAACAGATAGTGAAATATTTGTTCTTGTCTAAACAATTATCTTCAGAAAACCTAATAATTACATCCCACACCCCTTCTAAATTGCATTTCACATGCGAACATAAAATTACTATCCCAATAATATTTAAATATCACTAGTACTCCTCGTCAACACATCTGAAAACCTTCCACAGCAGACCTCCACTTGCATTAAGTGTCTGGTTATGTAAATAGTAAGAATTATAAAAATTTTCACTTTAATCTCCTTAATTGTTATTTATTACTTTTAAGTACAGACAGTAGAACTAGTGCTATGTAAAATAGAGGAAATATTATAGCAGCATGAAGATTTACAATGTAATTAGAAGATCTAACATTCAAACATAAGAACATAGGTTGGAAAGATGGTCATTAGAAGTTCTAGCTTTGCTTCTTTGGTCTGTCGGCTATTTTTAGAGCTGATTGACCACAGTGTCATCAGCAACTGTCCTTGGTGATCACATAGGACATATGTGACTATTGAAAAATCTATATTTAGGTTGGCTTACTTCCTGTTTCTGTGTTAAATCAGTGTGGTAGTAGGAGACAGACATTATTCTCAAAGAAGGGTCTTCTCCTCTGCTAGAACCCAAGAGTTAGGAGGAACCATGAGCCACAACTGACCATCTTCACCTATACCAATAAAAGGGTAATATGCTGCCCTAACCAGTTTGGCTCAGTGGATAGAGTGTCGGCCTGTGGACTGAAAGGTCCAGGTTCGATTCCGGTCAAGGTCATGTACCTGGGTTGCGGGCATATTCCCAGTAGGAGATGTGCAGGAGGCAGCTGATCGATGTTTCTCTCTCATCAATGTTTCTAACTCTCTATCCCTCTCCCTTCCACTCTGTAAAAATAAATAAAATATATATATTTTTAAAAAGGGTAATATGCTAATTAGATCAGATAGACCAGATGTCTTCCAGATGTCCTTCTGGACATCCGTCCGGACAAAGCCACAGTGGCAGGGGCTGAAGCAGAGGCGGTTAGGGGTGATCAGGCTGGCAGGGGAGAGCAGTTAGGGGCATCAGGTAGGCAGGCAGAGTGGTTAGGGGTGATCAGGCAGGCAGGCAGAGTGGTTAGGGGTGATCAAGCAGGCAGACAGGTGAGCAGTTAGGAGCCAGCAGTCCTGGATTGCGAGAGGGATGTCCAACTGCCAGCAGTCAGACATCCCCCGAGGGGTCCCAGATTGGAGAGGGTACAGGCCAGGCTGAGGGCCCCTCTCCCCCGTGCATGAATTTCATGCACTGGGCCTCTAGTAATAATAATAAAACAACAAACTATCAAAAACAGTAGTTCTTAAGCTGGAGTTCAGGAATGGCTCCATGGGGTTTGTTCCATATAAGCTCCATATAAGTTGATAGTTTTCAATGGATTCTCAGAAGAGTTGTTACCTAAAAAGATTTAATCACAGAAAAAAATGTTAGGTAAGTTAATTCATATGTGCTTTCTTCCTCATAGTACTTTCTTTAATGTTGTATATTGTTAATAGTAATTATTTAAAAAAGAACACCATAGCATCCTCTTATTATGCATAAGGTACTATGCTTAATGCCATGAAGAATATAAAAACGAGTAAAGCACGGGGCTCCTACACATGAAGGGTCATGCAGTCTTACAGTAGAGTTAAGAAGTTTATACCAACAACAGCCAAATAAAGCCAACTCTGATAAAGAACAGGCATTTAGGAATTTTTAAGAAAACTATGGAAAGCATTAAGACACCATGGAGGAGGTAGTATTTGAACTGGGCCTAAGAATGTATGCACCCCTATATTCATAGCAGCACAATTTATAATAGCTAAGATCTGGAAACAGCCAAGTGCCCATCAGTAGATGAGTGAATAAAAAATTGTGTTACAATTACACAATAGAATACTATGCAGAAGTAAAAAAGAAGGATCTCTTACCCTTTGAGACAGCATGGAAGGACCTGGAGAATATTATACTAAGCATAATAAACCAGTCATAGAAAGGCAAGTATCATGTGATCTCACTCATATTTGGAATCTAATGAACAAAATAAACTGATGAACAAAATAGATCCAGGGACATAGAAGCATGTAAGACTGTGGAATCTCAGAGGGAAGGTGGGGAGGATGGGTGGGTGGGAAGAGATCAACCAATAAACTTGTATGAATATATGCATAGCCCATGGACACAGACAATAGGGTGGTGAAGGTCTGGGGTGGGGGATAGGGGCAGGCTAGTAGCAGGCAGATTAGTTGGGCTGAGTGGGGATTTGCAGTGTCCCATACTACTTCCGTTTCTTTTTTTAAAATTTTTTTATTTTTTAATTTTTTTATTGCTTAAAGTATTACAAAGGGTATTACATATGTGTCCATTTTTTCCCCCCGCCCTAGACAGTCCCCTAACCTCCCCTATCCCCCAGTGTCTTATGTCCATTGGTTATGCTTATATGCATGCATTACAGT
>NW_006288719.1:505118-507220 GCF_000327345.1 Myotis davidii
CCCACCAGCAGTGCACAAGTGTTCCTTTTTCTCCACATCCTCTCCAGCACTTGTCGTTTGTTGATTTCTTGATGATAGCCAGTCTGACAGGTGTGAGATGGTACCTCATTGTTGTTTTGATTTGCATCTCTCGGATGATTAGTGACATTGAGCATGTTTTCATATGTCTCTTGGCTTTCTGAATGTCCTCTTTTGAAAGGTGTCCATTTAGGTCTTTTGCCCGTTTCTTGACTTCCTCTGACTCTTCTTAGCAGCAGGAAGCCAGAGCAAAAACAGGCAGAGGGAGAGGCCCAGAGCTGGGGGTTAACATGGGGACTTGGCAGAAGGTCAAGCAGAATAAGGTCCATTGGGTCCTACCGACCAGAAAGGAAATAAAGCCAGAAGGTGCATCATTGTTCCATGTTGATTGGTCTTGTGTTCTGACCTTGCCTGTAAATTTCTGGAGATGGTGCAGCACAGAGGTTAAGGGCACAGGCTTTGGGGCTGGGTTAGAGCAGTTGAGAACTGTTCTGAGAGACATTGTAAAGAGTGGGTCTTTATAATGCAGCAACCCTGCTCCTAGGAGGTGGGATTTCTAGATACTGTGATTCTGGATGCTAACGATCAAAACGCATTTGTTTCCTGTCTGCTGCCATGAAAAATTTCTTTGATAACATTTAAAAACAAATTCATACAATGATAATAAAATTCCTTGTTAATATCCCTGAGAAGCATGTTGTAAAACTACAGTGCATGGAGATCGGTTCCTTTGTTTAAAACATACAATCTTTACTCTCGAAAGCCTAACTAAACATAGATACTTATTTGTCTATAAATAATGAAACATTCAAGTTCAATTCATTAAAATTTAAAAATTCTTTATGTGTTTTGATCAGCATTATAATAGACCTGCTTTGTTTTTAAATATTGACTACCTAACGTTTAAGAAATTGCAATCTCTTTCCAAGCCCACGTTGTAGTCTGAATGACTCTATAATACATTTTTTAATTAAAAAATATATAGTTTCTCTTTGTTCAAGGAACTGAATTAATAATCTATGTTTTGCTACTTCTCTACCCTAAAGGTAAAAATTAATAAGGAAAAGTATAAAGGACAAGGAGATTAATGTCTAGTTAATTGAGGGGATGACTTATTCCTTCAGGAGAATAATTTCAATCAGAGTTCACTAATCTCAACATTAAATATTAAAGAAATAAAATATTTAATTAAAAACAAAAACCAATCTTACATCCAAACTCAAATATAGCATCCTGCTATAAATCCAAAAGAGAACACAGGGCTCATCAATACTTAATTCCAGAAAGGATAAAATAATAATTTTTTTTGCATTTAAAAAGTTTTTTATTTTTAAAAATTGTTACTTTTCTTTTTAAAAAATAATGGTATTGTGATATATTTACATACAATAAATGTATACACCTGTGTAACCACAACCACAATCTTGATAAAGAATATTTCCATCATACTAATATCCTTAGCCTATTTGCAGCTAATTTTCACCCACTCCCTGCCTGAAGCAACCTCTGTTCTGCTTTTTGACAGTCTAGATTGGTTTTTCCTAGAATTGGTTTTGCTCTATAATTTTATGTAAAGGAAATCATACAGATGTACTTTTGATTTTCTGGCTTCTCTCACTAAGCATAATGTTATTGCATTTATCAGTACATTGTTTTTTTTAAAAAAATTTCCAAGTTTGCTTTTCTACTCACCTTGTTGGTGGGCATTTGAGCTATTCCCGGTATGGGACTATTATAAGTAAAGCTGCAATGAACGTTTGAGTCCAAGTCTTTTGCTAGACACTTCTTTTCTAAGAGTGGAATTGCCTGAATGTATGGTAAGTGTAAATAAAATTTCATAAGGAAGAGCCAAGCTCTTCCCAAAGTAACTGTACCATCATCAGATTCTAACCAGCAATGTATGAAAGTTCCAGTTGCTTTATATTTTTGCTAATGTCACTAAAGATATTTTATTTTTTGTGCTTTGTATTATTATTATTATTTTTTAATATATTTTTTATTGATTAAGATATTACATATGAGGGATAGAGAGCTAGAAACATCGATGAGCGAGAAACATCGATCAGCTGCCTCCTGCACATCTC
>NW_006288719.1:508355-513000 GCF_000327345.1 Myotis davidii
TGTGGGCGGAGCGGTTCCCTGGGGATCTGCAGGGAGGGAGCAGTTATGGCCACTCTCAGTTCCGTCCCAAGGGACTCTGCCTCCCAAAGTCTCAGCAACCGCTGCAAACCTCGGAGAGAACGCTGCCCTCGAGTTCCAACCGAGGCCAGACAGTCCTGCCTCTCCCGTTTGAATCTGCGTCCCCAGCGACTCGCCCGGATCTGGAGCTCAAAGTCTGCGACTCCCTCCCGATTGTAAACAATCGCGCCCTCGGCGCCGCCAGCCCCGCTCCGCACGCACTCGGTACCTGAGAATTTCACTTCAGCACTGCGGCCCCTCTGAGTCTGGATATAATATTCTCTTTACTCCTAGTTGTAGAATTTCCACTCAGCCAGCCCGCCTGTGTTTCTGGATGTTGTGGGTCCCTGGTTCAAGCTTAATTTGAATTGGTTGTTCAAGGCGGCAATCTCCGGCGTTAACCTATGCCGCCATCTTCGGTTCTTCTGTATTATTTTTTTTTTACTTGAGTTCATTTCCTGGAGTTCTGTCTGTAGGAATGCTTTGGGATCTGTATTGAGAGGGGATTCTTCGTAGAGGATTCAAGTGTTCCTCTTCCAGTTGTACTAGAATGAAAAGCCAATATCACTGCATCAGAAATCTCTGGATGCTCCAATTTTTGTACTTTCTGGGGCCTACGTGATCATAATGTTCTGATTTTCTGATCTCTCCCAGGAACTCTTGTCCATGTACCAGTGCCCAGTCTTTACTTATTACGACTAAGAAAACCTAAGAAAATGTTCTGAATTGTAAGCAGCCATGAATGCAGTGGATACTATGCCAGAGAAGAAATCTAGAGGTTCTTCCTTAATGTCTTATACGATCTTGGCATCTCCACATTCACCTTTATGAGGAAGAAACACGTCACCTTCCAGTGTCCTCACAAGGATGTTGTAGAATGACTTTGTTGCAAAGTCAACAAACCCTGGCATGGGTCTCACAGCTGGGTGCTGTCCTCCCAATGGCTGATTCAGGAGCCAATCAGAGAAACAGGAAAAACAGGGAGTCTCACATCACACCCTGCATGCAGAATTAGTTATGAAAATGCAGCATTTGCCAACTCACAATGCCAATGTCTGGTTATATAATATTTGGAAAAATTTCTCCCTCTGTTAAGCAAATGTAATACTGTACTCTGTAAATAATGGCTCCTGCTCTCAGTGCATGCCAAGAAAAGTGTTTGAGCGCTTGGTAATTTTTTCAGCTATTGATTCTTGGCTGTGTCTTAGGTTCACAAGGTGAAAATAACTACACTATTTTCCAATTTCTAGTGCGTATTTATTTACCTAGTAAAGTAGCACCCTTTGGGTTAGTTGGCTTATTGATTAATCACTGCCTTGGGCAACTAATTATTTTTTCTATCTGGGAGGATAGTTCAAAGGCCGTTGGCACTGGAAAAGTTGTGTCTGCACAGTAACTAATCAGGGGTTAGTGGTTTACAAGTACATTTGGCACTTGCAGGTTCATCAGCCCGTGTTTAGAATTATTAATTTAGTCACACAAGTACATTCCATTCTCCGACTATCATCAAGGATCCCCACAGCAGTACTAGCTTTTGTATGCACAGCTGCACACTGCAACACACTTGTGTGTATAGAAGGAAGGTGCATTAGAAAGAAATAAAGATTAATTATAGGCAACCATTTCCCTTCACGGCTGTGTTCTTAACATCCACCTCCAGTCATACTGTGGTTATTTACTTGGAAAAAAAATGGGACTTTAAAGTAGGCTTTATTTTTTAGAGCAGTTTTAGATTCACAGGAAGATGGAACTGAAGGTACAGAGATTTCTCATCCTGTCCCCACATATGTACAGAATTCCCTCCTATCAGCATCCTGCACCAGAGAGGTACATTTGAATTAGCACGTGAATCTGCATTGACAAATCATTAATGCTCAAAGTCCATAGTTTACATCATGGTTTATTCTTGCTGTCATACATTCTCTGATTTTGGACAAATGCACTTATCATTATGGTATCATACAGAGCAGTTTCACTGCCCTCGAGATCCTCTGTGCTCCACCTGTTCACCTCTCCCCCTCCCAAGCCCTTGGCAACCACTGATCCTTTTACTGTCTGCATATGTTTTCCTTTTCCAGAATGCCATGTAGTTGGAATCACCCAATAGCTAGCCTTTTCAGGTTGGCTTCTTGAACTTAGTAATATGCATTTAATGTTCCTCCGTGTCTTTTCATGGCTCATTTTTTTTAATGCTGAATAATATTCTATTGTCTGGATGCACCACAGTTGAACTGGTGATTTTTTTAAAATTTTACTCTTTGAGGGAGGTTAGGAGGTAGTCAAGTATGGACTAAGCTATTTAAAATGGAGACAGGAAATGAAAGACCTAAGATAATTAGTTGTGAGAATGGAAAATAGATTGTATAATTACATTGTAATACAGAGTAGGCAAGCAATAAAAGTTGGTGGAACTGAACATAAAGAGGGCTGTTCCCTAGAATAAGACTTGTTTGCAGGGATCAAAAGAAACGTGGACCATGATTAACCATATTGGTTGCCCTGTCATCTAGTAGAAGGTGATTGCTTTTAAGTGACTCAGTGTTCTCAAGACTCAATCTTAGATCATTAAATCGTCCAGCCAGTGTTTTAGGGGAATATTTGGCAAGAGGTCAGAGAAAAGTTGTTTCTCCTTGCTGGGCTCTTAATTAAGTAATTATTTTTAGAAAGCAGTGAGTGAAAATTTCAGATTTTAAGAGGCACTTATGTCAAAAGAGTCTTTCCATAAAATGCCACTTATTTTCTATTCAAGAAAATCCTAAGGAATGATCTGATATATCCATACCCACTTCTCCGCTCTCTGCTCATGAAGTATTTCTTCTCAAATTGTTTCAAAAGTCCAAGCAGTGCTTTAAGTGAAGTAGGCGAGGAGAGCTTCCTTCCAAGGATGAGCTGGCCCAGCTTCTGGGCTCCACTTCCCTAGAGGAGAGATGACCTGCTCCTTTGAGATGATTGGCAGTGGTGAAATCCAACTAGAACTTTTCATTTTTTATTTGGGGCCTGTGGATTGGGTGGTGCTGAAATTCTCCAGTTGTAATCCAAAGCTGCAGTACGTTAATGTGGCACAACTTTTAGCATCTGATGAATATAAAGCAGGAGAATCCATCTGAGCTAAATGAAAGGATTAATTTCCAAGTATCAGAAGGTTAGTTATGGTGTTAGACTCTTGGAGAAGCGAGAATTCTCATTGCACACCCAACATCTCTGCAGATAATAATATCATGTGATTTCAATAACATAAACACCACGTACTGCTTCAGCCTTTGCAATCAGCCTGTAAAGAAGTCATGAAAGGCTTTCCCATCATAACTGCTATCAGCTTTGACCACATGAAAGTGAAGCTCGAGCTGACAGATGTTGGGAGGCCAAACGGGGAACGGAAGGTGAAGGGAAGAGAGAGTCAACCCACTAATAGTCCCAGCTCCAAAACGGGGAGCCAAGAGAGATGGACTGTCTGGATAAGACGTGGAGGTATAAGTGTGAAGTTGCAGACTCAAACTGAGAATGCTGATATAACTATATTGGGAGGCAGAGGGTAGGGGAGGTGGGAGGTGGGACAAATGAACTATCATTCATCTTATGCAGCAGGAAGTCACAGATAATCACTAAAGATGATGCAGCATGAAAGAGAGGCTTAAGCACTGGAGATTTATAGGTAACCACAAGAAGAATTAGTTACAAGTGGTTCCCTCTAGGGAGAGATATCACACATGGAGATAGGTGGACCAAATAACTGGTGTTTTCCATTTGAAGCCTGCGGTGTTGAAGAATTTATGCGTGTTAAATGTGTGTTCTGGGGAAATCTTTGCATCTTCCCTGCCAGCTCCCAAGGAGGGGCACACATGCCTTCATCACCTGACCGCATGAGGACAGGGACCTACTCTGTGCCGTGTGCAAACTCTTCACTGATTTAGTTTTGGGGGCAGGAGAGAAAGCCCCTCGCTATTCAGGTGGAGGGGGAAATCCTCAATTTCATCAGGCTATCTTTTTTAAAAACGTATTTTTATTGTGGCATATTTATATCATAAAAGGCCTGTGGTCATGACCACAACCGATCACCAGGAGGTGCATGGAGCACCTCTCGTGGGCCGGGACTCATGGCTTGCGTGGCGAGGAGGGGTTTGTGCTGTGCTGGAGGGGCTCATGCAGGGCAGGTCGGCATCCCGCTAGCGCGTTGGGGAGGGGATGGGAGGGGGAGGGGGAGGTTGGGTCTCAAGCGATTTCCCACGTTGGGCCTTTAGTATATATATATATATTAAAAATTTTCCATTTTAACCATTTTTAAGTGTAAAGTTCAGTGGCATTGCTTACATTCCCAATGTGTGTAACCATCACCACTATCTATTTGCACAGTTTTGCATCACCCTGAACAGAAACTGTGTACCCATTAAGCAATAACCGTTCTTCTGCTCTCTCCCCAGCCCTGATAACTTCTATTCGGCTTTCTGTCTCTATGAACTTGACCATTTTTGGTGCTTCATATAAGTGGGATCATACCATATGTGTCCTTTTGTTGCTGGTTTATGTTACTCAGCACAATGTTTTAAAGGTTTATTCATGTTGTAGTACATATTAGAATTTAAAATTTCTT
>NW_006288719.1:513149-514929 GCF_000327345.1 Myotis davidii
CATGAAGACAGTGACCTGCTCTGTGCCGTGTGCAAACTCTTCACTGATTTAGTTTTGGGGGCAGGAGAGAAAGCCCCTCGCTATTCAGGTGGAGGGGGAAATCCTCAATTTCATCAGGCTATCTTTTTTAAAAACGTATTTTTATTGTGGCATATTTATATCATAAAAGGCCTGTGGTCATGACCACAACCGATCACCAGGAGGTGCATGGAGCACCTCTCGTGGGCCGGGACTCATGGCTTGCGTGGCGAGGAGGGGTTTGTGCTGTGCTGGAGGGGCTCATGCAGGGCAGGTCGGCATCCCGCTAGCGCGTTGGGGAGGGGATGGGAGGGGGAGGGGGAGGTTGGGTCTCAAGCGATTTCCCACGTTGGGCCTTTAGTATATATATATATATTAAAAATTTTCCATTTTAACCATTTTTAAGTGTAAAGTTCAGTGGCATTGCTTACATTCCCAATGTGTGTAACCATCACCACTATCTATTTGCACAGTTTTGCATCACCCTGAACAGAAACTGTGTACCCATTAAGCAATAACCGTTCTTCTGCTCTCTCCCCAGCCCTGATAACTTCTATTCGGCTTTCTGTCTCTATGAACTTGACCATTTTTGGTGCCACGTATAAGCGGAATCACACAATATGGGTCTTTTTGTGTCTGACTTATTTCACTTTCCTTCAGGCTATCTTTTGGCAATTTTTTGAAGCCTTAGGCCAATGTCAGGATCTGAAAGAAATGGAAAACGTGATTTAAAATCCATATAAAATCTTAGTGATACCAGAAAAAAAATTATATCCATAAGGAAGAATGGCTGATGAATTTTCCAGAATCTAGAACTAGTGTCCATGCCAACATTTTCTCTTAGTGGGTTATTACAGCAGAGAAGCATGTTTTGTTTAAAGTGAAGAAGAAAGTCATGTGAAATTGGATGCTTTCCAGGCATCACTCTAGGAGACAGCCCACAGTGAACAGTACTGGGAACCAGGCGACAGGCGCAGCCAGACTCACTGGGTTACTTCTTTACCAGCTGAGAGCACATGATTGCTGCATGGACTGTTTAAAAAGATGAATCTCCCAAATCTTACTTTACTTCATAGATGTGACTTGCACATCTGCCCCCAAGGGGCATTTTAGTTCTGCCAGTGGGCTTGCTGCCCTTTATCTGCACACAGATACTGTTTTGCTCATGCTCTGCTTTTTTTCCTGAACTTCTAACACCTCCAAGTGCCTTTGGGGGGGAATGGATATATGTGCTGTGATGTGAGTTACAACATACCTAAAGAGATGAAACGACCTCTGGTTATTTGTATCGATTTTCCATTGCCAACTAAAATTAATTTCAAGGCTGTAGCAATTTGTAGGAAAACTCAAGGACTGATAACTGGTGGATGACTTTCCAGGCTTTCTTGAATAGCTGTCACTTTTGACAGATACCCTAGGATGCGGTTATGCAAGGAGATGCTAAACTGTCAGGATTTCATTAAAAATAACCTGCTGAAGATTACAGGGTGCCTACTTACCATATCCCAAAGCACAGAGAACACAAATATATTTGCAAGAATAGCCCCAGAGAGTTCAAAAGCAAAGCATTTCTGTGAATTGATTCACCTTTTTAGCATCGTAAAGGCACAGCAGGGAGAATCTTAAATTTCTCTGAGGTGACCATTCCTATGAGGGAATTATAGCTATAATGTAGCTGTCAAAATGAATTGGTAGGTAGAAGCTCTGATTTTACAAGCTAACAGACATGAAAGATATATGATGTGTGTATGTGTGTGTCAGG
>NW_006288719.1:514951-525759 GCF_000327345.1 Myotis davidii
GTTTTTAATAGAGCTGCTGTATTCTGAAAACTGGTGCATTATCACCTGCAATGATACCATATAAAGAGTTATGCTGTTGGGCTGTTTCAAAGAGGCCATTATTAATGGGGGTACTGGTGGAAGGCTAAGGATGAAGCCAGCAATGGGTCTTCAAAAGCATAAAAAGATAAGCAGGGTCTTAAAAAAGAAGCTAAATTTGTATCTGGGTTGTACTGGTCTGTACTGTCAATTTTTTGAAATCTTAGGCCAATGGCAGGATCTGAAAGACATGGAAAATATGATTTAAGGTATTTTACTTCACATAAAATCTTAGTGATACCAGAAAAAAGTATATCCATATATAACTTTTAGGGAAAGTTGAGATGGTGGGAGTGGGGATTAGGAGCTGAGGGTGAGAGAAAGCCTTGCAAGACAAATACAGCAAAAACTGGTTTGATAGATGTATGGGATAGAGGCCAAAGTTCTGAGTGTGCTCTATATGAATGACTATGTTAAATAGAACTCATCAGGTATATAAGTACTAGAGGTCCAATGCATGAAATTCATGTAAGTGTAGGCCTTCGCGGCCCTGTCTGCTGGGCCCTTGAGGTCCCAGCTGCCTTGTGGCCCTGCCCCCCACCAGCACCCACCTTGGCCTGGCACTGCCCGTATCAGCCACCACACACACCCAGTTCCCTGGTTCCCTGATTCTGCAGAGCCCATTGATTGATCGCCCAGCAGAGGGTAACCTGGGCCTCCCTCTTTGGGGCTATCGCGGAGTCCCCTGATTGATTGCCCCGCTGGCCAGTGGCCTGGGCCTCCCTCTGTGAAGCAATCATGGGGTGATGGCAGGGGCCCCCAGATGAATTGCATCACAACTGCCTTGGCTGGCCTGTGGCCAGTGGGTGTCATAGCGTGGTCATCCAGCTGGTTGTTCCACTGTTCGGCCATTAGGTTGATTTGCATGTTATGCTTTTATTATTATAGACTAGAGGCCCAATGCACAAAATTCATGCACGGGGGGGAGGGGGTACGGGTGTCCCTAAGTCGAGCCTGCATCCTCTCCAATCTTGGACTGTTGCTGGCTCATAGCCACTTGCCTGACTGCCAGCCCGATCATCCCCTAACCACTCCCCTGCCAGCTTGATCAATGCTGAACTGCTTCCCTGCAAGCCTGATTGCCCCTAACTGCCCTCCCCTGCCCACCTAGTCACTCCTAATTGCCCTCCCCTGTTGTCCTTGTCACCCCTAACTGGCCTCCCCTGCTGGCCTGTTTGCCCCTAACTGGCCTCCCCTGCAGTCCTGGTTGCCCCCAACTTCCCTCCCCTACAGGCCTGGTTCCCCCCCAACTGCCCTCCCCTGCAGGCGTATTTGCCCCCAACTGCCCTCCCCTGCCAGCCAGGTCACCCCTAACTGCCCTCCCCTGCCGGCCATCTTGTGTCCACATGGGGGCGGCCATCTTGTGTGTTGGAGTGATGGTCAATTTGCATATTACCTCTTTATTATATAGGATATCTGAAGGTTATAAAAGGGATCAGTGCGGTGACAGTTTAAGATTGCTGATTGATGGCTAATTGGAGAAGGTATGTAAGGAAAGGTTGTTCATGTCATATGTTAAGGCTCCCTCACAAAACATGTTTTCATGGTGTGTGTATAGAATTCATTTACTCCTCTGGTGACAAGTAAGACAGAAATAGACAGTATAATCTGACTCCTTATGTGTGGCTAGTCTTAGAGGACATTGGTGTCTCCCCAGGTAGCAGGTCTGATCCAGGGAATAAAGAGAAGTCTGTTGGTCTTATAGGATCTGAAATAGAGGTTTTGCATGATTTGACCTTATTTCTGTTTTTCACTCTTGCAGTTTGTGACCAAATTCAACAACATGCTTTCAGGCACCTGTTGTCTTGGTGGATAGCGAGAGATTTAGGGGACTCAAGGGACTCAGATGATGTAGTATTGCTGCCTGATCTAGTCTGGCCTACTCAGGATCTGGTTAGTGCCTCAGGCCAAAATCCTTAGGGTCATGCCCTATAACCCACCTGTCAGGAAATGATGTCAGCTCTACCTTCAAAATACATCCGGAATCTAGGCCACTTCTCACAACCTTCATGGTGAACACATTGATCCAGCCACTTCTAACCTGTCTCCCACTTCTCCCCATGAGTCCTATGGTCTTGTCTCAACACCTCTGCCCCAAGCCCTCCAATGGTCCCCATCCAACTAAGAGTGAAAACCCAAGTCCATAATGTGGTCCACAAGGCCTCACAAATTTGACCCTACCACACCCAAGCCTCATTTGCTACTCTTCATCCCCTTCATTTTGCTGCCTCAGCCACGCTGACCTTTTGCTGTTACTTGGGCATACCCACTTTGCTCTTGCCTCTGTGCCTTTGCTCCCTCTCTTCCTCTGCCTAGAGTCCTTCTCTCCAAATAGGCACACGGCTCACTTTCTTAACTCCTTTGTGCCTTTGGCTGCCACCTTCCTAGAGAAGCCTTCCCTGGCCATCTCACTTGAAATCTCCTCTGACCCCCATTATGTCCTGTCTATTTTCTCTGCTTTCTTATTTTCCACTGCATTAATCACCATCTGTCGTATATTTTCTTACTTATTTTATTCATAGTCTCTCTCCTGATAGAATGTAAATTCATTGGGAGCAAGGATTTTTGGAAGCTGCTACATCCCTATTGCCCAGAATAGTACCTGGCATATAATAGTACTCAATATTTATCTGCTGAGTTAATAATTCACATCAAGGAAAAAAAAAAGAAACCAGAAATCTACTTAGTCCATTAAAGAGACTGGGGTTGTTGTCACTGCCACATGGTGTCACTGTTGAAACATGGGCATCCTGAACTCTGGTGTTGTCCATGTCTGCTGGCAGAAGAGCTGCAGTTACCTAGTGCTGAGTAGGTGGCATGCTACCGCTGATATCTGAAAACTCAGAGGTGACCCCTTCTGCAACTGAACAAAGATGCTTTGGTGACTGGGGGCTCTGGCTGCCAGCTCTGAGTGAAGGGCTGGAAGACTAAGTCCTGTTCCCTAAGAGTTACCCTAGCTACTGCCACTCCATGCCAATGTGGGCTGGGCTCTCTTGTTACTGCTCCTTGGGTGGCTGGCTCATTAGCTCAAGTGCACACACATCCTATATAATAAAGAGGTAATATGCAAATTGACCGGTCACAAGATGGCCACCGCAAGAAGGCTGGCAGGGGAGGGCAGTTGGGGGCAAGCAGACCAGCAGGGGAGGGCAGTTCAGGGTGATTGGGCCTGCTGGGGAGGGCAGTTCGGGGTGACTAGGCCTGCAGGGGAGGGCAGTTAGGGGCAACCAGGCCTGCAGGGGAGGGCCATTAGGGGTGAGCAGGCCAGCAGATGAGGGCAGTTAGGGGCGATTGGGCCATCAGGGGAGGGAAGTTGGGGGCAATCAGGTCTGCAGGAGATCAGTTAGGCATTGATCAGGCTGGCAGGCAGAAGCAGTTAGGGACAATCAGGCATGCAGGCAGGCGAGTGGTTGGGAACCAGCAGTCCCGGATTGTGAGAGGGATGTCCGACTGCTTGTGGGATCAGGCCTAAACAGGCAGTTGGACATCCTCTGAGGGGTCCCAGAATGGAGAGGGTGCAGGCTGGGCTGAGAGAGAACCCCCCTACCCCCTAGGGCAGCTGTGGGCAAACTACTGCCCGCGGGCCGGATCCAGCCCGTTTGAAATGAATAATACTAAAAAAAAAAGACCGTACCCTTTTATGTAATGATGTTTACTTTGAATTTACATTAGTTCACACAAACACTCCATCCATGCTTTTGTTCCAGCCCTCTGGTCCAGTTTAAGAACGCATTGTGGCCCTCAAGTCAAAAAGTTTGCCCACCCCTGCCCTAGGGCATGAATTTCATGCACCAGGCCTCTAGTACTAGTATATTCACACTTCATCCCAGACGTGTCAAAGGGACAAGCTCCTAAAATGATTTCAGTGGTCTCCTGTGCTGTCTGCCATCAAGATCTCTCCAACCCGAAGTTCTGGTCTTGAGAGGACAAGAAACTCTTCTTTTTCCTTGACCCAAAACCTGCCTCATTTTATATCTGGAGGAATGACCTTTCTTTTAGAGAAAACTCTTATCTTATCACATATATGGTTAGGCTCATGTTTCAGGGTCTTACCCCACCCAATTAGATATGCATACATTTTTAGAATGCCCAGTACTTCCTGGCCTTTTGTTTCTGACTGTTAACTTATTGGATCTGATAGAGCTTGACTCAATCATTTTAGGAGCTTGTCCCTTTGACACGTCTGGGATGAAGTGTGAATATACTAGTACTAGAGGCCTGGTGCATGAAATTCATGCCCTAGGGCAGGGGTGGGCAAACTTTTTGACTCGAGGGCCACAATGGGTTCTTAAACTGGACCAGAGGGCTGGAACAAAAGCATGGATGGAGTGTTTGTGTGAACTAATGTAAATTCTTTTTTGATGGAAAAAGTAATCCAAAGAGAGTCCTTTAACTATAAGGATGATGCCATCAGGGCCACAAAGTAGGAGCAAGGCGACTCTGAGGAGATCACTCATTTATTCATTGACAGTAAAAATAATAATGATAAAAGCCCCCGTGCCTGGCACTTTCATGTATACTATCTCAATCAACCCTGATAGACAAATATCATTAACAGAAATGCAGAGACGAGAAATCTGAGAGTACCTGAAAGCATTAAGTCTGAGATAATGCAGCAGGGCCAGGATATAAACTTCGATCTTTCAGACCTAAAGCTTGGAGTCTTTCCAGTGTGCTACACTAGTAATGACTGAGTGTCTCTTGCCTATGTCTGCTGAGGGATTCCTACGCTGTTGGTTTTTTCCATACTGGCTGCTACTGAAACACAAAGTGGCCCCACCCTTTTGGCTCTGGAATGTGTTTCGGTTGGCTCCTTCTTTGCCTTTGGGAACATTTTTATTTCGCTCACACTTTTAGAATGGGATGATAATTTTTGAATCTGCTCCTTCATAGTCCAGATGAAGGAAAGGAGAGAGAAAACAGCGGTCTGTACTGATGGAGCTGGAGGAGCCTTCGCGGTGCCTTGGAGCATGAAGTTGTCCTTATTAGCTGCAATAAAGATGGCAAGGTACCTGTAGAGATGCTCTTTCCTGAACATCTCGGCCTAGGGATTCCTTAGCAAGGTGTGCTTCTTATTTTTCTCTTCAGAGTTTCAGTAACCCCATGAGTGATAGGCATGGTAGTCCCAAATGAACTTCAGAAGTGGAGATCAAAGGCAATTGTCTTGGAAAACAGAGAAATATTTTCTCATTTGATGTTACTGAAACAGGAATTTTAGGGGTAAGATAGGGCAGGTTTAAGAAATTTTGGAAATTAAGGGGACCATGGAGGAAGCAAGCACAGGGCTGCAGAGCAGCAGAAGGGATATCAGAGGGGATATCAGGGCAACCAGGCTCTGCAGCCTTTATAAGCCACAGGGAAAAGGAACTCAGTGGGACCCTTTCCCCCTCCCCACGCGGGAGTCCATTCTGTGGGACTCTTCCCCTCTCCCCACGTGGGAGTCTGTACTTGTTCTTCAATAAATCTCCCCTTTGCTATACCACTTTCTGTCCGTGGATTCATTCTTCGATTCCGGCGGACAAAGAATCCGAGTTCCAGTCCAAAAATTCCGTATCATTACCCTCATCTCACACTTGATGATTCTGTATGGTTCTGACTGTTACTATATGGCAGTTTCCTTATTACTCAGAAAAAGCCCCAGGGCTCTTGCTACCCAACTTGAGGTCATTAAAATGCTTGAGTGAACATCCAAGTTTCTTTTTAAGAGAAACTTATGTAGGTGGTATGTCTGGACCTGGCATTTAAATGCCATGGAATTGATCTCAATAAAGGAGCATTTCCATTTTGCAATGCCTTCATATGAGCATACTCAAGGATTCCAAGTCCTTTTGTATTTTGGCATGTTACTCACGATTTGCTGTAAGGATTTCTGCGTAGGAATTACTTGATTATATATTTGTCTTTTTTATGTCTTACAACACATGCTCAGGAAGTGGGCACATCTCCAAATGAGGAAAACTAAACAAAATTATTTCTTAATATTTAAACTACAATACTTACTGTGCAAAGATTTTTGTTTTATTTTCTGAAATGGAATTAGGAAAAATAAATGATGGAGTATTTGAAGTTCTTTATCTTGAAAGCTTCTACCTACACTAGGATTTCTTTTGCCCAATTATATTACTTTTACTAAATCTAAAGGCATTAAGAGCTTTAGTTGACATGGAAAGGGGTCACTAATGTTATTGCAATGACTAACAGCTTCCATACTTAGTTATGTGATTCTTACTCCTCTTCCTGACTCTACCAATGCATACATTTTCATTTAGCTCAATTTGAGGATAATGGTGTAGAACTAAAACATTTTTCATTTACTAAATGGGTTTTACTTGAAATATGTACTCCATTAATTTTCCCAGCAATGTATAAGTCATATAATTAATTACTAAATATCATGGGACATCTTGCTTTAGTGAGAAAGCAGGCACATCAGATGTTTATTATTGATTCCCAAGGAGTTATTCTTCCACTTCTTCAATAAACCACTACAAACTTTCCTTCTTGATTATGCTAGAAGGTAGAACAGAAATTTATGGATTTGACATTAGAAATTAGACTTTAGAGTCTAGAGATTCTCCAGTCTACTTTTTACAGTATATTCAAAGTAAAATTGATGGCACAAGGTAGCTTGCTGGTACAAATGAGACTGTCAGCATTCCAATTTCTGGTTACAATTCAAAGAACGAAAATATTTCAAAAAGGCAATGGAGTCTCTTCTAAAGCAATAAAAATAAATTCTTCTCCGAAGAATAAGAACTTTAAGTATCTGAGATGCTTACTGGAACTCTGAATTTTATCTGCTGCTATACCAGGGATCATAAACTTAAATGTTTACAGGGCGAGGCCAGTAATATTAATTTTGGCTTGTGAGAACTGAGGTGCACTGTGGAGTGCTCATATCATCTAGAAGGGGCAGCCCGCTCCTCAGCTCCTGCCAGTAGTTGTCAATTGGAAATGTGAACCTAACCTTGTCAGGATTTTCATCTCTTCCAGAGAAGCCGTAAGTTCAGGCTTGCATGATAACGTTTCTGTATCCTTGACCTAGACTTTCATAGGTTGTTTTAGTTCATCTTAGATATTATCTCTGCATCTCAAATGCTATCGCCATGGAAGCAATAGTTTCTGACAGTTGGCTACCTGAATTGGTAATTCAAACTTGCGTGAAAGGTAGCCAAGGGAGAGGGAAGGCTTCATTATTCAACTGATTAGATGTATATATAGTAATATAAACTTCTTTAAAAACAATCTAATACAAATTATAACTAAACACAATTATGTAAGTAATATTTTTATTAGCTAGCCTAATTGCCAACCTTTGATTAATATGTTTTAAGAATCATCTGACTTGCAGCAAATCCAATGTTCTACATATACTTTCTTGGCTAAATATAAACTATTATTAGTCATCAACATTAGTTTTCTCTGTGAGGGCAGTCAAGACCTTCAACTCATAGATTAATTGGATTATTATTTTTTTATGTTGAGTTGCATAATTTCTTTAGAAATTTTGGATATTAACCCTTATCTGATGTAATTTAGTGAATATATTCTCTTATTCAGTGGGTTGTCTTTTCATTTTGTTGATGGCTTCCTTTGCTGTGCAAAAACTTTTAGTTTGATGTATGCAATTTGTTTATTTACTTCTTTTGTTTCCCTTGCCTGAGGAGATATATCAGAAAAAAGAAAATTGCTGTGAGAAATGTCCGAGATTTTACTGACTATGTTTTCTTCTAAGATTTTCTATGATGATACTTTTGGATTCAAAATCTTTTTAGTTGCAAAAGATCTTACTTCCTTTTGCCTTGATTCCTCTGTAGTAAATAGACCTTTAAACAGATAATTTACAAGTGAAGGCACTTGTAAATTCAATAAAATGCATTGGCTTGTATTTCTTTTTTTTTCTTTTCATGTTTTTTATTGATTTCAGAGAGAGGAAGGGAGAGGGTTAGAGAGATAGCAACATCAGCGATGGGAGAGAATCATCAACCAGCGCGCCCCCTACAGGGATTAGCCCACATCCCAGGCATGTGCTCTGACCAGAAATCGAACTGTGTCCTGGTTCATAGGTCAATGCTCAACCACTGAGCCACACTGGACTGGCTGGCTTGTATTTCTTGATGAGTCTCATCTACATGCTCCAAATTCCTAACTCTTATAACCTTGAAACAATTAGTTAACCTCTTCATGCCTGAGCCCTAACATTTCCAAGGCTCCCTCCACCATTCAGGCCATTGTACTATGTTCTCTGGTTTGCAGGCCCACCCTCTGATTAGGACAATAGTACATTCTCATTTTCATACTTTGATGACTCTAGACAAGTCTGAGATACCTTCCTAACCTACTATGGTTTACTCTTCTTCTTCCATGTTCCCAATCATAGCTCATCCATACCTGTGTATTAGTACTTACCATCCTGTACAGGGTATGTGTGTGTGTGTGTGTGTGTGTGTTTAGTCTTGGAAGTCTTAAAAATAGGAACAGCACATTTTATCTCATATTCCCAGCATGTAGCATAGTTTTGGCTCATATAGGCATGCAACAAATGAGTAAATTATTTAAAAATTTTGCATAGTTTTAAAACACCTTTTAAACAGGACAGCTTATTTTTTTTAAAAGTACATTTCTTCAAAGTATCTAAAATCCAATGCATTATGAAAAAAATGAGATGTTTTAATGAAAGTTTGGTTCTCAATTGAGGTCCATAACATATAGGTGGGGCAAAAGTAGGTTTATGGTTTTTTGTATGGAAAATAATACAATAATTAATAAACAATAATAAAAGAGTAAACTCTGTTTCACATACTCCCAACTGTAAACCTACTTTTGCTATACCCGGTACATACATTTATGTGTATATTTTACACATATTTTTGGATGTTAATGATTGGTTAGGACAATACTGAAGCTCGGCTATTTAATGTGGTTATCACATTAAATAGAATTAGAAAGCTTTGAATCCACAATTCAAACCTTTATAATTGGTGTCTTTCCGAGGAAGTAATTATTCTTATTTACCGGTCAGAAGAGGTAACCATGACACAGAGATGGGAATACTATTTTATTGTTTTAGAGGCAACTACATGAGTGGGAAAGGAAGCTTTGACTTTAGTCAGCACTAATAATTGTGTCTGGGTCACTTGTACTCTACATAGGGACAGTCTCTTATGTGCCAGCATGGAGCAGGCTACTTAACCACTGGGATAGTTGAGAAATAATTTGTTAGCTTGCATATCCTCAGTAATCAACCCCAACTCATATCCACCACAGGTGAATGAGACCAAAGCTGGGAATAAGTAAAACCAGAGTCTGGTGCTCACCACTCTCTTGGATTCTCATGAGGAATATAAGCTGTTTCTGAGGTCTAATGCCCCATGGCTACTGGAGGGAACCTGCCTTATTTCTCAGGTTCATGATGAGAAGATGGGAATTAGCTTTCTTCTCAAGTGAAAAAACTAGTTCAGAGACTAGCCTTTAAAACATCTTGGCCAGATAAAAGTTCTGCTTTTTGAAGAACTCACAGGTAAGTTATTAATAAAAGTAAAAATCTTTCCATTTAAATAAATATTTCCATTTAAACAAATATATCTCTTGTACTCAATAATAAATTGAATTTAGGTAATTCAATTAAAATAAAATTTAAGATATTCAAAGGCCATTTATTTCTCTCAAAAGCCTCATGTTTATAAAGATGAGCTCATACACCCATAGAACCTTTCATTTAGACACATTTTCAGAGTGGCTGTTAGTAATGTCATTGAACTTCTATCCCAATGTCTTGTTAATGGGTAGCATCAGGAATAGTGGCCTTCAAGGACACTGTTATGGCTTTGGCCATCACTATTATTGATTCTGGAGTGAGTCAGGCTCAATTTTGATTTTTGGATTAAGCCATTTCCTTTGATCAGGTGGATGAACTCTTTCTGGTTTCCCCTGGATATTAATTATCTGGCATTGAGTTAGTCACAGAAGTGAAAGTAAAAATAAAATTCTTAGGAAAAAATAGGGCCTAGAAAGAAGAAAATTGCTACTCAAACGCATGGGAATAAAGGGAATGTGATAGTGAAAATCCCTTTTAGGCAGAACAAAACAAACTCTCATCTCTAAGCTATCACACCTATTTCCCTCCTGTACTCCTGAGTTTGCTCCACTTATTTCTGAGCAATCTTTGCCATTCATCCAACAATTTATAAGAAAATCATGTTCTTCCCCTCACATTTAGAGAGTTCCTCTTCTTGGTTGAAGGGAATGATTTTGAAATCACATCAAACTGGATTCAAATACCAACTTCATTTCTTATAAACCTTGTGACATTCTATACAAGTCTTTAAACCTACTCCAAGCTTATTTTCCACTGTAAAATGGGGTTAATAACACTTCTCAAAGGATTGTTATAAAGATGGAGTGAGATGAGGTTTATTAAGTCCATAAGGAAGTGTGTGTCAGGGAAGTCTTCAATAATGCATTGTATTGGATAAATCCTACCTTTCTTTACCTGATGTTTCGCCTCACACATGAAGTTTCTTTCTATTACTCTATGGACATTGCTTTAACCACCTTCTCAGCAGCTGCAGGAATTACTCTCAGTACTCATTAGACAACCAGTCCACACAGGTGGCTGTGGCATAGTGGAAAGGGCACTGGATTAGGGATCTGATTATCTGAGTTGAGTTTTTTGCTTTGCCATGCCTGAATTTGAGTGAGTCACTTAACCTTTTTGAGCTCTGGATCCC
>NW_006288719.1:525785-527432 GCF_000327345.1 Myotis davidii
CAGCCAGCCCTCCCAATAAGCTAGGAATAAGCAGTGCTCACCTCATTGGATTACTGATGACATAAGGTAATTTTATTGAAGGCTTAATCTGTGCTAGGTCCTGTCTTAAATTCTTTACATCCATTAATGTCATTCCCTCTGAGGGAGTTGCTGTTATTATCTCTGTTATGTTGATAAAGAAACTGAGGCTGAGAGGTTCACGCACTGGCAGGAGAGAAAGTGGGATTGGGCCTAAGGGTGGCTGACACCAAAGCACATGAACACTGCAGTGTGTTACTCCTTCCCTCCAATGGGACACCAGTGAAAGGCACAAGTATTGTCACACGCTTGGCACTATTGAAACTGCTACATGTATGCACTTCATCCCCCAATAAGTTGTAAACTTCTTGAGAGAAGAGGGTGGGTTTTTTGTTTTGGTTTGTTCTCCTTTTCCCTGTTACTAATAGAGAGAGCATTGCATTATTACAGGTATTTAATAAATTTCCTGTTTGTTTGTTTATTTAATCCTCAACAGAAGATATTTTTCCATTGATTTTTAGAGAGAGGAAGGGAGGGAGAGAGATACAGAGAGAGAAACACAGATGTGAGAGAGACGCATCAATTGGTTGCCTCCTGCATGTGTCCTGAACAGGGCCAGGGATTGAGCCTGCAACCTAGGTACATGCCCTTGACCGGGAATCAAACCTGGGACCCTTCAGTCAGAAGGGCGATGTTTTATCCACTGAGCCAAATCAGTTAGGGAGAAATTCCTGTTGAATTAAATGTGTACTCCTAGCCTTCTCTCCTTTTGAAGAAGAGAAGGGGCTTTCTTGAAGCCTTTTATGTCAGTGCTAGGCAGTAGTGAAATAGGAATTTTTTGGGGTGAAAGACAGGTTTTAGGAAATTTTAAGAATTGAGGGGACCATGGAAGAAGCACAGGGCTGCAGAGCAGCAGAAGGTATATTTCCATAGAACAGGGAAGCTGAAAAGCTGCAACAGGTACATCTCCATAGAATGAGGGAGCTGGGAACAGCAGAAGGTCTATATTTACAAAATAAAGAGAAGGAAGCCCTTCATCCAGAAGGAGAAGAAGAAAGCCCAAAGAGAATAGGAAAATAGAAGGAAGAAGGCGGGGAGAATGTCACATGTCCCACGTGAGGTTTGACCTTTGAGCCCAGGAGTTACTGTAGTAACGAGTCTAAGGGAATAGTGACCAATCAGAGGGGATATCAAGGCACAAGGATCTGTAGCCTTTATAAGCCACAGGGAAAAGGAACTCAGTGGGACCCTTCCCCCCTCCCTACGTGGGAGTCTGTACTTGTTCTTTAATAAATTTCCACGTTTGCTATACCACCTTCTGTCCGTGGATTGGGACATCCTGCCCATGGGAACACTGCATGTTCCCTATCAGTAGTGTCTGAATTTAGTTTTCAACAACAACAAAAATGACACAATCATGATAATAACATACTAGTTCAGAGTTTCTGAGCATGTACCGTATTTGCCGGCGTATAAGACGACTGGGCGTATAAGACGACCCCCTAACATTTCCACTCAAAATACAGAGTTTGTTATATACTCGCCGTATAAGACTACCCCCTCTTCCGCACACCTTCCACACACCAAATAAAAGGTAAAACAATATCAGATTTGATTTTAACATTTTAA
>NW_006288719.1:527923-539202 GCF_000327345.1 Myotis davidii
CACCCAGCAGGCTGCTGATGCCTGAACGGTATGTGGAATGAAGTGGGCGGGCATCGGGAGGCCACTATGGCATGGGGCAAGCACTATGAGCAGTCTATCTGAAGTGTACCTGGCGTATAAGACGACCCCCCACTTGGAGGCATATTTTTCAGGGCCAAAAAATCGTCTTATACGCCGGCAAATACGGTACTTTGTGTCACACAGTGGATTATGCCATTTACTTGCCTTAATTCTATAAGTTACATACTATAATTAACCCATTTTAAAGATGAGGAAACTGAGCCTTGAGGCAATTATGTAATCTGCCTAACGTTACAGAGCTAAGAAGAGATGGAAATTAGAAGCACTGGCTCGAAACTAAAAGTCTGATTGCAGAGCCTTGACTTCTTAAAAATCCGAACTAGAATGCCTGACCACCTTCTAATTTCTTACTTTAAAATGGTTTGCTGCCAAAATTCTTTCTGTAAATATTTTTATTTTGGTACAATATTCATGACATAAAATTTACCATTTTAACCATTTTTGAGTGTACAGCTGAGTCAGTGGCATCAAGTTCATTCACATTGTGGTGCAACCATCACCACCACCCGCCTCCAGAACTTCTTCATCTTTCCTAACTGAAACTCCGTCCATGTGCAGCAACAACTCTCCACTCCCCTTCTCTTCCCCCTGGTCTGCAACTAGGTTCTCTTCCAAGGTGTGTATTTGGCCATTTTAATTCTTGAGGACTAGTCTGAGACCTATTATGGAGATTTTGGTGAATTCTGCATCCCTATAGCGGCCTTGCTCAGCTTGGCCCTGGGGCCTTGTGACCTTACTCTCCGTCTGCTAGCAGCAGGCCTAGAGTCAGAAAGGTTCCTTGACAGATGGCTCCTCTTGTATGAATCAGCCCTTTCGCAGGTTTCCCTGTCTGCAGGGCTTGCTCACTTGTATTTATCGCTGCCACATCCTGGTGACGTGGGCCCAGAATTATGAGTCATTGGCTTCACTTGCATCAAAGAAGGCTATGATGACAAAGGAAAGTGTGTGCTGGCATGCCGGGTGAGGGAGAATCCCTTTATTTTGGGTGAAGAATTTCAGCATTACCCATACATAGCTCAGTAATGGGTAGAGTTGAAGTGAAATAATGTTAGAAATAGTAGAAAAAATTCCATCTGTATCTATACTCTAGTCCCCCTTTATCCATGATATCCATTACCCAAGGTCATCTGTGGTCCAAAATGTTAAATGGAAAATTCCAGAAATAAAAAATTCATAAGTTTAATAAATTATGCTTGAAAACTTTATTGTTGAAAGTATTACATATGTTCCTCTTTTTCCTCCATTGACTCCTTCTATCTCACCCCTGCCCCTGCCCCCTCCCCCAGGCCTTCACTGCCCTATTGTCTGTGTCCATGGGTTATGCACAAATGCATTCAAGTTCTCTGGTTGAACTCTTCCCACCCACCTACCCTCCCCCACCGTCCCTCTGGGATTCCACAGTCTATTCCATGCTTCTATGTATGTCTCTGGATCTATTTTGTTCATCAGTTCATTTTGTTCATGAGATTCCACACATGAATGAGATCATGTGATAATTGTCTTTCTCTGACTTGCTTATTTTGCTCAGCATAAAACTTTCCAGGTCCCTCCATGATGTCTCAATTCATGTTGTTCTGAGCAGTGTGATAAATGCTCACACCATTCCTCTCTGCCCCACCCAAGACATGAATCATCCCTTTATCCAGCATCTCCACCCTGTATTTCCTTTCTGCTCCTCAGTCACTTAGTAGCCGTCTTAGTGATCAGATCAACTGTCGCAGTATCACAGTGTTTGTGTTCAAGTCACCCTTAATTTTTACTTGATAATGATACATTGACATAATCTTTATTACAATATATTGTTATAATTTTTCTATTTTATTATTAGTTATTATTGTTCACCTTGTACTGTGCCCAATTTATAAATTAAACTTTATCATACACATGCATTGTAAGAAATGGGCCTCTGTGATCCATCTGCAGCATGGTCGGCTTCTGATGGAATTCGCTGAATTTCCCCAGGGCAAGCAGAATGTGCAGAGGAGGGAAGAGGATGTAGGAACAAAGAACTGCACACGGGCTAGCATTACAGTGGGACCCTCCCCACCCCATCTGCCTCAGCCAGACAGGGAGGTGGAGTCAGCTAGAAAGGCCAATGGGAGATAGCAAGACCTAGGCAACTATGAGGAAACAAGTGACCTCATAGTACCAGCCAATGCGGAACCGGAGGTGAGACTAAATAATTAGGCTATGTTCCCTGTCCCATGTGTGCATGTACAATGGATGCCCGCTCTCAAGAGTGTTATTAAAAGTCTCATTTTCGCCATGCTCCTGTTTCCCAGACTGTCATTTGAAATGTGGACAGGTGAGCCACTTCTCACATGCATGTATAGGAAAGTACATTATACACATAGTATTCAGAGCTAACCACGGTTTCAGACATCTGCAGGACTCTTGGAACACATCCCCTGTGGATAAGGGGGCAGGTACTACTGTAATGAGAATATGGAGAGTGAGTGGCAGATTTGAGGGCCTCTGTTCCTAGTCTCCTTTTCCAGACATTCCTCTTCAGGCCGTGACTAGCCTGACATTTTCATCTCGACAAGCCAGTTTATGAAACAAACAAGGTGCAGAGCCAGAGACCACAGTGGCTTAATGTTGCAACAACCTAATGTCCTGTGACAGCCACTTACAGTCACTGTATCCTTACAATAGAGCTGCCGGCCATAGCAGAGATGGGGCTGGGGAAAGTAAGCCTATTTTCATTATGTCTAGGTGAATGCAGATATGATTATAGAAAATTTTAGTTTTTTACTTGTTTCCATCTTGATACAGACCATATTTTTGATTTCTCCCTACCTCTTGAAGTACATGCTTTATTTTTCCAACTTTCTGGCATTCATGTCTGCTCTCACATAAGGTATAAATCTTATGCCTTTTGTATCTAATTTTACTGGTCAAGATTTTTTATTGTGTTTTTAAACAATTCCATCATTCCATAAAGCCTTTTTTGACAAACTTCAAAGAAGTTGATAATTTTTTTTATTTAACTCTTTTATTATGTGCCTTTACTGACAAAGTACTCAGATCTATGTCATTTAATACATTTTTAGTAAGTGATAACATGTGGAAAATGCACATATCATAACTACAGGGCACCACCTCCTCTCGTTTGCACACACCCATGGACACAGCAGAGATGGAGGTACAGAATATTATGGTGACTTCTAGGAGCACAGATTCATTTGGTCTCTTTTTGAACTTTATATAAATGGAATCACACCATTTATTTTATTTTGCTTAAATATTTTCCCCTACAAACAAGATTGAAATTGGTTGCTATGTAATTTATGTCTTTGATATGCATCTTCTCCATCTCTTATTTTTCTTTGAATTTTTATAAAAGAAACTGAGATGTGAGTTCTGTAGAGTCTCCTGCAGCCCGGTTTGCCAATTGCAGCCTGGATGTTTCTTTAGATGTGTGCCCATCTCTCCTGCTTCCTGCAGGTTAGCGGTCTGCTAAAGAGGCCCGGTCAGACTCAGGGAGCACAGAAAGTGCCTGACTCTAGGATGAGGATTCTGCAGGAGGCAGAGAGTAAGTGATTTCGCTCAGAGCTCAAGGCAGATCTGAGTCTGCTGGAGTCTAATCCAGTGCACTTTATAGGCCAGCATTAAAAAGAACTGTAATTTCTGTAGTAATGCAACCATATATATATATATATTTTTTTTTTTCATATTTTGACTCAAGTTTCTGACTCTTGCTTTGGTGTGTTCTCTGTGCGAAAGGTGAGGGCCATGTTCCTGGAGTTGCTTCTGGAGTGCCCAGCGTTATTTACAACGACAAGAGTTTTGTGTGAAAGCAGAGTAAAGAGGAAAGGCCAGCTTTCTGTGGCATTTCTATTTTAGAAGAATGATGTCAATTAAATATAAATAAATATATATTTAGTAAGCATGTACTAGGTGCTCAGCAAAGTGAAAATATAAATAAAAGAGGTAAGTAACCATTGAGCGGCACCCAGTTCCTTTTTTATAGACTCTTGTGTGTGAGAAGAACTACTCATGTAATATGTGTGGCCACTGGAGAAAAGAACTCGTCTCTGAGTCGGAAGGCAGGGTGACGTTTCACCATGTTGTTGTCTGGCTCTGTGACAATGGGCAGGCAGTTTAGTGGCTATATGCGCCTTCGCTTCCTCATCTGTGAAAACGTGGCCCTGACCCACAAGGTGGTAACTGAGGATTAGATAACATGATGATTGTCAAGAGCATGACAGTAATGGAACTATTACATCATCTCTGCTTGGATATTACCAGAAAGGGAGTACCCATTACTTTAAAAGCAGGTGGTTCATTCTTTGAAAAATTGTAACATTTTCCTTTGAATGATCCCAGATCTCTCTTCCTGTAACTGCTGCCCAGTGATTCTGGTCAGTCACTTCTCATGTAAGTGCACATCTCTTTCTTCACAGTGTGAGTGTAAATTTATCTTTCTCATGTTAGATATTGGAAGAAAGTTATCATCAGGTTTCTATTTCCCAGCAAAATCATTCAAACTCATTGAATCATTTTCCCCATGCGAGGGTTCTAAAGTGGTAATTTTAAAGATAGGATACATATCAGAATCACCTAAGAGATTTTAAAAAGCATGCCTTTTGTAAAGCTCTTGAATTGATTTTTAAATTCTAAGTATCTTAATATTTTATATAGTCTCGAAACACTTTTAAAACTTGTCAATAGCCCTCTTAAAATGTGACTCACTGATCCAAACACTCTACAGATACATGTGGACCAGTTGAATTAGTTAGGGTTTGTTAGTTGTCATAACAAACAAATCGAAAGATGGTGGTAGTTCAAACACAATAGTTTACTTCTTGCTTATATGAGTTTATAGTGGACTTTGTGATGGGTGGTGGCTCTCTTTGAAGCATTGTTAGGGTGCCAGACTTCTGTTATCTTTGAAACATGACCTCCAGGGTCATTGTGTTTATTTGCATCACATTGAAAAAACAGAGAATAGAGCATATAGGCATTTTTATAGGCCCAGCCTGAAGTAGTGCACATCTCTTTAGTGCATAAGACCACATAACCACACCTAGCTGCAAAGAAGCGTATCTAGGAACAAGAGAAATCAAGTTTGGGAGACAGCTAGCCAGTCTGTAATGCTATAGTGCAATATGTTATGATATTTCTCATAACATATGAATATCACCTATTCATGAGTTCATAGGATTTAAATTATCTGGATGACAGAAGACACCTTAAATAAAATTAAAACACAAATATAGACTGGAATAAAATATTTATAGCATCTCAGTGTTTTGGGTATCTATGCCATACTTTTAACTCATTAAAGTAATTGTCAACTAACTGTTCTTAGTGTTCAACAAAAATACTAAGTCAGATTTTCCTCTACTCTATACTCATTCTATTGTTTTTTAATACCTAGGCATAGGATTTTATATCAGGTTAGTTCAGGCCCATCATTGTGACTATTTCAAGTTAGTGTCTAATATATCACAAAGCTTGTAGCAGTCATGCATTTAGCTATAATTTTTCCTTTCTCTTTAGCAGAAACATCATATACAGAGAAAAGGTGACATCTGTGTCAGATAATTAAATCTATCTTATATAATATTAATTTCTATTTAGTGTTTATATTTTTCTAGGCACTCTGCTAAATGCTCCACCTGCATTTAGTTTAAAAATTTTTACAACAACCTTGCTAAGCAGATATAGTTATCTTTCTTTTAAAGATGAAGAAATTGAGTCTTAACACTAAATAATTTGCCCAAAGTCACAGTTAGGGTACTATTGTTGATATGTCTTACTAAAATGATGAAGTTTTGGTAATTCTTCTATGTTGTCTCCTTCTTAGGCAATCCTTTGGTCACATGCCATCATGGGGAGAGAACAAATATGGTGAACATCACCAGGGAAGAGTTTATGGGAGGTAAGATTTGTTATGAGTGTAAATAAAGGGTAGGGTTTAAGTAGGTAGAAATCAGGATAAAGGGCAAGAGTTTATTTACATATAGTGCTTTCTCTAAGGCATGGGTGGGGAACTTCTGGCCTGTGGGCCGTGTAAGGCCTATGAAATCATTTGGTCTGGCCCTACCAAGGCATTAGGAATGTTAATTAAATATTTGACCGAACGTAGCAGGCTCATTTGTAAGTTGATAATGTATGGCCCTCAAATGATGTTATAAATATCCAAATGGACCTTGGCAGGAAAAAAGGTTCCCCACTCCTCCTTTAAGGAGACCCAACCGTCTACAAACAGCACTATTTCGAGGGTTGGCAGACAGGGATGATGGAAACAGAGTCTGAGCCCCAGGGAAGTGAGGTCCTATACTGAGGCCTGACGGCCCGAGCCCCTTCAGGACACGTGTCCCAGTGTTTGTTTCTCTGCAGATGGATGTTTTCACTGCTCCACTGGGGAGACAAATATCCACAACTGAATATTAGGAACTCCTCATGTGGGAAACCACAAAAAAGTACATACAGGTACCCTCACTTTTCAAAAGTTTGCATTACTCCACTTTGAAAGACCTACATGAGTACCTGTTTTCACTAACTGAAAGAAATCCAAAGAGGATTTTTGCTTTATGAAAAAAGGTGACAAGCAAAAAGAGGGCTCAGCATTTGTTTTGTGATCTTTACAGAGGTAGCACAGCCCAAGCGGTGGGAGTGGCCCCGCCAAACTTCCCCAGGAACTTCCCTCCGCATCTCAGCACCAAGACGCCAGGGCTCTGAACCATATCTGTGAGCACCTGGGTTTTACCTCGACTTATTTTGTGCATCTGTTAGCAAGATGTGTCCTAAAATATCAGAAAAGCCTAAGAGAGCTCATAACGGCTTTATGCTTGGCATAAAACTAGATGTAATTAAGTGTATTTTGTGGGATTTGGTAGATTATTATTTTTTTAAAATATTTTAATTGATTTTTAGAGAGGAAGGGAGAGGGAGAGAGAAATATCGATGTAAGAGGGAAACACCGATCAGCTGTCTCCTGCACGCTCCCTACCAGGGATCAACCCACAAACAACTCGGGCATGTGCCCTAATGGGCAGTCCAATCGGTAACTCTTTGGAGCATGGGATGATGCCTGAATAACTAAGCCAAACAGGCCAGGACTGGTAGGTTATTTTTTGAGTCTGGGAATGCTCATAAAAATTCCATATAAAGATAATTGCTTCTTCATTCGATGGCATTTTTCAGCCTTTGAGAGGTTTCGTAGGAACCCTCTACTTTAGGACTGTGGGTGAAACCTGATTAGAATGGCTCTGCTGGCCAACTTGCTGATTTTTAAAGCTATGTCTCTTCCTGGTGGGAGCTAATGAAATTATAGTAAATTCACAAGTGCCACTTGGGCCAAATAATGATTATATCTACTACAAAAATCATTCAGTTATTTTTAGGAAAGGGGAAAAAAAGCAAAAACCTTAATGACAGCAATAATAAAAATATGCAGTTTCCTGAAGTTATTGTTCCTTACTATAATGAATTACTTAAGATACATTGATTTCTTCCCCATAGGATCCTATACAATTTTCCTGCATGCACTATTAAAAACATTGATTGGAAAGCATCAATAATATTCTATTTAAGGACTGCTATGCCTCTCAAAAAGTATTGTTTATTTTCTGGTATGTATTTAACGTAAGGCTAAATTTCATCTAAAATTTTACTTACATCAATTCAAGGGGAGAGGTTACAGTGGGAGGAAAATCAGAACTAAATTTCAAAACTGGCCCTGGCCAGTGTGGCTCAGCTGGTTGGGCATCATCCCATGCACCAAAAGGTTGCTGGTTTGATTCCTGGTCAGGACACATGCCCAGTTGTGGGCTCTAGCCACCATAGAGGTGTGAGGCAGCTGATTTATGTTTTGCTCTAACACTGATGTTTCTCTCTCTCTCCCTTCCATTTTTTTTTTCTCTCTCTCTCTCAAAAAAAAAATTAAATTAAAAAAACCCAAACATTTCCATGGATTCAAATCATTCACATGATTCTTATAATTGAAAATTATAACAGTATTGATTGCAGTTTAATTAATTTTGGTTACAGTTTATATCTCGGCCTGTGTAGCTTTTATGAATCATTTCCTTCTAATCCTTGTTAAAAACATAAATTAACATATCAGACTATTAGTTTAGAAATAGAGGTTGGGATTTGTCTCACAATGACCCAATATATCTCTGGGATAAAAGCTGAGCTAAAAATAGCATGCCATATTTTTATCAAATCACTTAACATAGGAAAACACTGAAACGCACTTAGAGCTGTTATAAAAGGGCACCTTACCCGTGTGTGGGAAGGGAGAACTAAGAATTAGGTCACAGCAGATTAAAAAAGTAATTGACTCATTGGGTAGTTATGGAATAGGAACTAACAATTGGTAAATACGCTAAGCGTCTTAAATTTGGTAGGTTTTTAAATACAGCACCTGCTTATGAAAAAGCAGGTGTTATTTCCCAATTTACAGAGGGGAAAATATACTTAAGTAACTTGCTGAGGGTAACACTGTTACTAACTGTGGACGGTAGGACTGGCCCACTGCTTCATGTAGATCCACGTCCTTCATTTTAGTAGCAAAGCCTGAGTGAGACCAGCACTACAGTATCAAGGCCAGCTAAGGAGGTGATTCAGGGTCAGGTCAATGAGGACATATGAATCCCTCCACCAGTGTGTAATATCTTTATTTGTAATATCCATCAGTTTAAAAATACTTTTATAGGAATTATTACATTTGCTCCTCGTGGCAATCCCAAGAGGAATGTGGAGCTAATATTTTCTTTTTTTTAAATTCTCACCCCGAGGATATGTTTTTTTAATTGATTTTTGAGAGAGAGAGAGAAAGAGAGAGAGAGACAGGCATCCAGTGGTTGCCTCTAGTATATGCCCTGACAAGGGATGGAACCCACAACCTGGGTATGGGTCCTGAACTGGAATCAAACCTACAGCTTTTTGTACAGGATGACCCTCCAACCAAATGAACTACCCCACCAGGGCCTATTTCAATTCTTACAGGTCATGAGATTGAAGCCTGTAGAGATAGTATCTTGCCCTGGCCCATCGTGCTCCTGGGGATGTGTGGTTTCTGTATGCTCCATAGGAGATGGTAACTGTCAAACCACCTTCCTCTCCAGTTCCCACTATTCAAACCTCATCATAGGCTTTCAGTGTCAGGCACAGAGCAGGGTGACAGAGAAATGGAATCACAGCAGTTTTACCCTGGGATTGTCCTCATCCTCCGATCCAGACCCCCAAAACTTTGTTCCTGAAGGCATTCAGTGTGTTGACTCAGTACTTGCAGTGCCCTGAACTGCTACTCTAATAAATATAATGACACCCAGCAAGATACAAATTCCAAGCTGAACATAAAAATAATAATGTTAAATTGCTATAACTTAATTGGTTCAAAGTATCATCAACTATACTTTTGAATTATCATCCTATATAATAAAAGGCTAATATGCAAATTGCCCGAACAGTGGAACGACCGGTTGCTATTATGCGCACTGACCACCAGGGGGAAGACACTCAATGCAGGAACTGCCTCCTGGTGGTCAGCGTGCTCCTAGAAGCCAGGCTCACGGCTGGCAAGTGCAGCGGCAGTGGTGGGAGCCTCTCCCACCTCCGCAGCAGTGCTAAGGATGTCCGACTGCTGGCTTTCTGGACTGTGAGAGGGTCCAGGCCAGGGTGAGGGACCCTCCCCTGAGTGCACAAATTTTGTGCACAGGGTCTATAATTCTACTATAAAAGACACATATTTGATAAATATTGGTCAAGTTACTAGTCAATGACTCCACAGTACTAATGGACGGGCATGATAGCTAGCTGAGAGACCTTCAGTAGGTTAATCCTTCCTAATTATTTCCTCATTTAAAAATGGACCCAATAATGCCCAGTTCGTGGGACTTCAGTGAGGATTAAATAATCGCACATGCAAAGCATTGCACACAGTGGGACCTCAATTACCATGGATATTTCTAAAACACATTTTCCAAGTTGTCTCAGAGAATTATATTTTAAAGGGGAAAATTTAAATACATTTATATTGTGGCAATACATGAGCATAATCCATGACATATTTTAGTCTTCAGAGAAAACAAAACATTTAATTGTTCCTTCCATAATGGGAAGAAAATTAAATTAGGAGTCCAAACGAGTCCAGGTTCTATTAGTTAGGGTCTCTGTGACATTGAGGAAAGCACTTAGATTCTTTTAAATTCACTATCCTCATCAGTGAAATGAGATTATCTTCTCTCATTACCACCTATCTATGTTGTTATGAAGACATATTGATTTTTGAACATGAAAGGTGCTTTTTTTCTGTCCTGTGTTGTTATATAAATCCACGCGTACACAGCCTTGCTTCATGGATACCCATGTGAGGGAATGGGGCCTCCTTTGCTACTTTCTGACTCAAAATCCAGGAGAACGGTCACTCGGGTAGATACTTATGCAAAAGAAAAGGAGCAGGTTATTTCGAACGCTCTGCTCCAGCTGTTTTTTCTTTGGAAGCCTCCTGGGTGCGACATTCACTCCCGTCACACACGCTGTATGGAAAGCTGATTTTGAGGGAGAACTGGAAGGCCCTTACTAGTTTGAGATCCATGTCCTGTGTGGGCTGATGCTGGTGCTAGGACCCCAGGAAAGAGCTTGTGCTCCCAGGCGTCCCGAGGGATCTCTCAGTCCCAGGAGCAGCGCTCCAGATTGAATTAGCTTTGGTTCTTCCATCACTAATTAGATGGCGCAGCAGGCCCGCCTGGGGCACAAAAGCATCAATTCCGGTCCCTTAATGAGCCTAATGAAGTACCTTTGCCATCTTTCAGAGTGCCAGTTCTCTAAAAGTTGTCCCGAACGGTGAAACCTAAGAAATATTGGAGCTCCAAACCAATTTACAGGCACAAGAGCAAACAAGAAAAGGTTAGATAGCTCTTTTAAAGGACATGCTCGGACTTGCTCCAAGCCTAGGTTTGAAAGTGATATTGATATAGCAGTTAATTTATCCCTCAGGTTCCATGGGGGATAATGATGGAGCCACCCTGGGAGTCAGAATCTATTCTCAATGCTGGAGGTGTCACAACTGCTTTGTAACACATCCAACTATCTCACAGCCTTCACTATCCTCATTAGTATGAAATATGACTCTTATTTATAATTAAGTATCATCCACTTGTGGAATATTGTCTGGATCCAAGAAGTTTCCATGGTAGGTTGACAACCAGAAACGTAGAAAGAAAACAAATGGGAAGCAA
>NW_006288719.1:539955-567563 GCF_000327345.1 Myotis davidii
AAAATATGCACATATCATTATAAAATTATATCCTGTCAGTTGAAGCCAATCTTCCTACTCTGTTGGGATAATGTTGAGGTTTCGTTTCATCAAATGTCACATTATTTATCTCCCCAGCTTGTATCCTTTTTTTTAGAGACATGGACAAGCATGTCTCTCTTCAGTTAACACACTTATAAAAAGAGTGAATTAAATACAGCAAAGAGTAGGATGCAGTAATCTACCTCTAGTAACTTAAAAAACCACATTTTTATAATTTTTTTCCTGGGAAACTCTGATGTGTTGGAAGCTCTCCTGAGTTAGATACCTGAGCTACACAGAGGATGAGATACCTTCCTGTCCTTGAGACACTCCCTGGATAATGTGAATTCCGTACCTGGAGATCATGCAAGGATATCTCTTGCCGGGGCTACCAGCCCTTCATTACACTGATTACAGGAGCAGAGTCTTTGTCTGTGTGTCCTGAGGCAGGCCTGCTTTGTCACTAATTAATGATGAAAGAACCAAAGCTAATTCAATCTAGCCTGTCACCCTCTAGACTGAAGAATTACCCCAGCCACTGTGAGAACACAAGCTCTGTCTTGAAATGATAAGGAAGGACACCCAACACCAGAAGATTTTATTTTTTTCTGAGAAGTCCAGAGAATCAAAGAACAAATGTGACCTAAATTGTATACTTTCTAAAAGAACATCACTATATACAGTGCACAGAGCAATATCTCAGACTAATGGCATAGGAAAGTAGTAGTAAGAAACCCTGATTTCTCGCCAATTTTGTGTTAGCGGGCTGATACTTTAGAATTGTTCCATCATTAATTAAATAAGCCAAGATCAAGGTCTCTAGAAAATTTCTATGGAGATTCTACATAAGGCAGTGAAATTTTTTTTTTTAAAAAATGACTAGTGTCTTTACCATTTGAGCTCATGCTCACCTTATTCAATATTCAATTACATTAGAATTGAAAATGCTATATCCCACATGCCCTACCCAACCTGCTGTGTTTCCCAGTTCACTGCATCTTCCTGACTTGCCCTTGAATCCTGGCATTCTTCACTTAACAACCATCCAACAAATGTTTATTAGATGCATTTATGAAACAGTCCTTCATAACTCTTATATTCTCGTGGAGAGAAACAGGAACTAAAGAGATACAGCAATAAGTAAATGCAATAATTTTAGTTATTGACAAATGCTGCAAAGAAAATAAAACATGGTAACTTGTGAGTCCCATATTTGACCAACGAGAAGTTGAGGATGTGGAACTTTGAGGGAAGAATGATCCTGGCAAAGGGATTGGGAAGTTTTGTCCTCCCATATCTGAATCTTCCTGAGGCTGAGACCCTGGCCTTACTGGGTGATTCTCCCAAGTTCTCCTTTACACTTGGACCTCAGCAGGTATCTTCCCAACCTCATTTTCAAAAGACACCTTAGATCTTGTAGTTGGCTTGGGCATTTGGTACTTGCAACTTCTCTCTTACCCAGGCCTCCAGGGTTGAATTCCGCTTAAGGTGGTGTTAGAAGTTCTATCTGCAAGTCCTCCTCTTTAGGGAAACACAGCCCTGGTCTTGCTCCTGTGATTAGAACCCAGGAGCTTTACCTCTGTGTCCCCTTAGGAAACTGTGCTTTTCTTTCTCATAGAATTTGTCATGCCATTGTCCCCACCGGACAGTGAGCTCTTTGAAGGCAGGCACTAATCTCCCATTGGGAGCCCGTCATCTAGTACAATATCTGATGCCTGTAGGCTACTTGGATGCTTGAGATGAGTGAATAAGAAATGAAGTGGCTTTAGATTCATATTTTTAACTTTACCTCATTTGGCTGTGTTACCCAACCATGTGTTTTTAATATATTTTCTTTCTGATGACATTAACTACTAAGAGTGACTTCCTGTGGTTATGTTTTCACTTTGTCAGAAGCAAGGTACATTTTGCAGTTTACATTTAATTCCACTCTACTTAAAATGACTTTGGACAACCAGTCTCACTGGACAATATAAAATTCGGTAAGGCTTTGTGGCATAAGATCAATATATTTCTGCACTAACCGGTTTGGCTCAGTGGATAGAGCATTGGCCTGTGGACTGAAGGGTCCCAGGTTTCATTCCAGTAAAGGGCATATACCTTGATTGTGGGCACATCCCCGGTAGGGGGTGTGCAGTAAGCAGCTGATCAATGTTTCTCTCTCATTGATGCTTCTAACTCTCTATCCCTCTCCCTTTCTCTCTGTAAAAAAATCAATAAACTATTTTTAAAAAAGATCTATATCTTTCTAATCACCTCTGGTATATATTTTGCTCAGTTTTAAATAACACGTGGTAATAAATCATTGATTTTTTACTTTAGAAAACCAAACTATTTAAATTTTCTATTATTGATGTGCATTTGTCCTCCAATAAATCTCTTGAGATTTTTTTCAAACATTCTTCTCTGACATAAGAAGAAATCATGATTTTCCAGGAAAATAAGCCTGTGAAACAAACATTTTTAAGCTTCACTTAAAACTCAGAAACAGAGACACTCTCACCAAGTATAAGTGATAAAATAAGTAATGTCATTTGGAGCTGAAAAGAGAGTTCCCACCATCTCCACAAATTCTCTTCTAACCAATGAGTCTTTTTCTGAAATTTCAAAAATTTAAAATTTTCTGGTTAAAATGGAAATTCATTTAGAGCAGTGATTCTCAACCTTCCTAATGCTGTGACCCTTTAATACAGTTCCTCATATTGTGGTGACCCCCAACTATAAAATTATGTTTTCGTTGATACTTCATAACTGTAATTTTGCTACTGTTATGAATCATAATGTAAATATCTGATATGCAGGATGTATTTTCATTGTTACAAATTGAACATAATTAAAGCATAGTGATTAATCACAAAAACAATATGTAATTATATATGTGTTTTCCGATGGTCTTAGGCGGCCCCTGTGAAAGGGTTGTTCGACCCCCAAAGGGGTCGTGACCCACAGGTTGAGAACTGCTGATTTGGAGGGATTAGACATTGACCCTTGGTCACATTGAAATTTAAGTGGTTAATATCAGAGCTCTGTCCCCTCCCCCCCCAATAGTTTACAGACCCCTGAGCTCTGGGGGACAGGGGGAGGAAGAGAATAAGAAAGAACTGCAAATGAGGAGCTGTCAAAAAGATGCTGGGAAGCCTTAAATTAAACCTTGTCAGCTCTACAAGTCTGCAAGGCCTGGTGTTGCCATCTGGGCAGGGCCTGAGGCGAAGCCCGAGAGGATGTGTTACTCTTCCCCTAGCTTTAACAGTGCGTTTCAGATCCAATAATGCTAAATCCTTTAATAGTTTCCTGATGGCATACCATGAAATAAATCCCTTGTCTATTTTGAAATTCAGAGTGCAATATCCTCAATTTATTGATTTTGAGTGTACAGTTGATTCTGGCCAGTCGCTCACTAGTTAATGGGCGAAATGATTTTAAATATTCAATAAGCGTGCTAGGCCAATTCCTGTAGCTACATATGTCTTCATAAGAATTACCAAGGGTAATTTTACATTTATCTATTCAAACTCTGGCCAGTGTTGAGTTTGGCGACAAATTACTCACAGATATTTTTTATTTTAAAGCCAGATTAGGATTCCTAATGGTATGTGTTTGTCAAATACTGAATAATTCAGATAGCTTTTAACCAGCTCTCACTGCAAATGCTGAGGGTGGGGAATAGGACTTAGAAGGGAGCCAGCAGAGAAAAGAGCAAGAAGTGAGTTAAACACTGGAAGGGGTTAGTAAGAAAGAAAATGGTGAATCAGAGAGAGAGTTTATCACACTAATTTGAATGAAAAAGTTCATCTGCACTGATGTTTGGAGGAAGGCTAGGGGTGAATAAAAGCAGCTAGCATTATTATGTGCCATGGTCAAGGAACTGTGCTAAATCTTGTACATGCATTATCTCACTGAATCATTACATTAGCCCTACGAAATAGTACCACTTACTCCTGATTCTATAAAGAAAGAAATTGTTGAGAGATGTCAGTGACATGCCTGTTCACAGAGCTGAGACTGGAAGGTTGTCTAACCTGTTGGATGATGGTTACGTAACTGGCTATATTACTTCAGAGCCCAAATTTGAGACCATTGCGTTCTACTGAAAGGGACCAGATTGGGGCAAGAAGGAAGGAAATGCAAAATAGATGAGGCTCTTGGGAGAGGGATTGCTGGGATTAGAGGTACACATGAAAGTGGAGAGGTAGCTCCACTCTCTCTGAGATGTTTTTAGTATCTACAGGAAGAATCAATCTTTACTCTGTTGAGATTCCTCAGCACTTTACATGTGTCTCTGTTATAACACTTTCATAGGCTTATTCATTACATACTGACTGTTTCCAAAGATTAATTGTTAACAATTTTATTGAGGTATATTGTATTACAATAAACTTCACATATTTTAAATTGTACAATTTGGTAAATTAGGCATCACCATCACCATCTCCAAAAGTTGGTTAGCACCCCTTTATCCTTTGCATCAGCAGGATTCTCCAGAGAGACAGAACCAACAGAACACATAGCATAAGGAGTTGGATTTTGCATCATGAAGACTGAGATGTCCCAGGTTCTGTAGTTGGTTAGCTGGAGGTCCAGGGGATTCACCAGTGTGGTTCCGGTCTGAGTCCAAAGGCCGAGAACAGGAGAGCCAATGGAGTAAGCCCCAGTTTAAAGACTGGCAGTTTCCAAGAAGAGCTGATTTTTCAGTTTGAGTCCAAATGCAAGAAAAGACCAATGTCCCAGCTCAAGTCAGTCAGGAAGAAGGAGTTCGCTCTTGCTCAACCTTTCTGTTCTATTCAGGTCTTCAATAGGATGAGCCCGACCCACAGTAGGGGACGTGGGGGGCGCGGCAATCTGCTTTACTCAGTCTGCAGAGTCAAGTGTTAATGTCATCCAGGGACACTCTTACAGACACACTCAGAATAAAGTTTGACCAAATGTCTGGACACCCTGTGGCCTAGTCAAGTTTACAGATAAAATTAACCAGCACACCTCTCCTCCCTGACACTTTCCCAGCCACCTCGGGTCCACTTTCTGTCACCCCACATTAGCTCACGTTGCTTAGAGTTTTATAGAAATGAAATAACACAATGTGTACTGCACTCTTTTTTTTTGTTTGACTGACTTCTTTTCATTCAACATAATTGTTTTGCCCATGCAATTACACATATCAATGGTTTATTCCTTTTTATTGCTGACTAGTTTTCTGTGATATAGATGTACCATAGTTTATCTATTCATATGTTGATGGGTATATGGGATGTCTATAGTTTTTAACTATTATAAGTTAAAACCACTATGAAAATTCATGTACAAGCTTTTGTGTGGGCATGTACTATATGCCTTCTGAATAAATACATAGAAATGAAGTAAATGGATCATATGGCAAGTGTATGCTTCACTTTTTCAAACAGTGCCGAACTCTTTTCCTACCAGCAGGGTTATGAGAGTTCCAGTTCTTTCAAAACTTTGTCAACATTCGGTATGGCCAGTCTTTAATTTTACACATTTTAATAGGTGTGTAGTGCTATCTCCTTTTACTTTTAATTTTTACTTTCCTAATGACTAATGATATTGAGCATTTTTTCATATACTTATTTGTCATCCATATATCTTCTTTGGTGAAAATGTCTATTTAAACATTTTGGCCATTTTTATTCAACTGTTTATTTTATTATTGATTTTTGAGAGTTCTTTATATATTTTGATATGAGTATTTTATGAGATATATAATTTGCAAATATTTTCTGATGTTTATTCTCTGCATGTTTTTTTTAAGAGAAGAGATTTTTGATTTGATGAAGTCAAATTTATCAGTTTATTCTTCAGGGATTATGGTTTTGCTGTTCTTTTAAATATTTACCGAACCCCCAAATGCAAAACTTTTTAATGTCTTATTCCATAAGATTTATACTTTTGGGTTCTGTGATCCATTTGCAATTAAGAATTGTGCACAGTACAATTTATGATCAAAGTTCTTTTTCATTTTACTTTTGTGCATAAGAAAATCTCATTGTTCCTGTATAATTTGTTGAAAAGACTATTCTTTATTTATTGGAATACCTTTATACCTTGGTTGAAAATCAGTTGTCCATGTGTGTGGGGGTTGTTTATGGATTTTCTATTCTGTTACATTGGCCTGTTTTTTTGTCTGCACTCTGATAACACACTGTTTGGCTCACTGTTGTTTATTATAACCAGTGCTGTTAGTGTTAGTTCTGAAACTTTGTTTTTCTTTTTCCAAGTGTTTTTGGCTAACATAGGTCTTTTGCATTTAAATATGAATTGTTGAATGTTTTTAATTTCCACAAAAACGTCTGCTGAAATTTTGATTAGTATCACATTGAATTGTAGATCAATTTGTGGAGAACTGGCATTTGACAATTGTATGTCCTGACCCACGAACCCAATATATCTTTTCATGTATTCAAGAATTCTTAAATTTCTTTCAGCAATGTCTTGAATTTTCCAGTGTAAAATAGCCATGTCATGTCTTCTGTTAGATTTATCCTTAAAAAATTCATATTTTTGATACTATTATACATGGCACTTAAAATATTAGTTTCTAATTATTTGCTGTTACTATAAAATGCAAATGATTTTTTGTATATTAGCTTTGTATCTTGAAGCCTTACTATTCTCTATTATTAATTCTAGTAGCTTGTTTGTAGATTGCATGGGATTATATACATTAGATAATAATGTTGTCTGTGAACAAAGACATTTTTACTTTTTCTTTTCAATACTGCTATCCATAAATTTTCTCAAGGCAGTAAGCTCAGGCAATTTCAAAGTTCACCTCATTTGCTTCCCACCTTTCAGGATTACTGTCCTTCAGTGCCTGATGTACCGTGTTTTGCAATCTGTTGTTCCATTTATATTTATTTATTTATTTATTTATTTTACTGTTTCAAGCAAGAGGGTAAATCTGGTCCCTGTTAGTTCTTAATCAAGAAGTTATGTGTACAACAATTAGTCATATAGTATTATAATGTTTACAATGAAAAAATAATAGTTGCTACCTTCACATCCCCAATACTTGTCCCTTAGAATCAATTGCTCTAAATGTTTTAAGTTGTTTCTCTGGAATTTAACTCCAGGTTTCCACTTGCATGCTCATATTGCTTTTTTTAAAATTTAATTTTAGGGTTTGCCTTTCTTGTCATCCTACCAATGACATCCCCATGCCCACATACTTCTTTCTGCACCCACCTTCCAGTTTAGGTATGTTATGAAATAAGTTTTATATTAATATAACCCTATACATATGTTTGCAGGTAAGCCACAAAGTGTAAAAAAATTAAAAAAAAATTAAAATTATGTATAGATTTAAAATCAACACTACCCATGCATCAGATGACCTAGAAAATTTTATACGAATATATACTTCTGGGCTCTAACTTGGATCTGCTGTATTTGAAACTCTACGCTGGAACCTTAGAGATGTATTTTTGAAACAATCAGTGGTCGCTCTGACTTACCTGGTTTGCAGTTTGGGAATAACTGCCTTCCAGCTCATCTCATTCAGGAAGTGTATTGTTATAACTACGATAATATCTTCATTGTTTTTAACTATCAGATTGCACTAACGTTTGGCTGCCCTACATTTCTGTCTGACACTGCACGTTAGTCAAAAATGCTATGCTCTCCTCTTTCAGCCAACACTAAGCCTGAGCTTTGCTAGTAATGACTAGAGTACAATTGGTCTAAACTTGTGGCCATCAGGCATGGGATTCATATTGCTGGGCTCACTGAGCTGCAATAAGAGTTAACAGTCGCTTTTGAGGAGTCACTGCCATGGGATTGACTCAAATTCTTCTGTTCACCTATATGTTAGTGCTATTAGTCTGCAAAATTTTGAGTTTCGGTTAGTGGTAGCCTTGAACAGTGTGCTATGCAAAATGTCACTGGCACCACCTGTGTCTCCATTGGCTTCTGTAGCCTAATTAGATTTCTATCGTATCAGGAAATATTCAAAGTGTGCAACTGGTGAGGCTTTGTTATGCCCAGATTTCAAGATCCCCAATAGACCACACCAGGGAGCCAGCCGTGTCCGATGCAAAAGAAAGAGTCTTTATTCGAACTAGTTCGGCTCCCTGACCACACTCACTGACGCAACGGCAGGCCAAGTGGCAGAGAGAGGCTAGCCCGGTGGGAAGAGGAGTTTTATACGGGGGTGGAGTATGGGGAGGAGAGGTGACTGTGGGCCCTGCCGATTGGCCAGGTGCAAGTCGGTGTCTCGTTACACAGGATGTGGTCATATCTATGGTCCTCCGGTCCAGTTTAAGAACCCATTGTGGTCCTAAAGTCAAAAAGTTTGCCCACCCCTGGCTTAGGCCTTACCCTGAGGCAAGATGGAGGACATAGTCCCCGCCCTTTCAGCTTCACCCTCTTTGGCTACCCAGTGGGAGCCAGGGTATAACAAAGTGAATGAACTCTCTGGCCTTGAAAATATGGGAACTGGTTTTAAGCAGTAAATAAAATTAGAAATGCCCTCCTGAGACATGAACGCCAGGTCCTTCCTGGAAGATACCGCAGCCTTTCCCAGTCATCATCACACAAGTGCCAATGCTGGGTGCACTACTAACAAAGCACATGCATCTGTCAGAAACTTTCAAACAGTAACATTTGACTTAACTGCCAGACTCCAATATGAAAGCAGTACAGTCTCTGAATAGCTGTGCCGTATAGCTCACTTTCATTTTACAGTTTTAAAAGAATAATTTTAAAAAATTTCAAATAAAGTTGACATACAATATTGTATTAATTTCAGGTGTACAACCCAGTGATTAGACATTCATGTAACTCACAAAGTAATCACCCCGGCAAACCTGGTGCCCATCTGACACCATACATAGTTGTACAATCTTATTGGCTATATTCCCTATTCAGTACTTTACATCCCAGTGGCTATTCTGTAACTTCCCATTTGTGCTTCTTAATCCCTTCATCTTTTTCACCCATCTTCACACCCCCCATTGCCATCAGGCAACCGTCAAAGTGTTCTCTGTATCTAAAAGTCTGTTTCTGTTCTGTTTGTTCCTTTATTTTGTTTTCTAGATGCCACATATAAGTGAAATCAGCTGGCATTTGTCTTTGTTAAACTTATTCCATTCATGTTGTTGCAGATGGCAAGATTTCATTCTTTTTCATGTCTGAGCCATATTCCATGACTCAGAGTTCTTTATCCATTCATCTATTGATGGGCACTTACTTTGTTTCCATATCTTGGCTATTGTAAATAATGCTGCAATGGACATATGTATGCATATGTCTTTTTTATTTAATGTTTTGAGTTTCTTTGGATAAATACCCAGAAGTGGAATTGCTGGGTCCTCCTTTGTCTCTTGTTATGGCCTTTGTTTTATCCTTTTACTTCCACTCTGTGTGTGTCTTTTGATCTGAAGTGATTCTCTTCTAGACAGAATATTTAAGGGGCTTGTTTTCTTATCCACTCAATCACCCTCCTTCTTTTGATTGTGTCATTTGTGGAGGTGGTTGGGAGGTGTTCTGGTGGGGCCTGAAGCTGTCCACTGGGTGTGTTGGTTCTGTGCCCTCTTGGGAGGGAGACTGGAACATTTAATCCATTTGAATTTAAAGTAATTTTGCTACATATGCATTTTTTTGCCATTTTATTGTTCACATTTTTTTAAAATCGTTTTTTCTTCTTTTTCTTAATGAAGATCCTTTAACATGTTTTGAATACTGGCAGCTCCCTTGTAGATAACTAACTGCTTTTGTACTGCGTTTAAGATTCTCTCTCTCTCTCTTTTTTTTTTACCTTTGGGATTTTAATTATGATGTGTCTTGGTTTGGGCCTCTGTGGATTCATCTTGTTTGGGGGACTCTCTGTGATTTCTGAACTTGTATATCTATTTCCTTCAGCAGGTTAGAGAAGTTTTCTGTCATTATTTTTCAAATATGTTCTTTCCCTGATGTGAATGTCATGTTGTTCCAGAGGCTCCTTAAACTACCTTCATTTTTTTTTTTCTGTTCTGATTGGGTGTTTTCTGTAACCTTATCCTCCAAATTGCTAAGTTGATCCTCTGCTTCATCTACTCTACTGTTGATTCCCTGTAATGTATTCTTTATTTCAGTTATTGTATTTTTCATTTCTGACTGGTTCTTTTTTGTTTTCTATTTCTATTTTTATGTTTCCTATCTCTTTGTTGAAGTTCTCACTGAGACCACTGAGCATCCTTTTAACCAGTTTTGAGCTCTGCATCTGGTAAATTGCTTGTCTCCATTTTATTTAGTTCTTTTTTCTGGAGCTTTGTTCTGGACATGTTTCTTTGTCTCCTCGCTTTGATAGCCTCCCTGTGTTTGTTTCTATGTGTTAGAACTGCTATGTCTCCTGGTCTTGGAAGAGTAGCCTTATATAGTAGGTTTCCTGCACCTCCGGGGGCTCAGTGGCACAGTCTTCCTGACCACCTGAGCTAGGCATTCCAGGTGAGGCCCTTGAGTGGGTTGTATGCACCCTCTTATTGTGGTTGAGCCTTGATTGCTGTTGTCAATAGGAAGGATTGGCCCTCAGTCTGTGAGGACTGGCTATAACTCCAGTGGAGGAGCTGTTGTGCAGGGGCTGACCTTACAGAACAGGATTTGCTTTAGCAGGGCACCGTGCTTGCCAAGTCTGCCCTTTGGGTATGTCATTTGTGGAGATGGCCATGTGGTGTTCTAATGGGGTCTGAAGCTGAGTGTGTTGGTTCTGTGTCCTCCTGGGAGGGTGTCTGGAGCAAGCCAAGGCCTGCCTCTGCCTCTGCCTTGCCTGGGCTCACTTAATATGAGCTACAAAGTGATCTGCAGATGGTTGTCACTCATGCTTGGCATGGGAGAGGCTATGCTACAAACAGGCTGGCTGCCACTAGCATCAGGCTTGGGGTAGCTTAGCAAGAGGTACGGGGCATGCCAAGGCCAAATGCTGCTTGTTTGGGGTTTGTAAACCTTTGCTAGCTTTTGAGAAAATTTTCATCATGAGCAAAGACAGGCCATTTATATGGGAAAGTCACTGGAAACGAGTTGGATGGGCCCAAAAGTTGGGTGGGGTAGGGTATTGGAATCACAAGGGTGGGGAGAACAGTTAGCCAGGTTGATGGAGACTCAGATATGGCAGCCATCTGGGTTTCATAGGGAGGTCTCAACAAAGGAACAATCACTTTTGCCAGCATTTCTTTCTGGGAGAAAGCAGCCCCTCCAGTCCTTTGCCCAAAGCCAGACAATTCGGTTCCTCCTTGTAAACTTCTGGCAACTTTCCATCTGCTGCCCCAGCAATGGAACTCAGAGCAAGTGAGTCTGAAAAAGACTGCGGGCTCTTTAGGAGGAACACCTGGACTTCAGCAGCTCTTCCTCTCACTCAGCCACAATCTCTGCTGGTTTTTACAGAAAGAAGTTATGGGGACTTCTCTTCTTGTCACTGGAAACCTGGGTTAAGGGGGCTTGTGTGGGGCTGAGACCCATCCCTCCTCAGGGGGGAACCCCCACAGCTGAGATATCCCTCCTGATTTATAACCACCACACAGGATTTGGGACCAGCCTGTTCCACATCTCCACTCTTCCTATCAGCCTCAATGCTGCTTGTCTGTACACCTTTAGTTATAGGACCTCTGGTGAGCTAGATTTCAGATGGCTCTAAATGATGTTATTCTGTAGTTTAGCTATAATTTTGATGTGGTTGTGGGATGCAAGTGCAGCATTTACCTACTCCACCATTTTGATGGGAAGCCCTCCATCTTGCAAGTTTAAATATCAATGTCCTTGTCTTATGGTCTGTTGCAGCCTTGAAGTAATTCCCACTTCTTCAAAGCCCAAGTCTTCCACACAGTTCCTTCCTTGACCCCACTTCATTAGTGAAGACCAGCTTAAAGTTTTTGATTTATATATAGGAATGTATAAAATCTCACATACTTCACAAACCACACTTTTCCAGAACGCTTGGAAACTGAACTTGATGACATCAACCTCTGCTCTTACAGGAGGCTGTTGTGCCTTTCAGAGAGCACAGTAGATGCTTTGGGAAATGATAACATTCTAAAAGTTTTTCAGAACAGAGCAAAATGTCTATTAACTTATTAATTCATGCATTTACTTATTTAGCCATCTATTCATTCAAAAATATTTAGTGAGTCCAGTAATAGAAAGGAAAATAACGAGAGGCCTGGGTGGGGTGAGAGTGGTATTTTAAATAGAGAAGGCCCCTTTGGTGGGACATCACTCTAGCAGAGACCTGAATAAAGTGAGAAAGTAAGTCATGAAAATATCTAGGGAATTTTTTTAAAAATTGATTTTAGAGAGAATGAGAGGAAGGGAGAGAGAGAAACATTGATTTGTCATTCCACTTATTCATGCATTCATTGGTTGATTCTTGTATGTGCTCTGACCTATGATTGAGCCCCCTCAACCTTAGTGCATTGTGATGACACTCTAACCAACTGAGCTACCTAGCCAGGGTTGACTCTAGGGAATATGTTTTATGTAGAGGAAAGAGGGGGTACAAATGTCCTAAGGCAGAAGTGTGTTGGAATATTTGAGAAAAAATAAAGAGGACAGGAAAATAAAAGCAGTAGGTGATGGGATCAGAAAGGTAGGAAGGGGGCCATATAAAATATAATCTGAACACTACTAGTATTTTAAATGTGAAAGGAGGCTTTTGGTGGGTTGTAGGCAAGGGAGTAACTCTGACTCAGTTTTTACAAGATCCCTGTAACTGCTATGTGGACTATAGACTTGAATAATGGTGGTGGTTGGGGGAGGTGGAATGGCAGCGAATGTTAGGGGAAGAATAGAGGCAAGGATTTATAGCTTCTGGGGCCCTTATGTCCCTGTTAGAAATATACCAATAAGGTAGAAATAGCAGAACTTCAAAAGATAGGTTTTATATTGATTTATTGCTACAGCTGTGATATCCTTAGAAAAAACCTGCATTACTTTAATTCAATTGTGCAAGTAAGTACTAAAATAAAATGTACCTTGTTTTAAAAACTAAGTTCCCTGCCTCCTCCAGGTATGAGGAAGGCAATAAAATAAATAAAATCCTCCTGTTTTTACTGCATACTGGACATAAATTGTGACTTATCCAGAGTGTGTAGAAAAGTGTTGCTTGTAAGGCAGAGTTGTTAAGTGTCATTGCTCAGGTTGCCACAAATTGATTTTATAAGAGGCCTTTGAAAAAAAATTTGGAAGAAAGAAAGCAATTCTGAGTTTTTGCTGAAAACACAAGAATTGTTAAGTAGATATTTTTTTTTGTATTATCAAATTGTATGAAAATGTAAATGTGTCTTATACAGACTCCTGGGTCTTATCTCCAGAGGTCTAGAATCATAAATTTGTAGTGAGATATAAAAATCTTTATTTTTATTTTGATGTACAGAAAGAGTCGTCTACTCCTATTTTAGATAATTGCCTATGAAGATTTTCTCAAAACTAAGCCTTTGCTAAGAGTTCAACAATATATGTTTAATTAACATCATGAAGTCATATGCTTATGCTCTCACCTTGTGGGATCTACTCAGACTGCACTTTGCTGGAAACTGCTTTTGTCTCCTCCTCCTATCACATAGCGGTTTAGGAACAGCCATTTTCCACAACATAACCTCATTTCTGCTCCTTCCTCTCATCACCAGCTATAGTTGATTAGTGCAGAAGTGCTGTCCTGACCTAAGTCAGGCTAATCAGAGCTGTTCTCCAGGACCAAAGATTTAAGCCTCCTGCTTGAAGCCATGAGATAGAAAATTTGGGAGTGTTTTACATTACATTGGAGAGCTAACTTGTTACAATTTATCAGTAACAGAGATGAATGAAGCCCACACAAAAAGGAAGACAGAAATAATAGGAAAATAGTCCTAGGAGTATTTGTTTTCTATTCCAATTACCCTTGAAATACAGTTACATTATTGTATACCTCAGTATCTGTGTTAGTTAACAATTGTTGCATAACAAATTAATCCAGAGCTTAATGGTTTAAAATAACAATATTTATTATCTCTGGTGATTTCTGTAGGTCAGGAATTCATATATGATAGTGTGGGAATGGCTTGTTTTTACTCCACGATGTCTGGTGCCTATGCTGGGCAGCTCAAAGGTTGGCAGTGGAATAGTCTAAATCTCATCCACTCACATGTCTTGTGGTTGATGTTGGCTGGTGAAGGAGGCCTTGTTGCTAGGGCAGTTGGTTGGAACACCCTCACCTGGCATGTGCCCTGGGCTTCCTTACAACATGGTGGTGTAAGGGGGTTGACCATCATGGTTCTCCTGGGACTGAAAGGTTTCTCAGGACATGTGCCATTCAGTGCTAAAACTGAGTGCAAACCAGGATGAGTTGTTTACTCTACATAATGACTAGTTTCTGATGGGAGTTCCCAGGAGAGAGAGAAATGGTGTGTCATATGAAAGCTGTAACTTTTTATTTTAATCTAGTTTTTCATGTCAAATAGTATTACTTCTGCCATGTTCCATTGTTTGGGACAATCATAAGCTCCAGCTCAGAGTCAAAGAGACAGATCATAGACTCTCTACCACTTGGTGGGAGGAGTGTCAGTCACATTATAAGATCAGCATGTGGGAATGGATAAATATATCAATGTGGCCATTTTTGTAAAAAAAAATTTATTTTGCAAATTACAGTTGATGTAACATGGCCATAAAATATAATTTGCTACAGTATTCTTCCATAAAGTCACCGTTTTCATTAAGTTTATTCAAATTAGGCTTCTGTCACTTGCAAGCAAAATATTAATTTAAAAAACCATACATATTGCCTGCTAATAATATTTAATATTAAACTGAAAGTTTGGTTTGAGATATAAATATTATAAACTATTTCTGAACAACTAGTCACCATATCAGGAAAGTGAACTGAAGGAATACCTACAGACAAGGCCAAAGTTTATCCCACAAAGAGTCTGGATCTGCTTCAAAATGTGAACAAATACATTATCAAGACACTAAAGTTTTATATCATAACACTCTTAGCTGAGAAACATTACAAATCAGGCACTAATAATTTCCTAATAGTTATATAAGAAGCTAAAGGAAACTTCTCCACCACCAATAGAACCCCTGGTGAACTTTCCAAGTTACAATCATTACAAAATTTACCTTTAGGCAATAATCACTGACTTATTATAGGATACAGTTAATTATAAGTCAGTTAAAAGGGCTACACATCTGAGAGGCTGGGCACTGTAGTAGAGGTGAATCAGTGTTGAGTGCAGAAGACATTGGCATCATAGAAACCCGAAGGAATTCTAGCTCTGTCATTCATTATCTCTGTGTGATACTAGTAACTTGTCCACCATGCCGCCACAGTGTCATTCTTGGGCAAGTTACTCAGCTTGCCAGATCCTCTACCCGAGGGTAGCTGGAAAAGAGATTTTAGAGAAAACAATTGGGCAAAGATTCCAACTACTCATATTTGTAATGTGGGTTTCCCCCACTATTGCAACATCCCTGCCTCTTATTATGAAAGAAAATCATGAAACTCAATGTAATCACACTTTAAGAAAAGAAAGAGTTTAAAAATAAAATGATAAAAATAGAAGATACATAGGAAATAAAAATATATTAATTAAATAAATAAAATTTACACATTATATAAAAAATTAAATAAAAGAAGTAAATTTAAAATGATCAATGTTATAGAAAAAAGGAAAATTTCTAAATGACAACTTTAATCAGATTTAAAGGTATAAAATAAAAATATTAAAGCCAATTAAAATAAAAATTTAAAAACATAAAAATAAGTCATAACATAAAAATTAGATAAAGTTTGCTGGAAGCTAATCCACCCTTGCTGCTTGACACATTCGCTGCAGGGAAGAAACATCTGCACAGCTTATGTTTCAAGGGACCTGGCTATATGGCATACTGTTCTTAATATGTTTGCTCCCCCTCTTAACGCTATGTGTTTTAAACAGGACCTCCTCCCCGAGAAAGGTTGTTTCCCTAGGTGAGGATTTTTTATCGGTAAAACTCCTTAACAAAGTGCCAGGCAGGTAGTTACTTTAACTATGAACAATCATGCTTAAGCTACATAACCTTTACTTAGAATAACCTCCTTCGGTTACTTCCTTGTAGCTTAATAGAACAATAGAGTAACCTTGGAATGAAGATAAGAAACGTCCTAACCTTTGGAATAGAATGGATAGGATTAAGATCAAATAGTATAAATACAAATGTAAGAGGACAATAAAGAGAGGAACCTGGCTAGGAGGCACCTGGCTATGATGATCACTGGAATGCTGCCTCTGTGTCATTCCTTCTTTGCTGACTCTGTCCACACCTTGGGGAACCCCTGGACCTGCTGGGGCTGGACCCCAACAAAAGTTGGAAAAAGTTGATTCCATTGTATGCTCTTGCCTCCTTTGTCAAATATTAATTGAGCATTATGGCTTGGGTTGATTTCTAGGTTCTCTGTTTTGTTCCATTGGTCTATATGCCTGTTCTTGTGCCAGTACCAGGCTATTTTGAGTACAATGGCTTTGTTATATAACTTGACATCTGGCATTGTGATCCCTCCAACTTTGTTCTTCTTTCTCAGGATTGCTGTGGCTATTCAGGGTGTTTTTTGATTCCATATAAATTTTTGGAATATTTGTTCTAGGTCTGTGAAATATGCTGTTGGTATTCTTACTATTTGCAGTGGCATGGATGGACCTAGAGAGCATTATGCAAAGCAAAGTAAGTCAGTCAGAGAAAGATAAGTATCACATGATCTCACTCATATGTGGAATCTAATGGACAATATAAACAGATGAACAAAAATAGATCCAGAGACATAGAAAAATTGAACAGACTGTCAAACCTCAGAGGGAAGGTAGGAAAGGTGGAGAGAAGGAGGAAAGAGATCAACCAATGAACTCATATGTGTCTATGCATAACCCATAGACACAGACAATAGGGTGGTGAAGGCCTGGAGGGGCAGGGTGAGAGAGGTCAATGGGGAAAAAAGAGACATATGTAATACTTTCAACAATAATGATTAAAATAAAAGGTGTACTAAACTATCGTTTGTTACAAGTTAATTCTAAGGGTCTTAAAACACTATCCTAAATGTTCTGCCCAGTGCCCATGTCATTAAAACACTAAAACTGAAAAAAAAAGTTGAAGATGAATTAAAACAGAATAAATTATAAATGATATTTTCTGAAAAACTGTAAGTGTGCAGTGCTATATTCCCCATTATAAAAAGTAAAATCCTAGTTGAAAACGATCTGTGGATCTGAGTCTTTAGCAAGGCCTCCTTCAGCATGCAGTTCCTGGTAATGAAGAGCCAACATTAAATCCTTGGCCATTCATCCAACTGAGTTTGTGAGTTTTACTCATCTTCATAACTCTGAGTCTGGCCCATTGTAGATATAGGTGCTTAATATTTGTGGATTAAGTGAACAAATGTTTAATTGGTGCCTATTATTTGCGATGCACCCTTTGAGATATCGTTATATAAATTACCTTACTAAATTCTCATAGTAATCTCATGAGTTATTTTTAATCTCAGTTTATCATGGAGTAGCTGTGGCTAAGAAAAGGTAAAATATTTTGTCTAAAACCACAAAAAAAGTGTTGATTTATTATTAGACCACAGCCTTGTGCCCAAAGCATCTGAGTACCTCTTGGATAAGATGTGTACACACACACACACACACACACACACACACACACACACACACACACACACCAGGGCCATGGGGACCCATCCCCCTTTTAACAGTACAAAGAAAATCAAATTCTATTTAATTCGCAGAGATCATCCAAGGAAATGCTGTTTTCAGATTCAAGACTCAAGGAGACTGTAGCAGATGGCTCCTCAGGCGCTGGTAGAAATGACAAAGCATTTCAACTCTGGTGATGTACATAAATGAGCTAAACACATGAAGGCCCTTTTGTATAACATCAGAAGCTGTGCAAAAACTATTATTGTGCTAATGGGATAGAGAAGGAAAACTGGATTTGTCTGAGGCAGGAGTAAAGACGATTGGTGCTGCCCTCTCTCTGTTGCAGAGTGGCTGTGAGGATCAAGTGAGATTATAGTTTGGAAGACAGTATGCAGGGTAGAAGCCTGTGGGTTTTGGAGTTAGAAAGATGTTGAATTGGTTTTTGTACTTACTGGCTATGTGACCATGTCAATTAAACTTTCTCAGGCAAAGATTATTACCATTTCCAAATTGGGACAATACAGTGTTGTCTGTTTCACAGGTGTCTTGTGAGGATTAAATAGATTTTAAAAGACACAATGCATCTAAATGGCATTCAATCATCAGAACATACATGAAACCACACTTGAAGGACACTGGGGAAGGAGGAAGAGAGAGCGCTTGTCTGAGGCTTTGGTGCTTTCCTACCCTACCTCTGGGTGTGCACAGGACCCCAACTAACTTCAAGGAACCTGTGGGAGATGGGTGGGATGAGCTAAGGAGAACATCCTAACAAGATAGGAGTTTTGTTTTCTGATTATTTCTTGCATCAATCTCTTGTTAAACACTCAGTGAGTTCCATGGAGGAATAGACACTGTTTTACACATCGTCTGACCCCCTAAGGTGCCTCACATGGAGGTTGGCCCTAGATAGGTCGTGAATAAGTACTTGTTCAATAATTACTGAGGTAGTTGTGACTCTCTGGCTTACCTCTCATGCTTTTGGGGGGACACTCATGGTGTGGATGGAAACTCCAGTCCTCTAATTTTAGTTGTAAGACACCACTGCACTCGGACCAGCCTGGTCCTCTAATTTTAATTCTTCCTCTGCCATCTCCTTAGCAGGACACATTGAAAAACTCACAGCCTCCTTGGGCCAAATGAACTCCTTTTCAAGTGAATATTAAAGGCAGGGCACCAGGCCAGATACTTTTGTGATCTTCCCTATATCTCTGAAATTAACGTGGCACCAGATGGGAAAAACTCAAATTTCTCTTCTCCTCTGCATTTCCCTGCCAGTTTTGGTGCCTGAATCCTAGGAGAGGAGTGTGTGTCATCTTTACTTCAACTTAATTTCACAGCTGAGCCAGTGGGATTTCACTTCCAGGTTACAGCCAATGCAACTTAGCCTGTGGGTGAGAATGCTGTGCTCAGGGCAGTGGGATACATGGTCTGCTTGCCTGTGGGGTATCGTATCTGTCAGTCAAGCCTTTGACAGCAGCTGGAGGGCAGTGAATTCAAGGTTAAAGACTCTGGCAAGGATGGCACCTTGGGACTCTGTTTGGCTGCTTGAAAGAAAATTGTCATATGTTGTCTATTTTCATCTTAATAGGAATGTCTTTGGGAGGATAGAGCATATTGTTCATATAGAGAAGGATATTTTTCTTCTTATTTGACAAGGCAAAACAGTATGCACCTTTTTTAAATTCAAGAAATGCATCAATCTGTTTTTATATTTAGAGATGCAGGAAATAATATCCTTTGAAAGTTAAATTAGTAATATTCATACCAAACGGATAAGGATTACCCATCTGAAGGTGAAATCCTTTCACTGTAAAGGTGTAAAGAGCCTGGGCTTATAATTTAGTAAGTAAAATCCTAATAGCATTTTATACCATTTTCAAAAAGAATTTGGAAAGATACACAAATATAGTTGGCTAATGGGTCCATTCTCAATGAGCCAAGCAAAATCTGGCTTCACAAAATTCTAGCGATAAATGGCATTATCTGAGACCTTCAGCAATAGACAACTGGCTTTATCTTCCTAATCATCTGTATCTTAGACCATAATATTTGAACTTTCAATAAAACTAAAAAGAAAGCCCTGACTAAATTGTGGCTCTAATTTATAGGAATTGAGATTGGAATATGATGAATTAGGAGATTCTGAACTCACACATAGCTTCTTGCAGAGTTTATAGAATCAAATGCTGATGATAGATTGTTAATGTCCCCAAATCCTATTTATCTGTAGCCATTTCTCAGCAAGGTGAAAAAGAGTGTAGCAATACTTGCATGCTGTTTATGTAGGATGCTGTATGGAAAGAACAGGAACTTCAATTTATTAAGAAAATGGCAGCCTATTTTTGATGCAGTATCTGGCAGTGTAAAGAGTTTATAGCTACCTTCACCCACATAGGAAAAGCTGTACTTGAGAATCAATTAGAATTTATAGTTTAGCAAAGAATGAAGCCCATCTTCCAGAACAGGAGTAGCAAAATGCCTCATTCTGGAATCTTTGAATAAGTCTCACATAGTGGAAGGTATAATACTCCTTAGAAGAATGGTAAACTAAAAAATTTAGATAAACTGCTCTGAGTCATGAGAGATAACTCATGCATCATTGGAAACTTGTATGTCACCCCTTAAAAAATAAATATATTTTCATTTACTATAAATAGTATTAACAAGCTTGAGGCTGCCCACTAAGATCTGTCATGCTCTGGACTTCTCTCAAAAAATAGGAAACTTAAGAAATAATATTGATTTCATAAATTTCAGATGGCTTCTTCTACGTCTTGCTTGGGAAACATGCACATGCAGGCACACACACACACACACACACACACACTTACAGTGGTTTCTCCATTTGGGGCTTATCTATTGATTCCTCTTTTACATGAATATATTTTGCACATGGCACCCACAAGCCTGGTTTGTAGCCCTTTCAAAAAATTTTGAAGACAATATTTACTTTACACCAAACACAACTGATGAGGTTAGCAAATATCACATAAATCCCAGGGACAAAAGATTCCAAACATGCTGATTTATTGCTTTTCTAATACTTGCTTAAGCAGCAAATTGGAAGTTTGCATATTCCCAGGTAAATTTGGATCTAGCTTAACAGTCAATATTCATATTGACAATCCACCTTCACTTGACTGTTTATTAGAAAAATTATCAATAGTGTTTCTTTTTAAAAAAATCAGCTTCATTGAAGTATAATTGACAAAATTGAAATATATTTAAAGTGTATATCCTGGTGATTTGATATACATTTACATTGTGAAAGGATTCCCCCCACCTTGTTAATACATCCATCACTGCATATATTTATCTTTTTTCTCTCTTTTGGTTAGAATATTTAAATTCTACTTGCTTGGTAAAGTTAAATTATATAATACAGTGTTATCAACTATAGTTAGCACGTTTTGCATTAGCTTCTCAGACCTTATTCATCTTATAGCTGAAGGTTTGTACCCTTTTATCAATCTCTCCCTATGTCTCCCACCCAGTCCCTGGAAACGACATTTCTATTCTCTATTTCTATGGGTTTAACAGTTTTTAAAAATTCTGCATTTAAGTTATACCATGCAGTTCTTGTCTTTCTGTGTGGCTTATTTCACTTATTATAATGTCAAGGTCCATTCATGTTGTCACAAATGGCAGGATTCTCTTCTTTCTCATCCTATATAATAAAAGGGTAATATGCAAATTGACCTTAACAACAGAGCGACTGGGAATCACTGGTCACTATGACACACACTGACCACCAGGAGACAGACTCTCAATGCAGGAGCTGCCCCCTGGTGGTCAGTGCGCTCCCACAGGGGGCGCTCTGCTCAGCCACAAGCCAGGCTGATGGCTGCCAGTACAGCGGTGGTGGTGGGAGCCTCTATAGCCTCCTCAGCAGTGCTAAGGATGTCCAACTGCAGCTTAGGCCTGCTCCCCGCTGGCAAGTGGATGTCCCCTGAGGGCTCCCAGGTTTCCAGAGGGATGTCTGGCTGCCAGCTTAGGCCCAATCCCCAAGGGAGCGGGCCTAAGCCAGCAGGTGGTCATCCCCCAAGGGGTCCCAGACTGCGAGAGGGCACAGGCCAGGCTGAGGGATCCTCCTGAGTGCACAAATTTTTGTGCACCGGGCCTCTAGTATCTGAATAATATTCCATTGTATGTGTACCACATCTTCTTTGCGCATTCATCTATCAGTGAGCACTTGAATGTTATTTATATCTTCTCTATGAATAAGGCTGCAATGAACATGTGAGTACAGATACCTCTTTGGTATCCTGTTTTCATTTCCTCTGGATATATATCCAGACCCGTAAGTAGACTTGCTGGGTCATATGGTAGTTATATTTTTAATTTTTTGAGGAATATCCATACTGTTTTCCATAGTGACTGCACCAATTTACATTCACATCAACTGTGTCCAAGGGTTCTCTTGTTTCCACATCCTCCCCAATATTTGGCATCTCTTGTCTTTTTTATGACATCCATAACTTTTTGATGAGGGCTTATACTCTTAACCTTGATGGTTATATCCAAAGGAAGGGTAGTGTAACTAATCTGATCTCAGGACACTTTTAAAAGAATAACTGACAGCACCTTAGTGGACACTAGTTACCTGCAGAGCCATGTTGAGCAGTGCTGCAGGAACATATTGGAACCACATATATGGTTGACTCCAAGGGAGGAAGTACAAAGTGACAAGAGCAGAGAGTGAAGGCTACCTCAATAGAGGTGAGGAGACTGTGAAGAAGACAGAATCATTGGATGGAAACCAAGAAAGAGTGGAGTTTCAGATGCCTAGTGATCCACAGGAGGACAGAAAAGAACACATATTGCCTTTTCAATGTGGGCGTTCTTGTTGAGAGCCATTTCAGTGGGCTGGAAGGGGCATCTGGCCACAGCAGGCAGAATTAAGGAATGTGATGCTTGTATCCACGTGAATGCACTGGGGCTAAATGGGCATCAAGGCATGGCCAACAGATGCAGGAGTGTGCACAGCTTCCATGCCTTAGGCGTTCTGGATGGCGATGATGTGATATTCTGAACAGGTAAACAACTTTTGGCAAAAATCTTCCTTCACTTTACCCAGTGGTTGCCTTCCCTTCTAATGCAGCCTGTCTTGGCCTTTGTGGTGCAGGGAGTGCTTCAGGCCCCTCCCCCCCCCCCCCCCCCCCATGTTCTAGGATTCTCTCCTAGAGAATGAACTTGACCCTCTTCACCCATTTCACCCATTGGAGTTGTGGGGGATGCGGGAAGTCTGTCAAGGTTCTTACTCAGTAGAAATTAGAGGCCAGGACTTTGGTTAAATGCAGATATTTTAATTTATCAGGCCAGGAGTGGGAGCAGGGGTCTTAGTTTCTAACCAGGGAGATTTTGGTTTCTATACAGGTGATTCTGATAATCCAGCAGATTTGAAGATTCTGGGCTGGGAAGCAACTTTTTTTTTCCCTTTTTCCCAAGTCCTAGAAGGGGCCAAGCTCTTATAGGTCATGGGAACCCAGAAGTCACCGTCTTCCCTCTGTATTCAAGAAGCCCCCATCCCCCTATAGTGTCTCTTTTGGTTTTATCTTCCTGGCCTGGAAACTACCACATAATCACCTACCACATGCCATTGTAACCTGCCACAAGGATCTATCCTAGAAATAGTAAATTCCTGACACACAATCCTTCTGTGTTCCTTGTGGATGTCATTATTCCATTAGGGCATTTTTTCTCATTGAACATCAATGTGACCTCAGAATCTTTCTCAACACAACACTTGAATCTGCATCATCAATTGACTGGTGTTTGTATATAAGATGAAATTTATTTGCCCTCTCTGGCAAAGCACAAACTATTCTTGCATTTTTATTTAAGCCAAGATTCCTTGACTATTTAATTATTTATGCTATAATTGTGAGCAGATGGCAGCCTACAAGTCATCCACTTATTCTGTGTGAGAGGAAGTAATGTCTTGCTTGCAAATCATCCCTCCTGGGATGTATTATGATCAATGCCTAGACACTTCCCATTTTTCAATTTCATGAATAACCTCTTTGCCGAATACCAATGTAGTTCTGGATGTGTTATGAGATGTCAACTCAATTAGAATAGGTCAAAAAATTTGTGAACAGACACTAATTTGTTGATATTTTAGTGACTTTTGAAAAATTGACTTAAATTTAACAGCAAGTCACTAGCACAAAAATGCCTTTTTTTTTTTCCCTGTTGAGAGACTAAAATTTGAGTAACGCATCAGAATTTTGGAGAGCTCTCTTAGAGGCCTTTTAAAAAATAATGTGTGGACAGGTAGGCATATTTAATTATGACAGCTTTATTTCTCCTCCAAACTTTAAACTTGAATAACTACTGAGTTAAGTGAGAGACCACCATTTGTTAAAGCCTGGGGTTTAATTCTTTCTTGCTTTCCAGACATATTACCTCTAAGGTAACGTGGTAAAGTTCATTTAAAACTCAGGTGACTTGTGTCTGTTAACTCTCCCTGCTTGGAGTAAGCGAATTAATAAAATGATTACTTAGAGAAAGTGGCATGTAAAAATCATTAATGGAGAACAGACATGGCGATCTTCCATGATATGGAGATGATTTTGCTAAATGCCATAATTGAAGCTGATTGTATTAAAACAGCAGGATAAGGTGCCCGTCATGTTCAATTTTCCCCTCACTTTCAATATTTGATAATTAAAAAAATGTAGGGTTTTATTCTGAATGATGACTAGCTCAATGCAATTATTCTGGTTCCAGTGGCTGGACAGATGCTGCTCTAGAAACACAGATGGTAGAGAAACAAAACCATCAACCTCTGAGCCACAGATTTTTATAGTCAATATTCATACTATAGCCAAACCGGTTTGGCTCGGATAGAGCGTTGGCCTGCAGACTGAAAGGTCCCAGGTTCGATTCCAGTCAAGGGCATGTACCTGGGTTGCGTGCACATCCCCAGTGGGAGATGTGCAGGAGGCATCTGATCGATGTTTCTCTCTCATCGATGTTTCTAACTCTCTATCTCTCTCCCTTCCTCTCTGTAAAAAATCAATAAAATATATTAACAAAAAATGTTTAAAAAAATATTCATACTATAAGGTAGACCTGGACCCAGGCTCTAGGATCACTACAGTCTTACAGAACTTTATTTAACTCCGGAGAAAGTTTTGTGCTGGTATGAGGAAGTAGTTCATTTCCCTCCATCCTTTTAGAAGAATTTTAAGTTGGTAGAGTTATGTCCATTCTTGTGAATTAATCATCCCAATTTCTTTTAAAAAAAATTCTTTATTGCTTTAAGTATTACATATGAATCCTTTCCCCCCCCATTGATCTCTCTCTGCTCATTCCCCACCGCCCCCAAGCACATGCCCTTACCCCGCTACTTACTGTTATGCTTATATGCATGCATACAAGTCTTTTTGTTGATCTCTCACCTCCCCCCTTGTACCCCTACAACCCCCACCTTCCTTCCCCTTGAAGTTGGATGGTCTGTTTGATGAGTCTATGTCTCTGGATCTATTTTAGTTCATCAGTTTACGATGTTCATTATATTCTACATATGAGTGAGATCATGTGATATTTATCTTTCTCCGACTGGCTTATTTTGCTTAGCATAATGTTCTCCAGTTCTTATATCTCTGTGAAATGTCACAAATTCCAAAGACATTAAAAAGTATCATTTAATTTAATAACTAGTCTCAAAACATATTTCAGAGTTTACATTACCTTTGAAAAATCTTCTGGAGCCCGTAGGAAAAAAAAATTGAGAAGCCATGTTTAATATTTTGTCTTTTTAGACAACCTGTAAAACGTTACCCCTTCCCTCTTTAATCGGGAGAATCTTAATCTTTCTGTCCTTAGGTTCCCACATCCAACTGCGCTTGGTCCTTTCCCATTAGTCCATGTGAAATGCTCCGCAGGTTAACCCTTTGTTGTACATGCTGACTTGTCTACCTGTCAACACTAGCTTCCCACCTCGACCTCTACCCCATCCCAGACCTGGCTTCCACTCCAGCTGAGGCACTGGCTGCATCTAACTGGGTGGTATATGTAGAACACTCCATAAGAGATAGTTATGAGAGAGATAATACATCAAGAATAAAGCCAGAGTAATTACCATCATGATATTACTACCTTCTTGAGGAGATAAAATATATTTATGTATAGAATTTTTCATTTTTATTGTGATAAAAATGGAAAATCATAGATGATTATACATAGGTAAGTATGATGAACAGAAATTTTTGTTTTTAGATGTCAGAACAAAATTTATTGGTATTACATTTGTGTGTGTGTACAAAAATGATAAGAATCCAGCTGCCAGATGTCACAGTAAGAGCTTATGTTATAATTATTTCATTAATTTTACATGATATACAACAGTAAGTTTATCTGTGTACTCTTAAATATTTTTGCAATTAAAACTCCATCACACTTGTCAGAATAAATGAACAGAACTCATTCCCCCTTATGTAAGATTCTTTGTTTTGGAGTTTTTTTTTGTTGTTGTTGTTTTTTTGTTTGTTTTGTTTTGTTTTGTTTTTGCACTTTTATTAGAACATGACTTTGCAACCTAGAGTGAAGGCAGCTCTATTTAGTTTGTGGCCCAGAATTCACTCATTAAAAGTTTGTTGATTGAGTATATACTTGACAAGTATTTTTTTGCAATGAATATGTCTAATGCTTTACATTGGTTCTGGGCGAGATGGGCACTGTATTCCACATTCTCTATTTCTTGGTGGTGGTCTCCTAATTTTAAGTTGCAGTTCGAGGCAGAAGCTGGGAAAAGTAGGCACCAACCTCATAAAGGTCCCCTAGATGGGAAGGGATGACTAGAGAACATAATGCAAAATAGCTGAAGTATCCAGCATCCTGGGGGATTGATGTGCTGGGAAATCGTGTCAGACAATAGAAACTTGAGTATTGTTGTAAAGCTACTCTTGGCTCAGCTCACCTCAATCACTAAACCATGCAAATACAGGAATAAAAATACCAATGTTAAATTAGAATGACCTTTGGCCTGTATTGTGTTTTGTCCCTTACTTAGATTTACATTTTCAAAGATTGTTCTCTGGAATACTATGATTTGCTAGTGGAATCTAATTTGAGCAATCTAATTGTCAAGAAACCATTACTGTGTCTTTCTCTTTTTCTCTTTAGTGAATGCCGGGATGAAAAAGCAACATCAAATGGTATTTGAAATAAATTACAGTTGAGGAGGGAAGATACAGGCCTGATTTTAATCCCTGCACTGCCATTAACTTGCTGGTTATCTTTGCGGATTAATCTCCTCTTTTTATCCATCCCCACCCCATTTGTTTCACTTACTATTTAAGGAATTTTTCTACTTTGGTTATCTTTTCTTTGAACATAATCATATTTAATCTCCATGGCATCATAACCAACTGTTTTGTTATTTCCTATCTAAATTAGAAAAATAAAATAAAACCTTACCATGTCCTCATAACTCTCTAGTTAACATCCCTACAACCCAAAATCCTAGCAAAAGTTATCTATATGACTAATTTCCCCTTTTCTTTGCTAAATTAGCTTGTCTTCATCATCCCATAAAAACTACCTTCATGAACATGATAGCAATCTTTATGTTGCCAAATGCATAAAATCACCACACCTTGAAACAATTTCCTATCCTGGCCCTTCCAACACCACACTCTGCTGGTTCCCTTGTACTTATAGGCTACATCTTGTCAGTTTCCTTTATTGGCTTTTCCCTCCACCTGAACAAATATTCAATTATTTTTATCAGTGCTGGGGTCCAACCCCAGCAGGTCCAGGGGTCCCCAAAGGTGTGGACGGAGTCGGCGAAGAAGGAATGACACAGAGACAGCGTTCAGTTGATCAGCAGCCTAGCCAGGATCTCTAGCCAAGTTCTGGTTAGGATCTCCAGCCAGGTTCTGTCCAGGTTCTCCAGCCAGGTTCTGTCGCCAGGTTCTGTTGCCAGGTTCTTCAGCGAGGTTC
>NW_006288719.1:567818-572411 GCF_000327345.1 Myotis davidii
TTCTGCTGGGGAAGGGGTTAAGAGGTTTTATTCCCTCCCTAACTTCAGGGGAAAATCCCTACCTGGGGAAACAACCTTTCTCAGAGAGGTGACCTTGGTTAAAACACATAGTGCCAAGAAGGTGAGCAAACATATTAAGAACAGTATGTCATATATGCCAGGTCCCTTGAAACAGCAAGGATAGACTGGCTCTCGGCATATCAGGAAAGAACATCCTAAATTCTTCTCCTCCTAAGGCATGATTTGATACCACCTTAAACTCAGAATAAGCAATCCACACTCTTACCAATCTCTTTCACACTTCAGATCAGACCAAGCTCTCTTCGTGCCAAAGCCTAATACGAAATCATACAGCTCAGTTTTGTGTCAAATCTTCCCTGGATAATGCCATCCCATTTCCATGGCCTTGTGAATGTTTGGACACTGTTTCCTACTCTCCCAAGAGGATGTCTCATAATTCCTTATAATGTGCACAGAGTCTTTTTATGAAGGAACCAGACTGCAAGTCATGACAACGTCCCACCCATCAACAGAGGAGTGCATTGAGCTCCTGACCGTGGAGGTAGCAAAGTTGAGTAGTGCATTTTGCAGACTCTCAATCCAGATTGCACAGATTCATATCCTATCTCTGATGCTCATGTAATCTCCCAGTTTCTTAGGTAATCTCTTCTCTAATAACAATAGCAGAGTAGTCCCTCCTTATCTGTGGGGGTGTGTTCCAAGAAACTCAATAGGTGCCTAAAACTGCAGATTGTACCGAACCAGATAGACACTATGCGTTGTTCTTATACTTGCATACCGATGATAAAGGTTAAACTACTCTTGCACTTTGGGGCCATTATTAGGTAAAATGAGGGTCACATGAGCACAAGCACTGTGATACTGCAACAGTGAATCTGATAACCCAGATGGCTACTAAGTGACTACTGTGGAAGTAGTCTATATAGCTTGGCTATACAGGGGATGACTCATGTCCCAGGTGGGATGGAACAGGATGGCTTGAGACTGGTGTGCAATTTAAAATGTATGAATTGTTTCCCTAACCAGTTTGGCTCAGTGGATAGAGTGTCAGTCTATGGACTGAAGGGTCCCAGGCTTGATTCCAGTCAAGGGCATGTATCTTGGTTGCCGGCACATCCCCAGTAGCTGATCGATATTTCTCTCTCATCGGTGTTTCCAACTCTCTATCCCTCTCCCTTCCTCTCTGTAAAAAAAAAAATCTATAAAATATACTTAAAAAATAAATAAAATGTATGAATTGTTTAGTTCTGAAACATTTTTATTTAATATTTTTGGACTGCAGTTGACCATGGGTAATGGAAACCACAAAAAGTGAAACTGTGAACAAGGGGGTGGGGGGTGTCTATTGTACTTACGACACTGATGTGAGAGTGAGTTAATAAGTATAAAGTGCTTAGAGAAGTATCTAGTTTGTAGTAAACACTTTCTGTAAAGAAATGTGAAGGCCTGAGACTGACCTTATCAACCCACAAGTTAGCCTGTTAGTATTTCATGGATGCTGTCAGAAGACACAAGACTCTTGGGACAGAGACAAAGAGCTTTAATACTTGTGGCAGAACAGGGACCATGAGTGTTGTGTTTGTATTACCTCATCTTCACCCATCCCTCCAAGTCCTGTGGGTTTGATGTGGAGGGGCCCAGGTGAATGTTACTCAGCGATTACATGGCAGCTAAAGAATCCCAAGCTTAGGGAATATGATCCTTTTATAATGAGCTGAAAGCATACCTTCTCTTTGCTTCCAAGGGAAATATTATCTTCATTATATTGGGAAATAAGAAAAATATGCCTTTTTTCTCAGGAGGGAGACATTAGCTTTGCTATACAGACATCCTTGGAAAGATAGAATGAAACTAAAGGGCAAGGACTTGTTCACAAGATACGCAGAAACCTGAGAGACTCATGGGGGAACTTTCTCCCAATACTAATACTGTAGCATCTCCTCTGTTGACCATTCCCTATTTCCCCAGGGAGAATGCATTGCTTCCTCGTCAGTGCCCCACAAAACTTTGCACATATTGTAACTATGTCATGTTTAATATGTGTAAAGATAGTTTACCTCTGTTTCTGTTGTTATAGTTTGAGTTTTTTTATAGCAGGTTTTATGACTTATTTATTGTTTATATTCTTACCCCTACTTCTTGCATCCCATCACCAAGAAAAGTGTCTAAAATAGTTGATGCTTAATATGTGTTGAATTATTTGTAATTAAAAAGTTAATAAGTGTCATGGATGGGAAGACTTTTTCCCTTTGTCTGTGATGAAAAACATTGTCATTATTCAAAAGGAAGGTGTGGCATTCAGGGCAGTACAGACACACAAATCTCATTAAGCAAATACACACTTGCTTTTTTAATATAGAAAATAGAATTAGAGAGGCTGTTAGCACAGTGCTACTTTTTTTTAAAGTATTTTTTTAGACTCAGGAATGTAATGGTAAAGGATACATTTAACCCCAATAGCATTAAAAGTTCTATATATAGTTATAACATTTTCTAGCTTCAAATTTATCCTCCTTTAAGTGAATATGCAGGATAACGGATATTCTGATTTCAATGGATATTTCTGTTTTCTTCATTCTTCTTTAGAACTGTCAGGCAATTCTTCAAGACTCTGAGAAACTGTGTCCCCAGGGGGGTGAAGAGACACCTATATATAGGTGCATATTGGTCTATGGTTGTAATTTGCTTTGGTATCCATGGGGATGACAGGTGCTAAAGAAATGTAAGTTGATAGTATGACACAAAACTGAGCTGTATGATTTAGTATTAGGCTTTGGGACCAAGAGAGCTTGATCTGATCTGAAGTGTGAAAGAGATTGGTAAGAGTGTGGTATGCTTATGCTGAGTTTAAGGTGGTGTCAAATTGTGCCTTAGGAGGAGAAGGGTTTAGGATGTTCTGCCCTGATAAAAAGAATTGAATAGTTTTTCATGGTTTTAGTCTCAGTAATAGGAACATGGTCAGATTTGTTGAGGAGTGTGATCTCCAACAGTGAGACTTCAGGTAGCAATAGAAAAGGCGAGACCAGCGATGGCATATCACAGCGATTACAGGACAGAGCCTGTGGGAAAATTGTTCTGGGTTTAAATTTTTGCTCAGCCACTTTCTGGCTGTATAATCTTGAGGAAGATCCTAAAATTGTCAAAACCCACGTTTTCTTTTCTTGTAAGATGTCTCCATCCAGACTCCCGGCGATGACTGAGAGAATGCGTGTGTGCTGCTTGGCTCAGTGCTGACACAGTGTGCGACGGTTCGCAACTTGCATGTGCATTTATTCAAGAGAGCAGTGGCCCCAAAGAAACGGCATCTCTTTACCGAATGGTTTAGTTTTAGCTGCTTAAAGTGCTTTTCTGTAATTCATCGCTGAGACCCTGTGTCCCTGTTTCTCCCAGGATTCTCTAGAATTCTAATTTTTAACTCTCATTGCTTTTCTCTGATAGGCAGGCCACCTTGCTATAGTTAACTGAGATAATGCATAAAATACATTGAGGATAATGCATTCCCTGAGATAAGCTCACCACAATGTTACCTGTATTATTAATGATCATAACCATCCGTTTATGCAGGGCTTTGCTTTCTTCCTGGAGCAGCCCCTTTCACCTGTGTCTTCCCTACCCCTCCTGTGATGACAACAGGACCTGTACAGCCTCTCTCTCTCAAGCAGCTTCCTGCACACTGCTCCTCACAACCCCGGGAAGACCCACTGAGGTGCAAAGGTCTTTAAAATGCAAATGCTCCCCGCCCTCCCGCAGCCGGCTGCTCTCTCTGGTGACTGACCAGCCCTCTGGTCTCCCTTTGTTGTTGTGTGAATGTCCTTTATAGCTCCTCACCTTCAACTGTGGTGAAATCCTGACCTGGAACCTGGTCCCCAGATTTCATCTCTGACGACTCCATTTGCTCCAGAGAAAAGCAGCTTTGCTAGCAGTGCAGTAAATCAACTCGAAACAGGGAGTATGGTTTCAGACATGCATTGTACTGGTTTCAGTACCTTCTCTCTGACACAAGAATTTAAATGTCCCTGAGAGAAAAGCATACTATGCAGAACTGTAATTATTAGCACAAGCTAGATATCAGCAAATGTGTATACATTAAAACCCATCTCTTCCTTAGGTCCTTATTTTGTTTCTTCAGTGGGAGCTATTCCTGGAGAGTTTACTTAAAGCTAACATTCACACAAGTAAGAACATTAAATGAATGCATCCCTTCTGACAGCCTCATTACATTTCCCTAGACGAGATCATAAATGGGGGTATACAAAACAGGACGGTATAAAGAAGACAAGACCAAAGAAACTTGGGAGGAGGTGAGGTCAAGAGAGATGATTTGAACTGAGCCGCTAGATTTGAGTAGGGAGGGAGGGAGAGGAAGAGGAAGTGGAAGAGGGAGAGGGAGAGGGAGAGGGAGAGGAAGAGGGAGAGAGAAACATCAATGATGAAAGAGAATTATTGATTGGCTGCTTCCTGCACACACCCTACTGAGGATGGAGCTTGCAACCCAGGCATGTGCCCTTGACCTGAATCAAACCTGGGCCCCCTCAGTCCACAGGCCAATGCTCCATCCACTGAGCCAAATTG
>NW_006288719.1:572749-592612 GCF_000327345.1 Myotis davidii
TTTCAGAATATTGATTTTACTTGAGAATGTGATTAAAAACAAAAAAATGTTGCAACTGGAGTAGGTACCTAATTTACTTGGAAAGCTTTTGTCTGCAGGTGCGAATTGTTAAAAAAGAAAAAAAAAGTCAGCTTTTGTGTGTGTGTGTGTGTGTGTGTCAAATATGAGATTTAGGGTAGGTTTAATATTCTAATTAAATAAAAGGGAAGAGGTACAGCATAAATGAAAGTTTTTGGGTGGTTGTAGGAATTAGTGAGTTTAATTTGAGCTTCATGACTATGCATGTTATTTCCAGGCCTTTCAGAAACCACATGCAATGAAATTCCCATTCGGTGCTTTTGCAGACTGTGACTTTTTTCTGTTTACATCTCCCCCTCCACCGTACTTTTAAATTGTGTTTACACAAAGTAAGCTCTAATTTCTGCCAAGAGCAACACACTTCTTGGCCTCAGCTGTACTGTATTTTGCAAAATATAAGCTGGAGAGGAGGGGGAGGGATGTGTGGTAACCTTGAAAGCCTGTCAGGACATTCCCTCCCTAACCCAGCTGGCCAGCTACTAATGGGAAGATGAACAGGGAAGAGGAATCCAGCGCATATTCAGTCATGTAATGTTATAGCTCTTCTTTTCAGAGGAGTGTAAAATTTTGAATGAGAGGTCAAAGCGCAAGCTCCAGAAGACAACTCTGTATATTTGACACATTTCTCAATATCAAGTGTTTGGTTCAAGTGGTCAAATTTTTGTGAAATGAAGTAAAGAACAATTACAGCTCATGGAATATTTATAGTGCTGTGCTACACACAATTGGGTGTGTAGTCCTTCATATACCCACTTAATCCTCACAATCATCTTGCAGATTTTACAGCTGAGAAAAATTGAAACTCAGAGAGATTAGATAACTTATCCAAATCTCAAAAGAAATTTCAAACCCATTTTGGCTTGAGCTCTAAACTCTACATTCTACTTCCAAACTCTCTTGGATAAAAAGGGACCTGGAAGTATGGGGAAAATATTGCCACTGCTCTCCTGCCCCATAAATATATTAAGAATGAAAGGGGAAAAATGGTACCTGCTCAAAACATTTGTGATTAATTATTTTCAGGAAGTCTTGGAGTAAGACAGTGATGGCAAACCTTTTGAGCTTGGCATGTCAGCATTTTGAAAAACCCCAACTTAACTCTGGTGCCATGTCACATATAGAAATTTTTTGATATTTGAAACCATAGTAAAACAAAGACTTAGATTTTTGATATTTATTTTATATATTTAAATGCCATTTAACAAAGAAAAATCAACCAAAAAAATGAGTTTGCGTGTCACCTCTGACACGCGTGTCATAGGTTTGCCATCACTGGAGTAAGAAGTCTAGGTTTAAAAAATAATATTTCTTATTTCTTGTGTTAATTATACATTACTATTCAAAATAGAAATTTTGGAAAAATGCAGAAAACCATTTAGAAGGTATTAAAAATAATTAGTAAGCCCACTGCATTAGAGTTTATGTGAGTTGCTATAATGAAGTCATCCTAAAATTGAGTGAAAGATTATAAAAATTAATTTTCCTCTCATAAGAATTTGAAGAACATTTCAAACAAAGTAGTTCTGTGAACTTCAATGTGCCTTACACATTTATTCCAGCCACCACCACTGTAATATGTAACATTACTGTAATATGGCACAGATATTCCATCGTCTGTATGTGCCATGCTTTATTCTTCCAATTCCTTGTAATTGTTTCTACTATTTCATTAAAATAAAAGCCAGATCAATGACTTTGTGTGAAAGTCTTTCTATGCATCTCAGGACAATTCTTAGAAGTCAACAGGTAAAAAATCGCAAATGTATATTGTAGAAAGATTGTATTAATTCACTGTCCTATCAGCAATGGATGAGAGTAGAAGACTTAATGATACAAGAATTACTTACCCTACACCTCCTTGGTATAAGTATCTTCACTACTATTGAAACGCATCTGACTTTGGCTCTGCCTGTGAATATTCCATTGTCATTTAAAAATATTTACTTCTTCCTCTGCCACTTCCATGGAAAGAATATACCTCACCACCCTTTGAGTTTGGGATTGGCCATGTGATCTGCTTTGGCCAATGAGATGCCAATTTCATAATTTCAAATTTCGTTTCCTTTGAAATGTTCTTGCCTGATTGTTGTGGACCTTCTTGTTTCTCTGTCATTGCCATGAACAAAGCTTTCCCAGGGCAGCCTTTGGTGTAGGAAGAGTGACATATGTAGATAGGCCAGGACCAATGGGCAGCTTGGAGCCACCCAGTCACCCAGCCTATCTGAGACACATGTGAGTGAAACCAACACCTTAATGTATGTCACTGTGTGGTGGTTTATTATGCAGCAGTAGATGACTGGTACAGTGCCAACTGACAACACAAGTGGCAAAAGAAAACCTACAAGTGGTGGAATATATGATGTATTAGGGGCGGGTCTTTCCCTGACTCTCTGCACCATTCTTTCTATCTCTCTGGGTAAGTGATGGCCCGCAATTTCCTGGTGTCAGTAGGTGAATGAGCTAAAGTTATCATTCTAGTTGTGCCATTTCAGCCTTGTATGTTTTTCCATTTTCACTCTCTTTTTGCTCTAAACCTCAGTTCAGTCTAGTACAAGAGGCTAATAAAGTGTGGAACAGCATTTGGCGTCTAAAATGTCAGGTGATAATGAGAAAAGGAAAACAATTATTAACAAAACCAGTCACAGTCACCCACGGGGCGCATCCTTTTACTCTACATCTTGTAAATGCGGTGCACTGAGATCATCAGCAAAGCCTAAACCCGGAAAATATGGCTGTGATGCAGAAGCTATGGCATAGTTTCTTGTATGCTTAATAAAAATGTAACTTTTTAAAAAACAAAACAAAACAAGAACCACACATGGTTTAATAAACTCCTAGGGATAATTCCAAAATATTTCATTCCAGAGACTTCTCAAGACTCAGACTTTAGGGGCAAAGTCTTGTCATTTAAACATTTTAATAAGTCACAGAACATCTGCAAGACCATTCCATGGGTCATGCCCTCAGGCTGCCCCTTCATTCAACATTTATTGAGAGCTGTCTTTGTACCAGGAATCCAAAGCTGAATATTCCCTGAGCTCAGCTAGTTGACTACCTAGGAGAGGAACCATCATGAGTCATAACTCCTATATTGCCATAACGAAACCATGGACAAGGTGTTTTCTAAGAAGGACAAGGTACAGCCAGACCTCAAGCCAGACCCGCAGTGCTGCTTCCACTTTACCAAAGCACACCACATTTTACATACCTTGTAGGTATTATTATTAGTTTTTCTTGGTCTCTTATACTAAGCTATGTATTGTTGTTCCAATTTTCTTATTCCTTCAGAACTCCTTTATTTAAAATTTATTTTTTCTTTATTAAGGTGTTACATATGTGTCCTTATCGCCTCATTGTCCTCATCCCCACACTCATGCTCTCACCTCCCTGGTGTCTGTGTCCATTGGTTAGGCTTATATGCATGCATACAAGTCCTTTGGTTGATCTCTCCCCCTTACCTCCACCTTCCCCTACCTTCCCTCTGAGGTTTTTAATAAATTATTTCTGACTTCTGTGGCCCTGCTGGTAGAAAATTCTTTACCAGTCTCCGTTTCTTGCTTTTAGCCCTAACTCTGACTCCTCTTTCCAGTAGATTTATAAAGATTAAGATCCCCCACTCAAGTTTGCAGAATGTTTGGAAGATTACAATGAAGTTTTGTCCTAATCAGAGATGATTTAAAGCAAAAGGATTCATTTATTTATCATCTGTCTGAGATAAGGGAAGGTTAATTTTATGATATTCATTGAGATCTCACACATGCTATCAGTGTAAGATCTGTGGGGGCAAATTCAATGGGGAAGAAAGCAACACATCAGCTCTACTCTTTCCACCCTAAGAAGCCCTTGTTCTGCAGAAAAATTAGAGTCTGTTCATTACTAAACTCTATTTCTCCAGACAATGCTATCAACACCTTCTGATTAATGACAAAGAAAGCATTAATGACTTCATTAGTTTTTTAAAAGTCAGGGGCAAGTGTTTGCTGGTTGCCTGTATAAAACCTATTTTTTAGTGAGTATAAAACAGTGGTTTCCAAACCAGTTGCATATCATCAGGGAAACCTTTCATAAATAAGGGTTCCAAGGCTCCTCATTTGGAGATTCTGATGGTTATAGAGTGTATCCAGAAACCGTATGGTTAATAAGTCCCTCAGGTGAGTTTGATAATCACCCTGACTAGGGAATCAGTAGAGAAATTTCTGGGGAGTACTATAATTTTGAGACATTCAATCCTCACATTCTTTAGCTTATCTCATTTAAGTTATATTCATAACAGTGGCTATGATTATTGTTAGACCACAGGGATAATGGAAAACTAGGGCTTATGGACTCCTAAGCTCCCAGACTCAGTAGGATTTCAGGTTCTTGGGTTCAATGAGAATTGCAGTCAGTGATAGATTCTGATTTTTGTCTTGCATACATATGTATATAAGGAGGTAATTCGTGGTATCATCCCTCTCAGAAGGTCCTGGGGAGGGCTTCCATGTTGAGCAATTCCAAGAACTCCACCCGTGTGATGTTTAAAGAACTTTAAAGAATCTCTTCATCAATGTAGCTAATGATACTTACTGCTCTGACTCCCCACCCCTGGGCCGCTAAGTATCACAACACTTTTTGCCCTCTGAATGTTGCTTTGCTCTTTTTCAGGTTAGGGATCTAGATCAGCACCCAAAGACTGTGGGGGAAATCCATCCTTGATTTCTGTGACTTATTTCCCAGCAACTTCATGGTCCATGCCAATTAGGGTACTGACCTACTAAGCTTCCCCCGATGTATGATCCAATCCCCTTCTTGTAGGTGTCTGGGTCTTAACACAATGAACCTATCTCTAAGCTAGCGTAGCATGCTCTTAAGAATAATGTCCGATTTACTAAGACCTCTGACGAACTACACTGCAGTTTCATAGTTACTAGGGAGCCTGTATAGATCCTTGTACTTCCTTTGGAGACACACACACACACACACACACACACACACACACACACACACAAAAGAGTTGAGGATTGGGGACTAGAGTAAGGAAGGAAATAAGTAATATATAAATAGATACATGTATTACCTGGTCTCTTCAATATAGAATCTGTGATCACTAGGCAACTGGTACCTGTGAACAGGTGCTGTTTAATTTTTGGAAGAAATATGTTCTCAAGAAATGTACTAGTTTTGGCAAGGTTAACACATCTAAAGTAATGGCAAACCATAAAAAGAAAAATGTAATTCAGTGTTAAAGTATGTGGAGAAGGCTATGATAAAGTGTGTCAGAATTCTACAGCATTGTCTTCCTTCTGTCCGTTTCCCTATATCACCAAAAAGTAAACCCAGACTAACCACCACGACAGAGAACAGTGAAAACTTGCTTGATTAGCTTATGTCGATCATCCAGCTATGCCTTTTTTTTTTTTTACCATCTTCTCCCTTTCTTTTTCTCTTTTGTTTTAATCCAGCACCTAAGCATAAGAAATGTAGATAAAGTAAATAGGAAAGTGGGAGAGCTGTCTCTTATTTTAGAGCTTGATAAGATGTGTTAGCTTTTACATTTTGAGCTCTGTGGGATGTTAGGCACTTCAGAGCAGGGGTGGCATCTGTCTTTATGATGCTACTTGCACAGGCATCCTATTTGGGTGAAACTATCCTTTGTTTCATTTATTATTTTTAAATAGACTTTGTCAAGATCCCAAAAGTTCCTTCTAAAAAAGGCGATCTGTCTTCTGCTTTCGTTTGCAAATCTGGGCACCCCACTGCAGAGCAACGTGCTTCTGACTGCAGAGTGGCCTCTTGTGTGAGCTCTGTGCATTCTCTCCTTCACAGTGTGCCCCCGGAAGCTGAAAACTCCCCATTGCTGTTTTCTCTCAGACCCTCCAGGCACGCAGAGTAGGAGGGCACATTTCCTGTGGTCTCATGCCACCTGTCACCACCATCAGATGCTTCTGCAATGCCTGTTTTTCTGAGATGGTGGCTGCCTTTTTGTTGCCCAGGGAGATCACCTGGGGAAGTTTTTAAAAACACCAAAGCCTGGGTCCTACTCCTGAGAGTTTATTGAATGGATTACAGTACAGGGTGGCCTGGGCATGGATCTTTAAAGGCTCCCTGGGCAATTTTAATATACAGTCAAGGGTGAGTGTCATAGGGAGGAATAGGGCTGAGACTGTCTCTATTGTGAGAGTCAAAATGTAGGTGAGGCTAAAACAGAACTCTAAGAAATTATATGCCAGGATGTGTTATTCAAATTAGCATTTTTCACTTGGAAATATCTTTAGGACTTGCTTTATATTCTTAAACCTCTACTATGGGACCAATGTTTCTTCTTTCAAGTGGATGATGAGCGTTGGCAGTAGCCAAGTGATTGAATGGAGGTGCCACTGAATTATTTTTAAATCCAATGATAAGAATGATTATAATGTGATGAGAGCGGTTTGCTGCACTCCATTCTCCACCCATCTGGTAAAATGTAAATAAGATGACTTTGTTCTTCCCTTAAGATCCATCAGTGGCTTTCCAGTAGAACAAAATTCTTGTTCTTGTCAAGGTTTACACAGAGACGTGGCTCCTTCCCACCACATTGACCTTGTCTCCTACTGCTCTTCCTTTTAATACACATCAGCCACACAGAACTTCCTATTTCTTGAACTCACCAAATATATTTCCACTGCAGGCCTTTGGACTTGTTGTTCCCTTTGAGCAGAAAGCTCTGTCCCTCAAGTGTCCAAGTGAGATCCTTCTTTTTATTCAGATATCAGTGCAAGTGTCAAATCTTCAGAGATGCTCTCCCTCCCACTCTTTTATTCTAGTCACCCTCTATTATGTTATCTGTTTTATTGTTTTCATAGCTCCCACTCCTATCTGAAATTAATTTGTTTATTGGCACATCTGTTTGCTGTCTTTCTCTTCCCTACCCAGAATGTAAGTGGGGTCTTGTTTGTAATGTTCACTCTCTTATCCCCAATACCTACAATAATGAGTGGCTGGTACATATTAGGCATACAGTAATTACTATTGGAAAGAAGGAGGAAAGAAAAAAGAAGAAAGAAAGGAAGGAAAGAAGGAAGGAAGGAAGAAAGGAAGTAGGAAGGAAGGAAGGAAGGGAGGACAAAAGGAAGGAAGGAAGGGCTGAAGGAAGGAAGAAAAAGAGGGAGGGAGAGAAGAGAACTTCTAGAAAGGTAATAAGTGGTTGATAGTCCCTTCTAAGTCCCATGTTTTCAAATATATGCTTCGCTATCTGCATGTTCAGTTTACCTTGCTCCTTCCCAGAACCAGTGGAACCTGTGTGAGATGTATGACAATCTCTCCGTAGTCTCACTCCTTTCTTAGAGTTGATATCTAACGGTTTTAATGGCATTTCTAGCAGCAGCCTCCATGGGTGGAAGACAAGATTCCTATGATGCCTGGGAGAAGCATTACCATTAGCAAACTTTGATCAAGTTCAAACACCAGACCAGGTAGTGCTGAAACATCTCAATATTGCATGTAGTTTATTGGAATCTATATACTTACATGTATGCAAAGTTTCTGAAATGAGTTTAGGAAGAGAATCCTGTATGTGGAATATATGCTACAGGAATACATGATGACAGTTACAATCTATCAAGTGCATACTATGTGCTAATACTGAGCCAACTTCCTAATCTACACTCTGAGGCTTAGAAGAGTAGGGAAGGAGTAGGAGATAGAAGAGTTCACACTATTCTTATGTCACTCAGGCAGTGGTTACAAATCATATGTATAAGAAAGACCAACAGATGAGAAGCTGCTATAGATAAAAGAGGCCCATTGATGAAATAGTCACTTATGCATAGTGCTGGTTGTAAATTCAGCCCTCTCTCTCATACTAGACAGACTTGAAGAACACCAGTCAGCTGCAAGAAAGATTATGGGCCCCCATTTGAGTGGGAGAGCAATCCATCTCTTGGGACTTCTGGTGGTGGGGTTTATATTTTCAGAATAAGGCACTAAACGTATTTTCTGATTCAAGAGCCAGAATACCTGGTGCAAAATGGAGTCTACTTTTCAAATGTTGGTACTTGTGAATATTTAGTTTTTTTTTTCAATTCAGTGTAGTTCCACCTGAGAATCTTGAGTGCCCTATTCATCCAGATGGTTCAATAGGTCCAGCTGGTGATAATATTTTTAAAAATCTTACTGCTTTCCATGAAAAACAGCATGGCATTATGTACCAGATGGTAACAGTGAAGTCCCAGGCTCCCTATATCTGAAGAATCATCTGTCTGGAGGTATCTTCCCACCTCCTCAATATCCCCTTGGTTCATTCCTTCTGCAAGAAGAGGGGATGGAGTGGGGGCGGGGGGGCTGGGGTGGTTTGTAGCAATTCCATTCCCTTTTGTCTGTTCTTTTCATCTCTGATTTCCCATATGCCTTTTTCATGTACTGGATTTGCACATGGAAGAACTAAATGATGTGATTTTAGGTGTCCTGAGAAGGACAGTCTGCCAAGCACAGACTTCTATCAGCCTGTTCACCTAGAGGACCTGTATTACCATGTTTAGTGCTCCTTTGGCATTTGTTTGTGACTTAGCTTATCAGATAAGCTAAACACCTGTGGATAGGGAAAAGGGGAGTGTAGGAGGGGAGAAAGGAGTGAGGAGATATGGTTGATAAATGAGATGTTGTCCTTGAAAAGGGTGTAACAGAACAACTCAGGAAGACTGGCAGTCTAAGATAGGAGACAGGCTCCAGAAAGGGAGCAGAGAAAGATGGTAGGCATCAGCTTCTGGTAGTGTGCTAAGTCCTGGAACTTGCACTGTCCTTTCTCCTTGGGGAAGCTTCTCTTTCTCAACCCACCGTTGACTATTGTTATTCAGTGCTCTGTCCTCGATCCTCTTCTCACTTCCCAGGAAATGCTCTCCCAAGATGATCTCATCCACACCAGCGGCTTCCATTACTACTTGTGAGTTTTGATGCCTCTCAAAACGAAATCCCCACTTCAGATACTTATTCCTGAACATCTCCTCTTGGATGTCCCAGAAACACCTCAAATTCAACAGGTACAAGTGCAAACTTGATTTCTCTTGCTGGCTCCTGTCCTCTACCTCATATCTCCCAGGCAACCTGTTTCCTTTGTCTTACTTCTCTCCTCTCTGAAAAGGAGCAACAAGTAGGCCATGCCCAAGCAGATGTCACTCTGACCAAGTCCTAGAGACATTACTTATGTCCCCTCCCATGCCACTAATCTTATTGCCATTACCTAAGGTGAAACCTCATTTCTTACTCAAAATTCTGAAAATCTAATCCCATCTCTACAATCCATGCTAATACTTCTTCATGGCCTCATGCTTTGCACATGTCCTCAGGTTCTCAATAACTGAAATAAGCATCATTATACCAGCTGTTATTTATTGAATTTTTGCTGTTTTCCATAAATTGTCAGCAATTATCATAATAACCTTGCAAAGTACCTGTCATTACTCAATGAACAATATAGCTGACATTGGAATCCAGGGTTTACTGATTCCAAAGCTTTGCTCTTTTTACTGTTGCTATTTCATCCCCTTCTTTACACTCTCCCCCATTCACTGCGCCTCTGATGTCTGTGCTTGTGCATCCTCAGTTCCTGCATACTTCAGTATTGAACTTGGGAGTTGTATTCTTCAAAATGCCCTTTTGAATATACATTCAACATGTCACAATCTATTTTATATGCCTCTCTTGGGCTTTCATTTACATCCCTTGCTACTCTCCAAGACTGTGAAATACCATGAAAATATATCATTTTTTCCTTCTCTCTATCCATCTCTGCCTTTTTCAGAAAGGCTTTTAAGTCTACAAGGGTAAATATTGAATCTTTCATCTTTTATTTCCACTACTTAGAATACATAAAATGTGTCAGGTTTCAGCCGAAACCGGTTTGGCTCAGTGGATAGAGCGTCAACCTGCGGACTGAAAGGTCCCAGGTTTGATTCCGGTCAAGGGCATGTACCTGGGTTGCGGGCACATCCCCAGTGGGAGATGTGCAGGAGGCGGCTGATCGGTGTTTTTCTCTCATCAACGTTTCTGACTCTCTATCTCTCTCCCTTCCTCTCTGTAAAAATCAATAAAATATATTTTAAAAAAATGTGTCAGGTTTCATGAGTGAATGAATTGATATCAATAAAACTTTGTGAAATAATACCCACGCAGAATTATTAAAATCTCCATTTTAGTGAAGAGGAAGTGAACTTAGGAAGGTTGGATGGGCCTGCTCAAAGACCCTAATAACTAAGAAACAAGGTCAAGACTTGAATATTTGCCTGGTCCAGTGAGACAAGGCAGCATCACAACTTGTTGTTTTTACACCTTTGTTTTATTTCCCCTCAGTATTTCTCTTCTTTTTTCTTTTTCTTCCTTTTATCTATCAAGTCACTCTCTCTGAAAAGTATGCCTCATCCACACCTTAGTGCACACAAACATTCCTAAATTGGCTCTTTTCTCCACCTCAGCTCTCATTTGTCAGTTTGCTCATCTCCTCACCTTAGCATACTTTTCATTTCAGACATTATAGTTTTGATTCAATTTGGCTCATTTTCATATCTCCCATATCTTACAGTAACATCTTCTTTCTTTTAGCTTCTAGAGCATGTGTAGTACAGTTTTAATGTTATTCTGTACTAGTTATACCATATTTCTCATTTCTGGTGGGTATCAATTTACTGATATTTGTTTTGATTTTGAATTGTATTTTTTGCTTTGTTTCATGGGTAGGTATTTTTTGCTTAATGCTAGACATCATGAATTTTAACCTGCTAGATGTTGAGTACTTTTTGTTCCTATAAATATTCTTGTAGTTCTATGATACAGTTATTTTCTTTGAAACAGTTCAATCTTTTCTGGTAATGACTTAAAACTTTGTTAGGTGGGTAGAGTACATTTAATATTAGCATTAATATTCCTATACTACTCATGCAAAATCTTTTTTGTTTTTTCAATCTGGCTCGTTAATTTCATATATCATCTTGAATAAGCTAACAAATGTCCAGATAGCTGGTAAAACATTATTTCTGGGTGTGCCAGTGAGGGTGTTTTGGAAGGAAAGGGAATAGCATTAGAAATAGTAGACTGAGGAAAGAAAATCTCTTTCATTTATGTGGGTGCACCTTATGAGGGCTTGAGTGGAACAAAACGGTAGAAGAAGGGCAATTTTGCTCTTGTTACTTGAGCTGGGATATCCATCTTTTGCTGCCTGGTTCTTGGGCCTTCATTCTTGGACCATACCTTACACTATTGGCCCCCTGATTCTCCAGCCTTTGGACTTGGGTTGAATTATAGCAAAGGCTTTCTTGGCTCTTCAGATTGCAGATTGCAGAATTAGGTGGGGTAGAGTACATTTAATATTAGTCTCCATAATTTGTCCCCAGTCTCCATAATTCTGTGGGACAGTTCCTATAATAAATCACTTTGAATGTTTATTCCTTAGTCTTGGATAGTCTTTCTCACACAAGAGCTATGTACTCAAAGAAGATTCTTTGTAGATCTCTCTCTCTCTCTCTCCTCTCTTTTCTCCCTTCCTGTGAATTCTCTCCAAGCAGTAAGTTGGTGTAATCATAGGGCTCACTTTGGTTTCCTGACTCTCAGAGATCACTATCCATTGTTTCTTGATGTCCAATATTTGATAATGATCTTTTCATATGTGCTGTCCAGTTTTAAAATTATTTTTTTTGTAATAGGGTAAATCTAGTCCTTATTTCTCCATCTTGGTTCATGGTAGGAATCTTATATAAAATAATTTTATTCTAGAAAATATTACAAGCAGTGCCTTTTCAAATTTTATTTCATAGATAAGTGATTTTTTCCTTCTTATTTTCTAATAATTATGATTAGCATAAAAATGGACTTAGCAGCTAATGTTACACAGGGTTCCTCCCAAGTCACTTAGCCTAATTGGGTCCCAACAAAGAGTAAATATCTTCAATGAGCAATTCTCCCCAGGAAATCTACTTCTCAAGGATTCATGGGATCAGGGAATTGGATTACTGGAAGGCTTACTTGTTTATTTTTGGCCACTCTTATTCTATGCTGAGGATACTGGGGCTGAGCCTGCAGAGATTCTTTGACCCAAATATCAGTGGCAGACATTTGGCCAAAGATAGAGATACTTGGACCAGCAGGCCCTGGCTTATGATTGATATGTTAATTTTCATTCAAGTGGTTGTGATGCAGGATATATTTTCCATAGAAACACTGCAATAAACTTGAGTCCTTAGTGTGGATATTGTATTGTGAACACAGTCAGGCACATTTTCGGTTAAATAGGTTTTTGTTAACTTGTATCTGAACCAGTCACTGGTGCTAATAGAAGGAAATGCATTCAGGCTTGGAACCAGAATGCAGAGAAATCTTTCTCTTGGTTTCTGACAGCAGCTTTTAGTTGACAGGAGCTCTGTGCAAGCTTTTATTTTATTTTTCTCACAGAAAAATTCACTGTATTTCTTCATCAATATTAAAAATGCCTTTTTGAGTGAAAACCAAAGGACATTTTTCTGAGAAGACACACGGTGTTGGACTTAGGCTATGTTCTTTTCAGAGAAATTTGTCTACGTCTCTATTTGGTATTCAGTGCTAGTGTATTGGAGGCATCCTGTACCTGTCAGCCTGAATTACACGTAGGCTCTCATCTTGTGTTTCTTTTGTGCTTAGTTCTATAGCAAGTGTTATTGGAACAGAAATGAAAAAACAAATAATCCCATGAAGTAATTATAATTCTAGGAATTTATACTAATGAGGTATTAGAAAAGTATGAAAAGATATTTGTACAAGGTTGTCTCAACATTGTTTATAATAACAAAATTTAAAAGCAACTTAAAATGATCATCAGTGGAAAAGTAGCTAAATAAATCATCACATATCCGTACAACTATAAACTTTGCAGCTATTATAAATGATGATATTCTATATTTATCAATGTGAGAATATATCCATAAGATTATTAATATAAAAGAGGCTAAAACTGCTTTTAATATGTGAATTAATTCATTTAAAATTTTATGTAGAGTCCCGTCCCGTCCAATCAGAATTGTACAATTTGGATACTTCATTTACATAAAATAGACCTCATTGAGAACCTGGGTGGGAACCTTTGCTGTAAAGGCAGCCTCCCCTTTGTCTCAGTGACACAATTTAAGTTACTAGCTGAATCTGTGTCTCCCAGCTTTCAGCTTCCTTAGCTCCAATAAATATTTTTTGTTCTTTATTACAGTCTAAAATCAATTTTGATTTACAGTGTAAAAGTGAATTGTCTGCAAGCTTATTAATTAAAATGTTAGTATGGTTACTTCTTTGGCTAATGGGACTTTGTATGGCTGTACTGCCTTCTTCATACTTTATCTTATTTATAAATTGTGCTACAAGTTGGGCAATATAACTTTTCATTTTGAAAGAAAGTTAAATGAATCCAAGACCATTAGAATTCAGTTTAGAGAGCCAAATGCAATCAATAAACAAGACAATACAATGTATAAGTAAATATAAAAATATATTTTATTAGGCATTGGGTAATATGAATTGAGAAAAGAAAAAAAAATATATTTGAGTTTTACAGAGGAGATAAAACTGGACTTGAGCTTTGAAAGAAAACATAGACACTGGATAGGGAGAGAGAAACAAGGACATTTCAGACAGAGTGGGCAACATGAGTAAGAAAGAAAGATCTGATTGGGTGGGCTGACAGCGTTTCATGTTGGAAGATAAAATTGCATAGACAATTCAGACAGAATCAAAATATTTCCTAAAATCTGCAGCAACTCAGCATGTTCATTTGATTGTCTCACCCAGATTTCGGTTATTTTAAGCAGAATGTTAATGCCATTGTTGGCCTTTTTCTTTTTTTGGTCAAAGTACTGAGCAAGTCCCTCATCACTTCCATTTTATCTCTCTTAGCTTAGTCAGTTTGGGCCGCTATAAGAGAACACTGTAAGTGCCTTACAAATGACAACAGTTATTTCTCACAGATTTGAAGCCTGGAAAGTGTGAGATCAAGGTGCCAGCAGACTCAGTGTCTGGTGACAATCTGCTTCTGGTTCATAGACCAATGTCTTCTCACTGTGCCTTCCATAGAGGCCGGGGTGAGGGAGCCCTCTAGGGTCTCCTCTGTGAGGGCACTACTCCCATTTAGGAGGGATTCAGCTTCCTGATCTAATGACCTACCAAAGGCCTCACCTCCTAACACTATCACACTGAGGATTAGGTGTCAATAGTCAGTTTATAATGTGCCTTAAGCTCTTCAGTCCTATGGTTAGGGGTCTGTGACTCTCCCAGTACTTGGCCTGCTTCTTGTCCTCCGAAGCTTTGGGGTCAATAAATATGGTGGCGTTGCTCCTCAGCTTCATGGTCAACTACAATATTCCGTGAGAAGAATTGCAGCATGCGCTTTGACTCCTTATAATGATGTGAAATGCGGTGTTCACCAGTTCTTTTGTGTTCCAAAATGTCTGTGGCCTAACTCGAGGCAGTTTATCTGAGTCATCAGGCATCTCATAAGCAAGCTGAAAATCTGTAACTAACTGGGAATCACAGTCATAAGTTGAGAGGCTTTTTATGACAGCATTCATGATTGTACAATTCATTTTCAGAAACTGACTTTCTTGGTGGGGTCACCACAACCTTCTTTCTTGTTGTGTTTCATAAGTTAATTCCTAGCATTGTCCCAAGGTCGTAAGCTCTTCAGTTTTTATTTTGGTCCTAGTTTTATTGTACAAGTCATGTCTTATCATAAGTGAATTAGACTGTCTCTTACTTCAGTTAAAAGTCCACTTCCATGTCCTTCTTTGTGCCTATTGATCTCCAGTGCTCTCATTCTGATTCTCGGCCTCTCCTGGCCCTTGGTTTTGGCCTTCTCTTCATGAGTTGTGCTCAGTCCGTAGGAACACTTTCTATTGTCTCAGGTTAGACATGGCAGGGACCAAATTCCTATATGTATTGGTTAAGAAAATTAAGGAACCCTCGTGCACTGCTGGTGGGAATGCAGACTGGTGCAGCCACTGTGGGGAACAGTATGGAGTTACCTTAAAAAATTAAAAATGGAACTCCCATTTGACTCAGTTATCCCACTTCTAAGACTATCTATCAAGAAACCAGAAACACCAATCAGAAAGGATATATGCACCCCTATGTTCATAGCAGCACAATTTACAATAGGCAAGATTTGGAAACAGCCTAAGTGCCCATCAACAGATGAGTGGATTAAAACCGGTGGTACATCTACACAATGGAATACTACGCTGCTGTAAAGAAGTAAGAATTCTTACCATTCACAACAGCATGAATTGACATGGAGAGCATTATGCTAAGCGAAATAAGCCAGTCAGGGAAAGACAAATATCACATGATCTCACTCATTTGTGGAATTTAATGAACAACATAAACTGATCCAGAGACAGAGAAGCATTGAACAGGCATGTGTCTGAATTTCATTCCTTTTTAAGGCTGAACAAGATTCCATTGTATGTATACAGCGTATTTTGTCCATCATTCATCTGTCAATGGATACTTGGGTTGCTCTGACCTTTTGGCTATTGTGATTAATGATACTATGAACATGGTTCTATGGATATCTCTTGGAGTACCTATTTTCAATTCTTTTGGGTATGTACCCAGCAATAAAATTAGTGGAACATGTGATAATTCCGGTTTTAAACTTCTTAAGGAGCTGTTATACTATTTTCTATAATGGCTACAATTTTTTTACATTGGAGGAGCACAATTTTTGATGGACACTTAAATATCTCTGCAAGTTTCATGCTTATTAACTCTGTGACCTTGTACTCTTAATTGTCCTCCATGAGTCTCATTTTCCTCAGTTAGAAAATAAAGCTAATACCTACCTCACAGTGGGGATTAAATAAAATGGTATATGTAAAGCCTTTAGCCTGGTGACTGGCACATATTATTCAATTACTTCCCCTCCAGGCATCAGCTTTTCCACTTGCAAATTGAAAGAAGTAAATTAGACTGGGGATTGAATTAGGTGCTATTGCAGGCTTCTCCAAACTCCAAAGAGTCTATGAGCCTCTGCTTTTCTCAGCAATTTGAGCTGCTGTGCGATGTCTTCCACACCTTTTATCCTCTTTTCCTCACACTCCCAACAGCACTTTATCTTACTTTTTCTCCATTCAATCCCTTCAGGAATTTAAATGGTGAGAATTAGGTACTCATGGATTAATGTATTATCTAGTCCAACCACACCAAATCTGGGGCATGTGCTTTTCGGAAGAGGAGCTCAAGGGCTCAGAAGTTAAGAGCTTCTCCATGGTTCACATGTGAGGAAGATGTTCTTAAAGAGGGAAGCGTTCAGCTTCACCCCTCAGGTTGGCCTGGCAGATGGTGCTCCTACTTAATTAGTGCTGGGTCTCTAGGGAAAACTAGTCAACAACCCAGCGACTAAATCATCCTTCTTAAGCCTCTCCATTTTAGCATTTTAATTAGTCTTGCTTCTCCTGCTTCAATAGTTTTCAAATTCACATCTCATTTTCTTTCTTATTATTTCAGACCAGCCAGGATGACTTACATTTGAACAAAAAGCTAAGAGTAACCCTTGACACTGAAATGCCAACTCACAAGTACAGAGAAAGGTTGGAGTCAGACTACTTGATGGTACTCTCAGACAAAACAAGTCTGGATCCCCCTTTGCTATGCCCTGTTCCTCACCTTCACCTTGGCTTGTCGGGATTTTTAAAGTTCTTTCGTCCACAGGAGCAGCCAGAGGCAAGACTACCATGGTCTTCCAGTCATTGATCAGAGTTAGAATTTTGACTGCGACCTTGATGCCACCCACCATTAACTACAGAGGTGAGCAGGGACATTCACTTCCCCTCTGGGCATCAGCTTTCCCACTTGCAAATTGAAAGAAGTTAGACTGGGAATTGAATCAGATGCTATTGCAGGCTTCTCCAAACTCCAAAGAGCCCCCGAGCCTCTGCTTTCCTTAGCAATTTGAGGTGCTGTTCGGTGTCTTCCACACCTTTCATCAAAGCTAAGAGGACATTTACCAGCAGGAGGACAGTTTCGCTCACACACAGATTTACTTGTGATCAAAATGTTTGAGGATCATTGCATTCTTACGTGGCAATACACAATCAAACACCAGCTGCTCTGCATTCAAAACTAAAAAAGGCAGCTGAAAAATTTGATCTCTTCCAGCCGATAAACTGATAACTAAGAGGCTGGTGCAGACACCTAGAATGACTCAGACAGGCTGCCTTGGAACCGTGCACAGAGCCTGAAGTTGGCAAGAAGAGCATCAGCATTTGAGATGGGGAAGTCTGGGTGATGGGGAGGGAGTGACAGGAGCTTAGCTTACCTACAAAACTGCAGGCACTACGAATAAAAGCCCAAAGAACAAGAACAAAGGGAAATAAAGGATTCCAGTGAGGCCTCTGAGACAGTATGGGATATTTTCTCCAATGCTTTTACTGGTAAATGGAATTATACAATTGAGATTGGAACTGTTTCATAGAAGGTCAAGCATGAGAATTTTACAACAATGCCACTACATGCTTACGGACAAAAGGAGTGTTGTGAAATCACCTCCATCTACCGGGGAAAAGTATATATTCTTTCTGCAACAAAACCCCATAGGAAAGAGCACTTCACATTGGTGATAAATTGTAAGCAAGCATATTTTTTCACATTTTTAGCAAATGAGTATCTTTCTATTTGCATATGAATATCTACACTATTTATTGCTAACCTCATCTTTTGGATTCCATCAAGGATTTTAAAAAAATGGGTGGGTGTCCTCTGATGCGGTCTAAAAATGCCCATGTGAAAAATTGCCCCACTTCCATTTTTCCTCTCACTTCTCTTGGCCCTCTCAGCCTCGGGGGTCCCCATGCCTCATAGGGGTGCTTGGATTCTTCTACCAACAAACAGAACCATTTCTCACATTCATTCACACTATTATTGTACTGACTTCATGTTTGTTTTGTTTGTTTTTTTACCTCCAGGAGCTCTTCCATTTAAAAAAAATGCTGTTTGTGGGGACAATGCTTAAACTATAGAGACCAGTCTCAAATCACTAAATTGCAGGCATCCTGGTACCTGGCTTATTTGGGGAGCTCCGTGAGGTAGAAGAAGCCTCTAGTGATATCACTTAGATGACTGCTTATTCCACTTACAATTGCGGTACCCTGCACTGAACACGGAGCATGGTCTCTCCCATCAGCTTGATTATTTGCATGAGCTCGATTCCAGACTAAATTAGGCTGATGTTATAAATTAGGCTGATGTTATAAATCTCAGCTGGTGTTTGACTGTACCTGGAATTTTGTAGATTTATCCGCTAACGAATGAGATCCGGTACCATTTGTCTGGAAATGGGACTTTATGAACTTTCTCCATAGGCTTCCATTCTCCCACACAGTAGCTCTGGCTTACGTTCTGACAATCTGCTGTAATCACTGAGCTAAGGTCTCAGCCCCGGGCAACACTCTGCCCTGGAAGCCTCGACGTCACAGCTACAGAATCCCGTGGCCCCCAGAGAGACATGTATGAGGTAAGTCTGATTCAGTTTATTTGAAAAATAACTTTTCTGATACACAAAATCGATGTCATTCTTCTCACACCAGGAACCACTGGCAAATATTAATAAGTCAATTTTTCTTTCTATTTGTGTCTGCCTGAACATTCAGTCACATAACCACTGGAAAGAGCAGGGGCGGGGGGGGGGCACCCTATATTTTTCAAAGGGAAAAGAAAATCAGGTTTGGAATGAATGCGTCACAGGGCTTTGCTCCAGGTGAATTATTCTGGGGCTGGTGGGAGGCGGGGGATGGGGGTACAGAAGGGGTGACATAGAGACGGGAGTGATGAGAATGCCTCTGGAGGATTAACTTTTCCTCTGGGCTGGCCCCCTCAGCTGATTGGTCCTCACCAGCCACATGAAACAGAGTCAGATGACTAGTTACTCTGTGCCTCAGTCTTCTTATCCTACAAGGAAACTTTCTCTTATTCATAAAGTTCAAAGAGAAATATTCCATGAGCATGAAGGGCCAGCACAGGACGCCAGAGCCACCATTGCTGTCTTTGACGACGAGTCCTCTTCATTCTTTTTGAGTTTCTGTGTTTTTCAGTCACTCAGATACTGGGCTGTCTGTACACGGGGATTAGCATAACACGGTGCTCTTTGAAAGTCTCACTGAACAATAGACACCCTGGATCATCTCTGATGCTTAATAGATGCCAAATAATGGTCCTATGCTGCTACTAGAAACGTTCGTTTCCTGAAGCGACACAGAATTGGCTTGCCTTTCTGTACAGAGAAATCCATTTGGCTGTATAATGGCACCCCAGAAGGATATGGAGCGGTGAGTAATTGAATAATGGCACAAAAGCATTTTGCACTCAAAACACACAACAATGGGATAACCTTATAATTTAAAATAAACTTTATATTATATCCATTTTCCCCATTTGTTCTTACACTTTCAAAGGTAAAAAAAAAAAGTGACATTCTTTTGACTAATGTATAAAAACCAGAGTTTTGTTAAAAACAGTCCTGACTGTATATATTTGACGAGTTTGTTTCACAAAACGAAGGTGGAGGTTTAACCTAGAGTTTGTGAGCTCTGAGTTTTACTCATGACTACTATTATTAGTTGCCATTATTAGGCGTTAACATGAGAGTTGCACATGGTAAAACATTGCTAAAACTGGTTATCTGAACCAAGTGAAGGTACTTCTGCTAGGAAGGGAACTATCGGTTAAACATGCAGGATACACTTGGCTCTATGATTATTGTAATATCATGTAATTCTATGCTTAGAACATAAATAGTAGTTAAGCTGAAAGCTTTAAGATTTGGTTTTC
>NW_006288719.1:592637-601031 GCF_000327345.1 Myotis davidii
CAACTTGGAGTATTGAGGAAAGCTCAGAATTCATGCCAGTGGATCTGGATTTGAGTCTTGGCACTATCATTCACTCACTGTATAAGCAATAATAGGTTCTGCCCTTTGTAACTTGAGATAAAATGAGTTTATTCTATTATTCTTGTCTTTCAGGGTTATTGTGTGTTCAAAAAAAAGATAATGTGATATTCTGTGTAAATTGCAAAGGACTTTGGGAATAAAAGATTCTATGTATCAATGGTATAAATTTAAAGAAATCATAGGCGTATGGTGGAAATTTAAAAAAAATAAGGCAGGAGGGAAAACAAAATATAGTTTTGAGTGGCCACTATGTAACAGGTATCTTAGAATTTTTTAGCATTGTCAATGAAATGATAAGCACTCTCCCAATTTCTAAATGAGAAAACTAAAGACCAGAGAGTTTAAATAACTTTCTTCAGATCATACAGCTGGTAAGCACTGGAGTTAGTGTTTCTTTCATTATATCACATGTCTTTCTAGATAGAAGATTTTTCTTTTTTTTTTCCAAACACAGCTCCATGTCGGAGAGGTTGATATGCACATTTATTTACTCATTTGTATGTTCAATGAAGATTTATTCTTCAACACTAATAAGTCATTGTCCTTGGTTCTGTTGAGGAAACAGAAATGAATAAAACATAACCCTGTGCTTATGGGATTAAAATCCACTGTCACAGTCAATTCTTGGCTTTCCTTGTTGTTGACAGAATGAAGAATAATGAAAAACATTGAAACAGACACTCTCTACGTGGATTCTCAGACCAAAGACACAATTCTCTAAAAATTTTCAGTGTCTCATTAAGAGCCAAGTAGAAGCCTTTATGTGTGGTTTTTCCCTTCAGTTGAAAATTAGAAATAAATTACCATATTCTTCTTGTTTGGTAACTGGAATATTAAGACTGTAAGTAGTCAGAAATGCGCTGTGTTCAAATCCTAGCTACACTTACTAATTGTACACTTGGAAAGTTACTTTTCTTTCTCTAAGCTTCAGCTTCTCTATTTGTAAAATGTACTTTAAAAAATTAAATTGATTGGGTGACACTGGTTAATAGGATCATATAAGTTTCAGTGTGGATGTCTATGTTACAAGATCTGTATATTGCATTGTGTGCCCATCACCCAAAGTCAAATCTTCCCCCATCATCATATATTAGGACCCCTAGCACTCTCTACCCCTTCCTTCTGACAGCCACCACACTATTGTTTGTGTTCACAAGTTTCAGTTTTATATCTCACACATATGAGTGAAGTCATATGGTTCTTAGCTTTTTCTGACTGGCTTACTTCACTTGGTATAATGTTCTCAAGGTCCATCCATGTTGTTGCTACTTCATCCTTTCTTGTGGCTGAGTAGTATTCCATTGTGTATATGTGTTACATCTTTATCCAGTCTTCTATCGCAGGACACTTTGGTTGTTTCCATGTCTTGGCCACCGTAAGTAATGCTGCAATGAACTTGGGGGTCCATGTATTTTGTGAATACATATTTTCAAGTTTTATATATCTATATCTATATCATCTATCTATATCTATCTAGGAGAAGGATTGCTAGTGCCATGGTAGCTCTATTTGTAATTTTTTGAGGAATCACCCGACCATTTTCCATAGTGGTTGTACCAGTCTACATTCCCACCAGCAGTGAATGAGAGTTCCATTTTCTCCACAACCTCTCTAACACTTCTTATTATTTGTCTTTTGGTTTTGATTTGTATTTCCATAATTGCTAGTGAGGCTGAACATCTTTTCACATACCTATTGGTTTAACCCAAAAAGGCAAGGTAAGTAAAGGCAAAAATAAATGAAAGAGACTACATCAAACTAAAAACCTCTGACAATAAGAAACTGATAATAAAACAAAGAGGTAGCTAACCAAATGGGAGATGTTTGCAAACAGTAGCTCTGACAAATGTTTAATTTCCAAAATATATAAAGAACCAAACAAACAGCCCGATCAAAAAGTGGGCAGAAGACCTGAAAAGAAACCCTTGTCAAGAACACATACAAACAGCCAATAGATGTGAAATGTACTTTGAACTGTAAAATTAGAATAACCCCCATCTCCAAGTTGTTAAAAAGATAAAATGAATGAGTTTGTGTGCATGTGTGTGTGTGTCCACAGGGTGTATAATGTGTGTTAATCGCTTAGCACAATGTCTGTTTGACAAGCAGTCCTCAAATGATTGAAATTATTATTTTGTCTTTGAGAGCTCAGGTTTTAAAGAGACACACATTATTCTGAATGTCAGTTTTGATGAAAGAACGCTGATCCAGATAGCTTGTTTAGTGGATCAGGTTAAATTAAGAAATATTTTAGGCTTATTTATATTGGATTGTTTGTTTTATTATTTTTAAACTAAATTCTTGGTAACAGTTTGTTTTTGTGTGTGTTGTTCTCATAAGAAGATGTGGCAGAAAGAAAATTCTAGCTAATTAAGGGTTTGAATTACCTAACTTCTGAAAAATTGTATTTTTATTGCTTTTGCCCTTAAGAGACTCCTTTTTTTTCTGACAACTTCACTTTAATTATAGTTATTACGTTCATGGAATAAAAAAAAATGCTTTGAACACTGTTCTCAATGACTTTCATGAATTAATTTATTCTTCTAAAACCTACTGTAGTAGGTACCACTATTGGTCATCCATGTGCTGTGGGCCTGCTAATACCCAGAGTAACATAAACCAAAAGAACAACAGACACTAAGTGGAGCTGTTGTTTCAGAATACCTGTAGGAGGACCCATTTTACAGATGAGGGCACTGAGGCACAGGAATGTTAACTGACTGCCCAAGCACGTAAATGGTAAGGCTAAGGAATGAACGTAAGCAGTCTGGCTCTAAGCTCATACTCCCAACACCTCTAGCACATAACTCATAGAAAGCCAATGAATCCTATATGTTTTTTTGGACATTTTGAAATCAAGTCTTGTCCCAGTGAGGAAACAGCCCAGGTGCAGTGATTGGTGAGCCAAATGGCCTGGTGACAGACCAAATCATTTCCTTGATGGATCATGGTGAAGCCAGGAGATAACTGGGAATTAGGGGGCATAAGCTTGGCTTATGCAGTGGTTCTCAACCTTCTGGCCCTTTAAATATAGTTCCTCATGTTGTGACCCAACCATAAAATTATTTTTGTTGCTACTTCATAACTGTAATGTTGTTACTGTTATGAATCATAATGTAAAAATCTGATATGCAGGATGGTCTTAGGCGACCCCTGTGAAAGGGTTGTTTGATCGCCAAAGGGGTCGCAACCCACAGGTTGAGAACCACTGGCTTAGCGCCTGATACCAGTTTGTGGTGTGACCTAAATAGGTGACTCTCTATTCCTCACTTTCCTCATCTAAAAGATGAGGGATTAAATAAGACAATCTCAAAAAACTTTCCTGGGTCTCAAAGCCAGTGCTGTTTAAGTTTGCGATGTGTAGAGTTAGACAAAATCCCCTGTATTAGAACTACTGTTGGTTGAGGTGATCATTATAAATGCCACTGATAAAGCAGTGGTGATGGTTGTTGTATTTTGTTTTATTTTATTTTTCTCCCAAATCAATCCCCTGGGTTAATTAGCTATTTCCTTAAAAGGCAAAAAGCTGGGTGCCGAAAGGATGTAGCATAGTGCAGGCAAGTGTTGATAGTGCTGGACTGAAGGTGAGATCCACTGAAGTTTGGGAGCCCAAACAGCTGCTGGGAAGGGCTGCAGAGGGTGACAGGGGCTGTGGGTGAGAAATACGTGCCCAGGGTAGGAGGTGTGAAAAGCTGGGAAGAACACCCTGTTTTGGTGGAGCTTTTCTATTTCCAATGACCAATTCTGGGAGTTGGCATTATTTAAGTTGGCCAATCAAAATACTTTCTTGGAATTTTTAAAAAAATTATGACTAGAAAGGAGAAGGGGCAACTCCTTTCTGGTGGTGGTGGGGTGTGGGGCTCAGGACCTGTCAGCAAGCTGATTTTCTACCTCGTGGGGGAGACGAGTTTGAGAGAATAGAACTGATCTGCAAGGAAGATCATATTCTGATAATATTGAATTCTAGGTTCCATTTATTCCAGAAGCCAAGCTCACACGTCTATTTTTTTTTTTAGTGTAACCATTTCTTGGACTCTCTGGGACAAACACACACACACACACACACACACACACACACACACACACACACACACACAATCTCCTTTTGTCTAAGCTAGCTTGATTTGGATTTCTATAACTGGAAAAAAGGAAATAACAGGAACAATTCAATTCACTAATAATGGAATTCAAATCAATTAGACTCTGAACCCACAATCCATGAACCACTTAAAGAAGGATGTCACATTCTATTGGCTGTTGTATTTTTCTGTGGTACAGATGCATGGCTTTCATCAGCTTCTCCAAGGGGGTATGAACCAAAAAAGGGTGAGAACAATTGCACCCTGGTGCTTGTGGGCAGGGGTGAGATCATTTCTGCAGGAGTTCAATAAACAGCCATTGATTGAATTCAGCACACATCACATAAGAACCTGCTGGGCTTTAGCTATGGCACTAGGTTCATGGAGGACACAGATGAATGGTGTGGCCTCAAGCAGAGCTCATCCTGTGGGCGAGAGACACAGCTAAAGTGAAACAGAGCGGAGTAATTTTTGTAGCAGAGGCACGGACTGCGGGTCCCTGGTGAGAGCTGATGGCTGATTCTTGCTAGGAGGCAGGAAGGCTGAGCAAAGTGGTTTGCACGTGTGTGAGCCTGGGTGTGGCATCGTTTGCCTGTGTAGCAGGGTGGCTGGGAACTCAGACCCTGGCATTGAATTGGGTTCAAATCTGCCCCAGTCCACTTGCTAGCTGTGGGACCTTGGACCTGACATTGAACTTAAATTTACCCATTTACAAAACTGAAATAATAATAGTATCTACCTCAGAAGGTGGAAGGCTAGCCATAACTGTTAGTACAGAGTAAGGTGTCAATAAATGATGGTCATTACGGTGGTGGTGGTGGCGGTGGTGGTGGTGGTGGTGGTGGTGGTGGTGGTGGTGCAATAAGGGGAGATGATGGAGCAGAGTCCAAGCTGAGACAGCAGTGAGGACAAAGGCAGAGAGGCAGGGGATTGCATGTTATGATTGAGAGGAACAAATGTGGTTGGCTTGGAATCAAGAGTCCATTAGGTGGATTTTAGAGAGTGAAATTGGATTGCTTTAGAGGCCATGCTCAGGAGAGTAGGAGGCAATCAGAGGCCATCAAATGTCCTATCAGAGAAGTAACGTGAAAACCCACTCAGTGTACAGGAAGGGCAGTGCAGGGGAGATTAGGTGGGTGACACAGTGCTGTGAGCGCAGGGGTGCCCTTTGGTGATGGATGTAGGCTTTGGAGTCAGACAGATCTGGTTTCAATTCAGCATTCTGTCCCTTACTATTTATATTACTCTGGAAAATTTATGCAAATTCTCCAAGACTAATTTTTTAAAATGATGGTGGGAATAGATCTTATCTCATAGGATTATTGTGAAGCATAAATGAGATAATGCAGGTTAAAGAGTTAACACTCTTATCTAACACACAGTGAAACATTCCGTTTTTGGTTATTATTATAATCTTGAGAGCAATGAAGACGCATTTCTTCAAAGGTTAACCTTTCCTGGTTTCCAGCCCACCTTCATCTCCAATGTGGTGGATGGGGCTTGTCCAGTAAAGATTTTCCCAGACTGAGGTATCCAGCACTTTAGGGTCTAGAAATAAGGCCCTGGTAGCTCTACCTCCCTTTCTTCCTGAATCTTGTCCCACTTAGCATCTGTTATTCTATGTGAGTCTACAGGCCCACAGCAATGGATGCCCCAACTTGGCTATAATATGCCTCAGAAGTGACCATCATCACACCGAGGCCTGTTTCCTATGGAGCACATGATCTGAGTAGCAATCAGCCCGCTCCATGAACAAAAGCTAACTACTTGGGCTTGTTGTTTAAAATGAGCAAAATCTCTGTGACATTTGTAATGTGTAATTCTAAGACGGGGGGAGAATGCATTTCAAATGAAAAATGAGTTGTAAGCAAAAAAATGAGATCTCATTTTTTTTTGAAATCCGGGCTCATGATGGTCGATTCTCATTTGAGAATATTTAAGAAGAATTGAAAGAAAGAAAGAAAGAAAGAAAGAAAGAAAGAAAGAAAGAACGAAAGAAAGAAAGAAAGTAAGAAAGAAAGAAAGAACAACACCACCTCAAAAAACCCTTTTTAAAGGTATTTCAGAACATTGTGCAGGTATATATGGCCAGGTCATTCGATCATTTGTATTTTATATTACTGATCTGAGGAAAGCTTTCGTTCCATTGTATTCTTTTTCAATTTCATCATTGAAATTACAAACGCTGCTTCTCCCCATGCAATCTGCTACCCTCAAATCCTTTGGACATTAAAAAGATACAGGGTCAGCCATGGCTGGTTTGGCTCAGTGGATAGAGATTCGGCCTGAGGACTGAAGGGTCCTGGGTTTGATTCCAGTCAAGGGCACATGCCTGTGTTGTGGGCGTAATCCCCAGTGGGAAATGTGCAGGAGGCAGCTGATCAATGATTCTCTCTCATCATTGATGTTTCTATCTCTCTCTCCCTCTCCTTTCCCCTCCAAAATAAATAAAAATGTATTTTAAAAAGGGGAGATACAAGATCACATTCCCCCAAAATTGACACATGAAAGTTGTCTGGTGATTACTAATTTCTTGGCAGTTCATGATGGTGACAATGAATCTAATAGATGTTAATATTGTACTCACTATTTTCTAGAAACTATTCTCAGAACTTTATATTTTAACTCATTTGATTTTAACAACCCTTTGAATAAGGTAATATTGTTACTCTATTTTGCATATGAGGAAACTGAGGCCCAGGGAGATTAACCAGTTTGGTCAAGGTCACGGAGTGAGGAAGAAAGGGATAAGGATTCAATCCCAATCTGTCAATTGTATATCTTTAATCAGGGTTTTATGATAACCAAACTCATTTGTATTTTTGTGATTTTATGTTGCTAGCCTTTTAACTTATCACCTGAATTAAGATTAATGATTACCTCTATAATAGTTTTATTAAAATTTCACAAGATAGGAAGACAAATTGGCATGCCATAGAAGCACTGCAGAGTATTACCAGTCTCTAAACAACTGTAGTCCATGTCATGGAGAGGCCAAGAAACTATATTACAGTGCTGGCTGCAATCTTTGTGCTGCTAATCATTTACGTTCCGTTAGCTCCTAGATGATTTTTTCTTTTCCTTCTGGATTCTCAAATTTCCTTCTTCTTTGTATTCTTTCACCTGTTTCTTCTTTTATTCTTCATTCAACTTGTCTTCCTATTGCTATTGTGTTGTAGCACAAATCAACTTTCTTCTTAGAAAAAAGCAACACATTTTTCTCTTTAGAAATCATTCCTCTATACTTAAGAGTGTGTGTCAAAAATATCAACCATTTTCAAATCAATTCTGACATCAGTTCCTATGTGTGGGTTCTTTCTATGCACCAAGCAATTCTCCTACCCCAGCTGGATGTCCTACCATTCACCTCAATTCTGCCACTAGGTACCTGGAGATAGTATCAGATCCCACAGACTCAGGGCTCAATCCCACAACACTGCCCTTCTCCTCATGCTAATCCCAAACCCAGGTTCTTACCTGTGCTTCTAACTGACTGGCTATAAATCAGAGGTTCCTACCACCCAATCCTTGGGTTTGATTAATTGGCTAGAGACACAGAATTTGGGAAACTAGTTTATTCACTGGATGACTAGTATATTACAAAGGACATAAAAGGCTATGCATCAACAGCTAGATGACGAGACACATGGGACAAGGTCCTGAACACAGGTGCTTCTGTCCCCAGAGAGTTTGGAACTGGAAGATCTGTTCCAGGCCTCTCTCCTTCACTTACCTCAGAATGTGACTGTTTGAACACAGGGCCAATGCAGACATAGTTAGTTACGATGAAGTAATACTCAAGTAGATGGCCATATTCTCCCTGTATCGTCACATCATTTCCCTCTGTGTGTGTAGCTGTGTCCAAACTTCCTCTTCCTATAAGATGGCCAGTCAACTGAATTAAGGCCTACCCTAGTGACCTCATCTTAACTTGATTACCTGTCTCCAGATACTGGGGGTTAGGACTTCAACATATAAAGTTTTTTTGTTTTCAATAATTTTTTTTATTGATTTCAGAGAGGAAGGGAGAGGGGGAGAGAGATAGAAACATCAATGATGAGAGAGAATCATTGATCAGCTGCCTCTGGCACACTACCTACTGAGGATCGAGCCCACAACTCAGGCATGTACCCTTGTGCGGAATTGAACTCAGGACCCTTCAGTCCGCAGTCTGATGCTCTAACCACTGTGCAAACTGGCTAGGACCAACATATAAAGTTTTTTTTTTTTTTTG
>NW_006288719.1:601053-609486 GCF_000327345.1 Myotis davidii
TGCGGGGCGGGGGGTGGGGGGGGGAAGGGAACATAATTCAGTTCTTAACACCATGCAGACTAAAGATTGTCCATCAGTTGATTTACTTCTATCCTCAAAATAACACTTCTTCTGGGGAGGTTTTCATTTCATTGGCCCTGGCTGAAGAAGTGATTGCAATTACAGACCATGCTATGTTTCTGAAAATAATCATAATGTAACCAAGTATCTTAAAGTGGATTTAAAAAATAATAAAAAAAAGACAGTGGTATAACTGAAGATTGCATTTCTGACAATATTTTTGGAACTACGTTTTCCCTTCCTTTTCTCCATCTGGTGTAAGGTCCAGCTTAGATATCACCTTTTTTATGTCTTCTTGTACTTTTCAACCCTTTCTTTTCTGCTGTTTTATCCTGATGGCATGCCACTGTGTTTTACTGAAGCTCTCTTCCTTCATTTGTAAAATAGTGATGGTAACATTCTCACAAGGATGTCTGAGGGTTACATGAAATCACTACAGGAAAGAGTTTTTTTCTTTATTGTTTATAAAGTTGCTCCCTACTTAATTTGTGAGCTTCTAGGGAACAGGAAATGCTCTCCATTCCCAGTACAGAAAAATAGGCACTAAAATAAATGTCTGTTAGATAAACAAGTCAATTCTATGGTAGAATATGTTATAAGTTATAAAATAACCTGGTTTAATCCAGAGTATAAATTATAAAATAATCTAGTTTCAGCAAAATGCAAGGTCCAAGGAAGAATATAAATCTGGGAGCAGGCTGAAGGTATGACTTTGGAAATGGAGAGTTGGAGTGACATATACAGGACTGGGACATTTTAGAACTTATGTTCCCTGTAAATCTAGGAAGAGTGTGTATTATGGGTTGAATTGTATCCGCGTATCAAATTCATACAATGAAGTCCTAACCTCCAGTACCTCAAAATGTGACTAGTTGAACATAGGGTCACTGCAGATATAATTAGTTAAAACGAAGTCATACTGGAGGAGGGTAAGCCCCATGGTCGGCAAACTGCAGCTCGCGAGCCACATGTACCTCTTTGGCCCCTTGAGTGTGGCTCTTCCTAAGCCTTAGGAGAACCCTAATTAAGTTCATAACAATGTACCTACCTATATAGTTTAAGTTTAAAAAATTTGGCTCTCAAATTTCAATCGTCGTACTGTTGACATTTGGCTCTGTTGACTAATGAGTTTGCCGACCACTGCCCTAAACTAATATGACTGGTGTCCTTATAAAAAAGGGAAATTTGGACACAGAGAGAAACATACTGAGAGAACTATGTGAGCGTGAAGGAAGAAATTAGGGCAATCCTTCTGCAAGCCAAGGAATGCCAAAGATTGCCAGCTAATCATTAAGCTCAGAGAACAGATTTTCCCTCATAGTCTCCAGAAGGAGCCAACCCTGCTGACACCTTGACCTTGGACTTGGGCTTCCAGAACTGAGACGATAAATTTTTGTCTTTAAGCCACTCAGTCTGTGGTGCTTTCTGAGGCAGCCCTAGGAAACTCTTAGAACAGGTCTGGCAGCAATGAGGACCAACTGGACAGGGTAGAAGTTGAGGGTCTCCCATCCAAAGAATCCATGATTTGGGGGAAGAGATCGAGAGGCCAAGACATCTAAAAAGAATGTGAGAATGGAGTCCAGTAGATCGATGTACAAGGCAGCCCCTGAGGACTTGAGCTCTACAGAGCAGAGGAGTCAAGAACTCATTAGCAGGAATAAAAAGCAATCATTAGTATAAACTTTTGGCAGGATCCTATTGGATTTCAGAGGGTTGGGGTGAGGATGGAAAACAGGGCTGAATCCGATGGCCGTTTGCCCGTTATGACAGTGGAGATTGGGATGGGGACTGAAGAGATACTATATATCCATGAGAACAGGTTACATTTATGTTATGTTGTGACAACCAATAGCCCCCAAATCTTGGCGGTTGTGAACAGCAGAAACGCGAGTATAACAGCTTTCCTGAGTTTTGTGACCCCTCCTAAAGATTCACTGAACTTGAAAGTGGTCTTGGAGACCCCCAACGAAGTCTCAAAGTAGTAAGAAAATACATTCAAAATAATTTCATAGGTGAATCTTTTGAAACTAGCTATGGGAGAACAGGAGGGACGCTGGAGAAATTCTGTGAGTGGGAGTAAGCTAGTGAATATCAACCTGATACAACTTGTGGAGGGCCAGACCAGGATGCCCGGGATTTGACAGAGGACATTCAGCTGCACACTAATCAGACAGAGATAAACAATCAGCATGCAGAATTTACTAATGATGCAGTAGACGGCTATTTGGAGGTCAGTGTTCACTACAGGAAAGAATAACAGCACATCACCAAATTGGGACTAAGAGTACTTTTAACTAAGGTAATTATTTGGTTATTTGCTAAACCACAGACTTTTCTAATTATTCTGGTAAAAAAATGTTAATGGAGACTTGCTCCAGGTTACAAAACAGAAGACTCATGAAATGCGAACCTTCCATGTTTATAAAAGTGCAAATGTACTTACAATTAACAATTGGCAGTAATTCAGGTTGCTATTTTCTCAAACAATTGGTTACTTTTGGGAGAGAGAAGTGGAAATGTCATCACGTTTAATGAATTTACCAAATGCATATTAGAATTTCTATAAGTCTCTATATAATTAGTCAATAAAAATAAGCTGAATTAAAGGAAGAAAAAGCCCACTACTTTAAAGATTTTTAAGTTATTTTATTTTTACTTAAAAATTTTTAAAAATACAGTTTTTAGATTAAAAAAATAGTCTTTATTTTTGGTGTGAACATTTTCCTTCTTGAATGGAGAATGCCCCAAGTGCCTGTTTGTACTTGCTCAGGTTCTCTTGCAGTCATTTTGCAACTTGAACCTTGAGTATTAAATGAGGTAATAGGTTAAATTGCTTTGCCATCTGTAAAGTGTTGCACAACAACAGTAAGCATTACTAGTCATTCCAATGGGCATTCTTCTGTGAATAGCTTCTTATGCATCATGCTTTTCCAGCCCAAGCATTTTCTTTTTCTTTTTTTCTTCTTTTTTTGTAAACGGGACTTTCGTAAGTTTTGGTTTGACCAAATGTGGTCTGGTTGGTAAGAGCGGCTGGGACAGACAGGAAGAGCTGAAGCTGGACAAAAGTTTTGTCCACAGGGGCAGGAAGGCCACAAAAAGTGAAAGGAATAACAAGTCAGGAAATACTTTGGCAGATAGAACACACAGCCATGGGTGTAGCAATTCAATGATTGGATATCCAAGTATGTAGTATAGGATCATGCAGTCTAGGAAAGAGGTTATATCCAGGGCCTGTAGGGTCACAAAGACTTAGATTTGCATTTCAGTTTTATCAATTAAAGGCTGAATGGTTTGAGGTAAATTAAAGTTCCTAGGGCTGAATTTTCTCAAACATAAAATGAGATAATAATGTGGAGAAGGGAAAAAATTTCCTTTTCCCTCCTCTGCTTTTTCTGGATGGTCAAATAATCAAATCAAAAAGAGACAGATTGACAAGAGAAAATCACATTTAATTTCCTGCGCAAATGAGAGAGTCAGAGACCACACATACATGAGAGGGAAATTGACATCGATATGACAGAAAGGGAAATTGACGTATATATGACATTCTGAGCCAAGGATGAGGTAAGGCGCTTTGGGGCTTCAGAAGGTCATTGCAGGGAGAGCACTGTTCAGTAATTAGTAGTTTACCTTGCCCTGTAGATAAGAAAAAGGTTATGGCCTCTAATTCAAAGTCCTCTAGGCATTAAAGGGAGCAGGGTAAGGACAAAAATATATCTCGAGTCTGAAGAGCATCAGTTGCTTTTAGCTCAAAATAATCTGAATACCACTCAGGCACACCTTGGGGTGGCTCTTTCTGAATGCCCATAATAGCAACTTCCTGAAGAAGTTATTGTTAAGATAAACTTAGAGAATATATGTAAGGCATTAACACAGTGCCTGGCAAATTGTAAGTGCTCATTGGGTGTTAGCTCGTATACGTTTAGGATGAGATTTTCAAGTCAAAATCATTTCGTTTCAGCTGTGTGGAGAGGATTGCTTCTGCTGCTTGGGACCAGGTATATTCTTTGAGGGAGGAGGAAGAGGGGCAGCTCATCCAGCTCATCTGGTGTAGCTCATCCAGATCTGCAGACCACCTGTTACCATGTGAAGGAAGATTCACAGAGTCTAGATGGCGTAGACACACTTGCTACTGGTCTTACACTGTGGGAGGTGAGTCTTCTCTCAAGAGCTGACACACCTCATTCTGCCCACGGATGGGTCAGCAGATGATGCCTCAAGGTTTTGCTGAGCACCATCCAAACACCAGTCCCTTTATCATCAGCCAGGTATATTTTTATACCTGGATCACAGGTGTGTGTGTGTGAGTGGGTAGAGAGGTGGAGGGGGGCAATTTCTTGACACACAGAGAGGTGGTGTGGAAGGAAAAGCCCCAGCATTGGCATTTCAGTGGAACTGAACAGAGCGGCAGACTCCCTATTACACAGTGTCAGAGGTAACAAGACACTTACAGTGCTTGAAGTCTACTGACAATGTGTTCCAACACTTCATTTGACTTACAATGATCTTAATTATTTAAGATCACTTGAGTAAAACAGATCCAGCCATTTGCAGAAGACACATGGGCCATAAAATGCATTAAATGAGCCCAGGGAAAGTGCCTCCAGGAGATGCAAAGCATTAGCATTAGCTCTTCATTCTCAGATCTGGGGAAGCACAGCCCCTTTAGCTAATGAGGGGTTGATGCTGAGTGTCATTCAGGCAGCTAAGTGGGCAGCTCCAAAGCCATACAGTTCATCGTTACCCTGGTGCACCTAACCATGGTAACAATAAACAGCAGAGACAGTGCCTCCTGGTGAGGAAGAACTTGGAGAGGTGGAACAGCTGTCCTGTTACCTGTTTCTCCTTTGGACATGACAGATGAGAAGTGGATCCAATTATATCAGTGGAAGAGAAAAGCCCTTTGAGATGGCTGCAATCTACAGGGCTGGCTGTGGAGCCACAGAGCAGCACCAGAGGCATTCATGCAGTGCCTGCTCAGGAGTAGCCATGGTAACCACAGACATGCTCCAGGAAGTCATACCCTGGACCACACATCACTTGGGAGAGGCAGCATGAGGATGGGAAGAGCTACTACGAAGCCCAGCAGAAGGTTCCTGTTGGCTGTGCAAACAATGTGGATATGGACTCTTTACCTTCACCCCAAAAGATTAAATTTTTAAAAAGCCTTTCATTTTAAAACCAATTTGTCAAAGGAAGATTGAATGCTTACTTGTTCGTGATGTTTTAAGTGTTTCCCATGAATACTGATAGATGATTATTCCACATTAAAGTAAATGATGAGCATATGTCCTAAGGAGCTTTCTCTAAATTTGGTTTTGTAGTACATTGTAAGTGAAGCTCAAAAGAATGTTCCCTGTCAAAAAGATTTGGACAATCCAAAATTAAACAGGTATCTTCATGAAACAACCTCACAATCTTTATGACACATATTATGGATATCCAATCGCAGCATATAAAATATGGCATTTCCAGAGCTTATTTAACCAAGAAGTACTTTTCATCTGGTGTATTTGGTTGAAGAGGGAACAAGAGTATATTTTAAACTAGCATTTTGCAGAAACCCCTTTGAAAAAGGCTACTTTGGAGTTCATTAGGAATAGTTAAGATGGGAACCGGAGAAAACAAATCACACAAATTAGCACTATAAAAATGGTTTGGGTTTAGCTGCTCAATTTAAGGCCACGAAGACCATTGCTTGCATTTTCTCCATGTGTAAAATGATGATAATACCTCAGCTTTGAATTTTTCATAAACTCCTCCGTACGCGTGGCCAACATTGTTTTGGCTTCCTTAATGTTTCTATGTCATCCTCTAAGTCATGAGAATAAACTAGAAGCAGAATCATGGAAGTTTTCCCAGTAGGAGCTACTAAATGAGAATAAAAATTACCTAATGGTTGACATATATGCTACTTTGTATTTCAGAGGGCTTAATTTTCAAATGACATTCTCAAAAACTTTGTTGAAAATCAACGTCTGCTAAGAAATAGGTCTATGCTCCGTTCAATTAAATAGGCAATGCATTCACCCCCCAGGAATCTTTGCAGGGATAATATAGCACATTCCCAATCAGAGCTGTGATAAAGAAGCTCTGCCTCAGAAAGCATATCCTGAGTAATGTAGGATTCATGGCTCTATAATTCCCCCATGGATGCCAGGGAAATATACTCAATTACATGTTTTCAGACCACTAAAAATCAAATCAGCCTAGAAATTCTCTGCTTTGATTGTATTCCGTGGCACCAAATTGATAGCAGACCTCTAGTTCAATATTTAATGAATCTTCTCAGGAAATCTTCACTGATAATGAAAAGGACAATGGAGCCTGCAGGGCAGCAGGCTCACAACCAAAAGTGCTGCAAGGGGGCTTGGTGGGCAGGAACTAAGACAGCGGTTCTCAACCTCTGGGTCGCGACCCCTTTGGGAGCCGAGCGACCCTTTCACAGGGGTTGCTTAAGACCATCAGAAAGCACATATATAATTACATATTGTTTTTGTGATTAATCACTATGCTTTAATTATGTTCAATTTGTAACTGAAAATACATCCTGCATATCAGATATTTACATTATGATTCATCACAGTAGCAAAATGACAATTAAGAAGTAGCAACGAAAATAATTTTATGGTTGGGGATCACCACAACATGAGGAACTGTATTAAAGGGTCGCGGCATTAGGAAGGTTGAGAACCACTGCACTAAGAGGAAGGCGCTCACTCTGAGGCTCCTGTTCTGTGGGTGAGCAGGGAGCTTTTGAGTCTGCCAACCCCACAGCAGTCTCAGGCCTCAGAGAGCTGCCTCTTTTGCACGGGGCAGAGCTGCAATGTCTCAGGAGATGAATGCATGCACGTGACCGGGTAGAGGGGTCAGGTGGAGGGAGGGAACGCTGCACCTGTGTGATCTGGTCTGAGAGGTAAGGAACTGAGATCCAGGCTCTGCCCCAAGCTCTGCTGCCATTTACCACCCTTCAGGGAGTGTCAGCGCAGAGCGGCAGTCCCTGCCTTCCACACTGCACCTTGTAAATCACAAGCCCGGACAACCTCGGGGCCACTGGGTCTGCTAATGCGCTCTTATATATTGCACTGAGAGCTGCCCACTCAGGTGACCTCCACTAATCTTGTTACTTGGAGGTAAATGTGCTGGAGAAATAAGTGCTGTTATTTGGATAGAAACATTAATCATCCAAATTAAGTGGGGAGATCCTGGTCTAACATAGTAAAAACATTGAAGGGGAGGGAAGAGGTGATAGAAGATGTGGGGAAGAATATTCTCATATTCGTGACTCTATGGTTGTGAGCAGGAATTCAAGCTCACTATTTCTAGTCCAGGGTTGCAACAGTCTTGATGGAGTAATATTATAATAACAGCACCCTTTTATCTAATCTTTACTATAAATAGGCACTATTATTCATTTCACTTATTAGGAAACTGAGGTTCTGAGACATTGAGCAACTCACTCAAGGTGATATAGCTAGCTGGCAGTAGAGCATGGTCTTTTAATTCCAGGGATGGGAGCTCTTAACCACAAAGCTGCACTGACAATGAATCATAGTATTCGGGTTGAAGGGGTTCATGGGTTTTAAGGAACAGAACACATATTTCTTGCTGTCGCGGAGCTTATGCTTAGGAACAGAAAATAGAGAAAAGTATTTCAGATAGTTAATGGGATGTGTTAATGTAAAAAAAAAAAACATTGAAACCTGTAAAGAATTTTTGTGAGTTTATTTGAGCCAAACTGTTGACATATATCGGGAAGCAGAACCTCAACAAATTGAGATAATGCTCCTGAGGATGGTGGGTTACATTTGTATAATGGGCAGGAACTAAGACAGTGGTTCTCAACCTGTGGGTCGCGACCCCTTTGGGGCCGAACGACCCTTTCACAGGGGTTGCTTAGGACCATCAGAAAGCACATATATAATTACATATTGTTTTTGTGATTAATCACTATGCTTTAATTATGTTCAATTTGTAACTGAAAATACATCCTGCATCTCAGATATTTACATTATGATTCATCACAGTAGCAAAATGACAGTTACAATCATTGCAATCAAATTTGCAATACATTGCAATCAAAGAAGGGACATAGGTGGTGGGTTACATGAAATCCATTGGTGATAGATTAAGGAGGAGGGATAAAACAAAGCTGAGGAAACCCCTGGGATTGGATAAAAAGTAAAATGATGGACACATACTTATGCAGGTGCAGGAACAATTAACATGATAATGAAGGAATTTGTGGCATCTGTCCTGGTGCCAGCACATTTGGTTGTGCCCCAGGGGCTCCAGAAAAAGTGAAGTTACAAGTTACCCAGACATTTCAAGGGTATGTTATCACAGATGCAAAAAGACAGATAGGGGAGAAAC
>NW_006288719.1:611480-620277 GCF_000327345.1 Myotis davidii
GCAAAGGGGGAGGGGAACTCCTGGGATTGGATAAAAAGTAAAATGATGGACACATACTTAGGTGGGTGCAGGATCAATTAACACGATAATGAAGGAATTTGTGGCATCTGTCCTGGCTCCCAGCACATTTGGTTGTGCCCCAGGGGCTCCAGAAAATGGAAGTTACAAGTTACCCAGACACTTCAAGAGTGTGTTATAATAATAAAAAAATGACAGATAGGCTCAGTTAAGGTAAAGGTTGACCTTGTCAGTGAAGATACCGGCCTAGGACATAACTGTCCACCATAACTGCTTTTAAAGTTTAATTTCAGACCATCCTTTGTGGTTACTTTAGGTCTCTGAGTTTGCAAGACCTCCATGCAGGCCTTCCCTGAGTTTGTCAGGTCAGCATGTGGACCCCTTGGTCCACAGATGTTTCTAGGGGATGTGGAGAGCTGGAAAGGGGAAATGCAGGGGAGTGCTGAGGCATTTCACAGAGGCCCCCCGAACAAACCTGTGCGTTGCCCCTATATCACTCTGCCTCTGTCCACAGCTGTAAGGACCAGCCTATTGATACCTGGACAGATCTACCTGTGGTTAGTCAGGAAACTCAGGTGTGTCCTCCCACCCCAAATCTGATTTTAGAGTGTTTACTGGGAGATGAAAACATGGTATCACTGTGCATATATCACCTACTGCTGCATTCAGAACTAAGGGAAGGATGCTCACTCTGAGACTGCAGGATAAAAACATACCTTTTACTAGTAAACTGATTTATATACTTGATCTCTAAGTCATTTTGAGCTTCTTAGAAGTTGCAAGAGAGCAGAGGCACATCTGAAATTGTGATTGCCCGTCGTTTTCGTGGGACTAATTATGCTTACTCCTTTGGGAAGTCCAGCGGAGTGTGGCAGTGCGGACCCGGGTGCCGTTACCCATCTGGGTTCCAGTGAGGTCAAGTCTCAGCAGCTGCATTTGACCCTGGAAACTGTGCGGTGAACTTGGTGGGTTCCTCCCGTCCTGGTTTGTTGTAGGGATTCTCCTAGAGCAGTGGTTCTCAACCTTCTGGCCCTTTAAATACAGTTCCTCATGTTGTGACCCAACCATAAGATTATTTTCGTTGCTACTGCATAACTGTAATGTTGCTACTGTTATGAATCGTCATGTAAATATCTGATATGCAGGATGGTCTTAGGCGACCCCTGTGAAAGGGTCATTCGACCGCCAAAGGGGTCGCGACCCACAGGTTGAGAACCGCTGTTAAAGGGACACATTCATCCTCTGAGCTGAGCCCTGGCATTCCGCTCTCATCTGTCCTGGTGCTGGGCAGGAACGGTTGGGTCTTAGCTCAGGTTCTCTAGAAACAGGCCTGGGACAAGGTGCTCTTTGGCACACACCGGAGGGAGGGAGGGAGACGGGATCAGGAAGGATGGGAGCCCAGCAAGGATGTGGTCTCCAGCGTGATTCTCAGGGGTCTGCAGTCTAAATCACATGCAGGGGTGTCCCATCTGGAGGCGAAGGGCCAGGCTCTTACATCCCCACACTGTTCTCCTCCTCCTGAGGGGAGCTAACCTTCGAGGCCTCCCCAGAAGCCAGAGTGAGGTGCAGGTACAATAGCAGCAGGGAGATCAGAAGAGGGCTCCTGCTCCAGATTCACAGCAAGGAACACTCCCTCCACTCCTGAGTCCCAACCCTTCCAGGGTATGGTGGAGCGTTTTAGCACAAAATACAACCTAACACCCCTCTGTTAGGTGGAGAATGGGAAACCCAGGTAGCGACAGCAGGGGGCTCTCCAGGCCCTGTGTTTCCTGCTTCCAAAGAGAGAGGGTGGTCAGCTAGGGGGGGTGCCTCCCCAAGAAGGCCATGCCTGTGGTGCAAGGCTGTTTTAAAGGGTCCCCTCTGGACAGACATCCTCCTGCTGCATGGAATCTCTAAGGCAGGGGTCCTCAAACTACGGCCCCTGGGCCACATGCAAATACAAATATTGTATTTGTTCCCGTTTTGTTTTTTTACTTCAAAATCAGATATGTGCAGTGTGCATAGGAATTTGTTCATAGTTTTATTTTAAACTATAGTCCGGCCCTCCAAAGGTCTGAGGGACAGTGAACTGGCCCCCTGTTTAAAAAGTTTGAGGACCCCTGCTCTAAGGTGTAAACTGACATTCTATTCCTCAAGGACCTGTCTTCACATGAGCCACAGAAAGAGGCAGCAGCTTTTACACATTTTAAATTCACTCTCACAACCAAGAGAATAAAAATTCTTCCTGCCTCTGTACATGTCACATAGCAAATGTTATAATACAGGCAACTCATGCTTCTTTCACTTTTCTGTACTTGCATATTTAATTCCTGTTGATATACAATTTAACTTACATCAGCCTTCCTAAACTGATCACCTTGTAAAACTGCAAAACCTCTTCCCCAGGGAAAATGATCCCTTTGAAAGAGATTTCTCCACCAAGGGTTGAAAGGGATGTGGGCAAAAATACAAAAGCTGGGGTAAAAAACGGTAAAGGAAAAAACTGGGGTGCTTACTGCTAAGTCTTTGTAGCCTGTTCTTGGTCTTTGCCAGGATATGGGTGCTAGGTTCCCTCTGGGAGGTTGCTGCTATCTTCCCCTTGTCTAATGTATTTTCCAGAATCCTGGATGTTATGGCCACATGGTAATGTGTGGAATAATCATTAAAAATGTCATACGTCACCGAATAATATCCTCTCTCCCATTTTTTCATGGAGTGATGTCCAATTAATTTCACATTGTATTTTGATGCCTATAACCAATTGGTTGCTTTGACTCAGATCTTGTTATCTAAATAGAAATGATTATGGTGAGTAGATGAGACTGTATAACCAAAACAGAGATTTGATTTAGCCTTCCTGTGCACGTCAACACTGCTAATTTTTATATCCCTTACTTAAATCAATCATAGATTTTTTTTTCCATAAAAGATATGCATCCAGAGCCTCATTTTATAAATTTGCTGGTTGTTTCACCAGGTTGGAAAAGTTACCCAATGTCTTTAGCTATAACATTTGCAATTTATAGTATATATGTCATTGGCTGCTGTTTTCTGATTGCAATGATTAACTGAATTATACATTTTTTTGTGCAAATAAAGGTAATTTCTAGAAAGACAGAAATGCCCACAAAGAGGAAGGATTTCTGCATCTCGATATGAGCCTTCCAGGTGCACTAGGGCTTCGCTCCAAGGCAGGAGCGTCCACCCTGATGGAATGCCTTCCCTTCCTTCCCTTACACTGCCCAGAAGCCATGGGAACTATAAATCTGATATTTCATACAATAAGTATATATGTTTATTATTACTCACTCGAACAGGTGAGCCATAATTACATTTAATGCCTCTTGGAAAGTAGCCAGATTTTTACTTGCTTATAGAAAATGATGATTTATGCGCGGTAATAGAAAAGTGATAGAAAAAAATGCTGATTTAATTAATTTTGTCACTAGGATTTATCCACTGAGGAAGAGTGAATTGGGAAACAGGCGGGAAGGATATTTCCTGTATTTATTCATAAAAGTGATTTAAAATAGTCTACTGTGCTTTATTTATTTATTTTGAGGTTGATTGTCTATCTTAAAGTTGTACAACTGCTCTGGACATCATCAAATCAAGTCAGTCAACTCATCATCTGATTTCTCCAATTGAGTACTCCTGGGCCAGCTCTATGGGCTTGAGGGTTGTTCATTCATTTATTAAGCAAGTAGTTATTTGATGCTTATTATATAACAGGCTGTTCTAGTGCCAGGGATATGATGATGAACCAAATGGACAAAGTTGCTGCTATCATGGACTTACTTTCTAGTCCTTATGATAAACAAAAAAAAACATATATATATGTCACATGTTTTCAGATCAGGATAAATACAAGGAAGAGCCCTAGCTTGTTTGGTTCAGTGGATAGAGCATTGGCCTTCTGACTGAAGGATCCCAGGTTTGATTCTGGTCAAGGGCATGTGCCTCTGGAGTACATGAAGAAAGCAACAATCAATGTGTCTCTCTCACATTGATGTTTCTCTCTCTATGTCTCTCCCCATCCCTTCCACTCTCTGTGACTCTCCCCCTCTCCCCACAAAAGGAAAATATCCTTAGGTGAGGATTAACAACAATAAACCAATACTATGAAGAAAATGAAAGAGAGTGAGAGGAACAGTGGTTCTCAACCTTCTGGCCCTTTAAATACAGTTCCTCATGTTGTGACCCAACCATAAAATTATTTTCATTGCTACTTCGTAACTGTAATTTTGCTACTGTTATGAAGCGTAATGTAAATATCTGATATGCAGGATGGTCTTAGGTGACCCCTGTGAAAGGGTCGTTTGACCGCCAAAGGGGTCGTGACCCACAGGTTGAGAACCGCTGGATCCAATAGACTATAAGGGCAGGGTATGCTATTTTAAAAAGACTGCCATGGGAGGCCACTCTGAGGGGGTGACCTTTGAGTAGAAACTCAAAATGACATAATCTATATGATTATGTGAAGTATGTAAATCTTCATGACTTTGAAAAGGTATAATCTACGTGAATATTTGGGGCAGAGAGAATGCCAGTGTACAGTCCTGCCATGGACGTGTGTTTATCTTGGGTGCTATGATTTTTCATTGGCATGAGCTCAGAGGAGTTCACTAAGTAACTATTCAGGTTGGGGATAAGAGAATAAGAGTGGGAAAGAAGGCAAAATTTTAGTGCAGACACAAACAAGGAGATTCCAGAAGCTGGGTCCTGAGGGGTTAAAGTCTGAGCTGGTGAGGCAGGCCCAAAGCTGGCTGTCACATTTCACAAATGGCAAAGGGGGAGGCATGCACCAGTAAGAAGCCAGAGCTGGAGTGAAGCCCATGAGTGCCATATTGATATAAGCTCACAGAATTGAAATAAGGGGAGAAATGAATATGGAACAGTTACTTTTCCTTAAGGCTGGTATGCTTGTTTCACGGGTGTGCCAGGTGCATTGAAAAGGTTGAAAGGGAGGGGTCATGCAGGATGAGGTCAAACAACCATCTGAACCCCCAGAAGAGTCAATTCTAGTCAGGAGCTCCCTACATCCTATAAAATGCTGAGTTGTGGGTATAATGGGAGAAGGTCAGAAATGAAGTAAAGTTTCCAGAATTATCAAGGGCTGGGGATAAAGTTGATTCCTCAGCGTGGAGATGGCCACCATTTCCCTGAAGCCCAGAGCATAGATGTGTCAATTATCCAACCAAATTTATTGTGGGAAGGTCTGTAATATGCTTTTTGGGCAAACATGTTATTTGCTTCCTCTTCTGGTGGGTTTGAAATTTAATAGAACAGTTCCTGGGGAAAAAATTGTTTGAGCCACAATTAAATCATCTCATTTAGATTTTCTTATTACAATTCCTTATGCTTGATACAGCCTCTTTAAACATTAGCATATAAAATAGGGCAGAGATAGAAAATTAGAACAAGTATAAGATGTTGAACTCAAAGAAAAGAGATACTGGCTGGTGTGGCTCAGTGGCTGAGCAGCGATCTTTGCACTAGGAGGTCATGGTTTGATTCCTGGTCAGGGCACATGCCTGGGTTTCAGGCTTGATCCACAGTAACATCCATTGATGTTTCATGTCTCTCTCCCTCTCTGAAATCAATAAAAATGTATTTACAAGAAAATAAAATAGGGATGCTCTTTTTACCTTTTCTATGACACTTAGAAGAGAAAAATGAAGAGAAATAACATTTATTAAGCTCCTCCTCTGTGCAAGATGTTTTATGTAGTTTGTCATTTAACCAAATATTATATGGCGAATGAGTGCTGAGTTTGGATTTGAATCAAGCCCTTTGTGATGTTGCCTGATTTTTAAAATCTTCATTATACAGAAGCTTCGACCTGGATTTGAAATTAGCTAGCCGCATGACCTTGACCTTCCTGGCCTCAGCTGCAAGAGCTGGGAAAAAATGAGATCGGATGAGCCTCCTGAGAACAATGCCAGTGAAAACTCAATAGCTTGGCTGCTGTCACTCCCACATCAGATATGATTAATATTTGGATGTTGTTCCTTAGGGGTTTTCTGAATTCAGGTAGATTTAAAGAAGAAATAGTTATCTACATTTTGATTCCCACTGTTTTGTTCTCAACTTTTTGACAATATAGATCTTTGTAGCCTGATTGAGCAAATTTTTTTTTTCAGGATAACACTTGTATGCTTTTGGAGGTGCCTGTCTCATCATTCCACCCTCAGGCTCTTCTGGAACTTTAAAAGCACCTCTAAAAATAACCTTATCCAGTCAGATTTAGAAAGAGAAACAGATTTTACCATTTAAATAGCAATATGAAATATAATGGACAGATATTTAATTGCAAAGTGCCTGTGCTTTACCTAGTGGTTTTCTGAAATAAATCAATAGATCAGCTGACCGACAGATGAGTACATGAAAATCAGTGGAAAATTAGAAGGGTAATGTCTGCCTCAAAAAAGATGACTTGACACAATGTTCTAATAACTTAGAGCAACCAAAGCACTTTAAAAATTAATTTGAAATCCACCATTGATCATTTTAGATTTTTATGGCCAAGGAGCCTCATTTGTAAAACTCAATTGTTCAATTGCATAGAAACATTAGGTTTCAGACCCAGAGAAGGGGAATTAGATGAAATGAACACTGACCTTTGCTTCTGCTGAAAATCAGAGTCAGCATCTCTGGGCACTTCTTGCTTCCCATTGTTCTTAATTGGACAAGATTACTGAAACAATGAGAAATAAGACTTGATATGAATAGAAATTGCTCTAACAGATGGGAGTATTTTGACACAGCAATTTTCAAGGTTTTCTAATTTGAAGGAGGCTGAATTTTATTTTTTAAACTAAATATATCCTATATAATAAAAGGCTAATATGCAAATCATGCAAACAGCAGAACGACTGGTCGCTATGATGCACACTGACCACCAGGGGGTAGATGCTCAACACAGGGGGAGCGCTGCTCACCCAAAAGCTGGGCTCATGGCTGGCGAGTGCAGCGGCGGTGGTGGGAGCCTCTTTTGCCTCCATGGCAGGGCTAAGAATGTCTGACTACCAGCTTAGGCCCGCTCCCCTAAGCCGGCAGTCAGACATCTCCTGAGGGCTCCCGGACTGTGAGAAGGTGCAGGCCACGCTGAGGGTCCCCCCTGAGTGCACGAATTTTGTGCACTGGGCCTCTAGTACTTTTTATAAAGTAATCTCTTAGAGGACAAATGTCTAAAATAGATCTATCCCATTTTATTCTCCCAGGCATCCAATTACATGAAAATTCAGGTAATCTAACTATGTTCATAAAAAAGACAATTAATTGGTTGGGGTCGAATAGCTTCAGACAGAAATACCAGACAAATTTCAGATTGTCAGCATCATACAGAAGCCACAAATTGGGCTGAAAAAAGCCAGTCTCCTTTATAATTATCATGTGTCCACCAAACACACCAGGATCTGCAGGAAGCAGAGAGCTCTGGAGAAAATCCTAACAGGGTCAGGCAAGAACTCTAAGTCAGCTGCACTGGCATGAACAAAACTGCCCAGGGATTTTATAATTAAGGTCAGTCAAAAACTGGACCAGGCAACCCCACAAGGAACTGGCCTAAGAACAGAATGTCTGATGTTCTATGGCCAATCTAGTTAGTGTTCAAGGTCCTGCTAATACCCCTCTGTGAGGCTCAAAGCTCTTGCTTTTGCACTGTAGTCTACTAAATGCCATTCTGCCCCCACATACTCATAGAACATCATCCTTTACTGAGCCAGAGGACACACACACACACACACACACACACACACACACACACAACACACACACAGAGAGAGAGAGAGAGAGAGAGAGAGAGAGAGGAGGAAATAACCACCTTTAGTTAGCAAGATAAATATTTACTTGGCCTCCCTTTCCAGTCTTGGATCTCAAGACTTCATTGCTTTCTGAGCTTTCTCCCAAGAGTAGCAAGCATTGTCTATTTTACTTTTATCCCTTGACATAAGTCATTCTTTGATATAAGAAGAGATGTGAACCATGCCCTTCTCCATACCCAACATACCTTGCTTTGGGAAGGATGCTTTACCCCATGGGATAATTATCTATAGACCATCACAATATTCTGGTAGGGCCAGGACCTGAAGAAATGGATTTTCCTCCTGGGGAAGGCAGGCATAGGTGAAAGGGGTGCAGTGCAAATAAAATGAGTCTTCCAGGTGGGGTATGGATTCCATCAGACAGCAATGAGTGAGGAGCTTGAATAGGGGGATAAGAAATAGTGATAAGGACTTATGATTAGGCAATAGAGACTAATGCGGGCTTGAATACTACCTCTAAAACTTGCTAGAATATATGAAATATGGGAAATATTGTGTTTGTCCCTACATTTATCTTGTTCCTAGAAATGCTCTAATAATAAACGTTTTGATTATTTTAGCTTATTCAAGGGATAGTCTATCTGTTGTCATTTGGCACTGACACCAAACGTTAACCATGACCTCTCTCTCACTGTATTCGCTCTCCTTATCTATGTTTTCACTGCTCTATATTCTTCCCTCTGATTTGCCACTGCCATCGCTACCACCACCACCACCACCACCTCCATCTCCACATCATGGTGACTACTAGATGGTCAACTCATATCTTCATGCCCCAGAATTTCTTGAGCAAACCACCTGGAGGCCAGGACACCCAGCAGAGTTAGAGAGCAGGCTGTCGTTGCTTCAGAGCCAGGGGTGGGCAAACTTTTTGACTCAAGGGCCACAATGCGTTCTTAAACTGGACCGGAGGGCCAGAACAAAAGCATGGATGGAGTGTTTGTGTGAACTAATATAAATTCAAAGTAAACGTG
>NW_006288719.1:620341-641042 GCF_000327345.1 Myotis davidii
AATGGGCCGGATCCGGCCGTGGGCCGTAGTTTGCCCACGGCTGCTTTAGACCCATCCTGTATGAGGATTCTGGAGAGGACTGGTGAGATGACTGCAAGTGAAAGAATAAAATGCTCTCAGAGCTGGGGCTCAAAGGAATAGTTACAGAAGAGGCCAACAATATAATGTACAATTTTTCAAAGTAGCTACTGCTTTCCTTTGGAAATCATTATCCTTCCTGCCCTTCCGCCTGATTGTGCAACTTTTTTTTTTTTAAATATATTTTTTATTGATTTTTTACAGAGAGGAAGGGAGAGAGATAGAGAGTTAGAAACATCGATGAGAGAGAAACATCGATCAGCCGCCTCCTGCACATCTCCCACTGGGGATGTGCCCGCAACCCAGGTACATGCCCTTGACCGGAATCGAACCTGGGACCCTTCAGTCCACAGGCCGACGCTCTATCCACTGAGCCAAACTGGTTTCGGCTAATTGTGCAACTTTTATTGGGTGCTGAAATGAGCAGTAGTTGTTGGTGTCATTTCTGAGAAGAAATTCTAGAGGCTAGCATGTGGCAATCCATTTTCTCTGTGTCCCCATCTGTCACAATGACCAGTACTGATCCAGAATAAACATTACTTCACTGGCCTGGGTCCCAGGGAGTTGAGCAACTCAGTAGATCTATCTACCTATGAACAGACTTCGGTTGTACACCAGTAGGATTTCAGGTTGTTATCTTACCTCAACAGAGCCTAACCTATTATACTGTAATAAGAGAGTGCCAGGAACAAGGTAATTCTAGTCATTGATGAATATGTAAGGTATTTATATGTGTGTGGACATACATGTGAGCTAGAATAATACATAGGAAAAAAGGTCAACAGGAAAAAAAGATGAAAAATACTGGAAAAATAATCAAGTGAAAATAGAAAAACTAAAAATTTTATTTGGTTTGTCTGTAGCAGTAATACTGATTACAGTCATTTTTGTGAACTACTTACCATTTGAGACTAATTTGTAAGCACATAATAAAAATTCTGCACGGCATTAAAATTTGCTCCTGATTAACTCTGTTGCAGGCTTTGTTTGATTACAACAATAACCTCTATATATGTATAGGCAATCTTTGTAATTTGTTGTTCATGTAGCAATTTAAAATAATCTGTGAAAAACAATTCCATTAAATGGGTCAAATTAGGAAGCATGCTGTGGGTGAGTTGATAGAACACAAGGAAGATGTGCAACTAAGAAGAGGAAAATGGGAATCTGAGTAAATGAGAGGATCAGTCTGACCCTGGCCCAAACCATGTAAACATTTATTTATTGCACTGCATTTCCTCTAGGCACAGTCATAGGCCTTTGATCACTCTAATCACTCTTATCTATACTCATGGCTTTCAATAGCAGCAATTGATTAATATCTTCAAAAATTACATCTTCATACTGTATAGTTTCTATGAACACTATGCATATGTATCCTACTTCCTATTCATCATTCCCAAGGGTAACATACTCAAGGTCACAGTCATGGTCTTCCTCATAAGCTGGTTCTCTTTTCCCTCCCACTTTCACTCCCAATTATTCTTCAATGAGCGTGGATTTTACCCTCTAAATATTTTTATCCTATTGCCTTATTTATAGCTATGTTTTTCCAACATTAGTTCAAGTTATCAACATCTCCAGTCTGAAAGAATCTAACTAGTCTCCCAGATCTACTATGTCCCCTCCAATTTATTTCCCACCTCCAGTTAGGGCAGTGGTTCTCAACCTTCCTAATGCTGCGACCCTTTAATACAGTTCCTCATGTTGTGGTGACCCCCAACCATAAAATTATGTTCGTTGCTACTTCATAACTGTATTTTGCTACTGTTATGAATTGTAATGTAAATATCTGATATGCAGGATGTATTTCCATTGTTACAAATTGAACATAATTAAAGCATAGTGATTAATCACAAAAACAATATGTAATTATATATGTGTTTTCCGATGGTCTTAGGTGACCCCTGTGAAAGGGTCATTCGACCCCCAAAGGGATCGTGACCCATAGTTTGAGAACCGCTGAGTTAGGGTGATTTGTGTCAAAGTATAGATCTGATCCTTTCATCTCATTGTTTAAAAACCATAAACCTGCCCGCACTGGATATCTGTTACACTCTCACCCCCTCTTTACTTTCCGAAATGCCTCTTCCCAATCTGGTGGGTCATCGCCACTTAGCTCCATCTTCCCTGCATAAGAGGAGCATGTGATCCAACCTGGCCCAGAGTATACCAGTCATTGGTTCAGAGTTGGGCCTTACATCCAAAGTGTGGGTCGTTGAGAGCCCTACTTTGGCAATTAATATGTATCCTAAAAGAAAAAGGACCTCTCATCTTCTAAACCAAGAGCTCTTAGATCTGCCTCTAGAATTGGTCTTTTCTGCTGTGTGAAGAAAACATGAGGATAAAGCTAATGCAGAGGAAAAGTGAGTTCAAGAGATGAAGAAAAGAGGGAGATGACTGGTGACATTTGCTTGAGCTGGTGCAGGAAGCCAGTGCCGGATCTTGGACTTCCTATTTATGTGGGTCAGTATATTTCTTTTTGATTTAAGCTAATTTAAATTGAGTGACTATCATAACTAAAAGATTGCCTCATGCAAGGGAATCTTATTTTTGTCTTATCTTTTGTTCTATAGCCATGTCCCCTCCCTCACCTCACACCACATTAATTTCTTCAGAACTTGGCTTAAACATTACATCTCTAGGAAAGCGTTCCTTAATCCCCCAATCTGGGTAAAGGTATCTAAGCTATGTTTGCTCATGCTACTTGTTTCCATTTGTAATTATATATTTATTTATACATTTATGTAGATGATTCTTCTCTGTTTCCCCTATGTCACTCTAACTCCATGAAGGCACACTGCTTAGTGCCTTGCCCTGTGTCCAACAGTAAATATTTGTTGAATGAATGAATGAATGAATGAATGAACAGAGAATAACCTGGTGTCAAATGCTGTGCTAAGTGCTTTTGTATATATCGTCACATTTAAACTTAAACTCTGGTGACAAACGCTGTCACCTTTTGCAAATGTGGAAACATTAATAAACACTGTCTAATGAATATAATAATAGAGAGATTCAGAACATAAAATCAGGTTTTGTTCCAAATGCAGAGGTCCTTTTCTCATGCTGCCTTCTAGGGGCCTCCTAAATGTCTATATTTGTACTCTCTCCTTTCTCTACAAAATGCTTACATTGACTCCAATTCCTGTAGTACTTTACTCTTTTTTAAAAACAAAACAAAACAACAAAACAACAAAAAACTTACATTGGTGGTTCATTAGGTTTAACATGCTCCAGGAATATTTTCAGCCTCACCTAGAACATTTGAAACACACCCCTTTCATCACAGCAACGCTTTCAGAATCTCAAGGAAAGAACATCTTTTAGAAAAATGCCTCAAGTTTGGGGGTGTTGGGGAAGGACCTGTCTTCAGATTCCACATATTTTTCTATATTGGTCATTGACTTTCCTGTCTATTCTTAAACCATCCATGAGTATAAGAGAAAAGAAGGGAGAGAATGAGAGAAATTGGGAGAGGGAAGGAGACGACAGGCCCATCTAAGCCACCGAACTGGAATTCCTAGGTTCTTAGAGCCTTTCCCACTCACAGTGTTTTCAGACACTTGGTGTTTTAGAAATATGCACATTGTCACTATCTGACAACAATATTCACTGGCAGAATTTCAAACCTCAGAAAATGATGCTAGACAGACAGTTCCGTGGACATTGACAATCTACCTGGTACATAGTACACAGAACTATAACAATAAATGTTTAGATTAAATGCCCTGGCTCAAAGATGCTACAGAAAAGAAAACAATTTTCTAAAGATGTTTGGATATGCTGAAAAGGCCTAAGGTAGTCCTTACTCAAAGAAAACAGCCTCACAATTCTTTGTTACAGATGGGTGACAATGTGAGGAGCTTTTACCAGAGGATAAACCAATGAACTTCTTTCTTTGAAGTTGTCTTGCTACAAAGAAAACGTCTGTTGAACCAAAGTATGCAATGGCATGCTCCATGCTGGCATAATCTTCGTATCTTGTCTCAAATGGGAAACAAGTTCACTGACCAGCACTGGTCTCTAAATGCACGTTGAGCAACTATGTCCTTGACGTATATTAGAAGCACTGGAGAGGCTTACACTATACTAATGCATGAGTACTGTTTCCAGAGATTCATTTTCAATGACTTTGGGGTGATATCCAGCATGTCTTAGCATTTCCCCAGGTGATCCTAGTGTGCAGTCCAGATCAAGAACTACTGGCCTCAATTGTAGCAGGAGTGGAAGACACGTGAGCTCCTGATGCTGACCTAGGCAAAGTGCTGAGAGCTAACTATAGCTGACATAAGTGGAGGAGCTTGTCTTTGAAAACTTCTTGCTTCTTGGATCTTTTATTAGCTATTTAGAGGAAGAAAATAGAACTGAACTGAGTTACTAAGGATAGATGGGAAGGAACACCTACAGGCTCTTTGGAACCTTAGGCTTTAAGAAATCTAAATTTAACAAGAGAATTGGTGGATGGGATTATACCTCATTGCACAGGCAGAGAATGCCGTAGAAAGCAAAAAAAGAAAAGAAAAAAAAAGCCATTATGGCCTCATTTGCCCCCTCCTCCTCCATGATAGTTATGAGGGGAGGATGGAGCTATCATTGACACCAAAAGAGGGAAAAGTGAAGATTTGGGAGGCGGGACTATAAATATGGCAGTGTGGAGAACAAGGGGAATCTGTCATCTACTTAAAATACCTAAGCTCAGCAGTGAGCCTGAAAAATATGTAGTTGGGAGTTAATGAATGGATGGAGCAGACCTCCAGCTGCCCAGGCCATCCATCACTCAATCATGCAAGCTTGCAAAGCACCAACCATTATTCAAGTTGCCCACAAATGAGGACAATCCAAAGACAGACTTCATAAATACTTAAACACCTGTGGTACAATTGCAACCTTGCTGAATACTGATAGCCCCTCAGACCTGGCATTCCAGGAAACCTCATTTTGGAGGCCAAACTGATCTCATTTGGAGCAAGCACTATGTTGCCCACAGCGACTGCCAGGCTTCCTTCCCAGACCCAAAGGAAGTAGCATGGCTTTCTTGTCCATTGCAGACGCATCTACTGGCTTCTTAGGAGTATTTTTATACATGAGGATCTTAATATAGTTGGCATAACATAATGAGAAATGTATAGGTTTTAGAAACAGCCCTTTAAGTTGTTAGGTAAATTATTTTGCTTCTTTGAACCCTTGTTTTCCTCATATGCAACAGGTATCTCTTTAGAATTGTTGTAAATATTGAATGTGAACTAAAGTCAGCTATTGAGCAGGATGCAAGTAGGAAGCAACTTTATTTTTTGCCAACTTTGCCTTTCAAGTCTGGTCTGCTGACACTCCCGTCCCCACTCCTCAATAATGATCCAGGCAAATTTTACAGCTATTCTTGTCACTTCTGGCATTTAAACAGTCTTATCTCGAGAAGTCCAGTCCAGCCTTACAGCAAAAACCCCTTCTCATACAATTTGAAGCCTTGCCCATCTTCTGGATCAGGCCTGACCCATCTTTAGAAACCCGTCCTGCCCCATCCTCAATGTTCTATGGCTTCTGAACCCTTCAGGACTGTGATGGGGAGAAGAAGGAAAGGAGGAAAGGTTTTACTTAGTTTTGTAGCTTTGGGGATTTCTGTGTCACAAACACTCAAGTATTGGTGCTGTCTTGTGGGGTGTCATCTGGACTTGTTGGGGGACCAAAGAAAGGACAAGACAAGGAAATTCATGGTATATGCAAACTCCAAATAGCCAGTGCCTGGTTTAAACACAGCAAGCAACAACAGGTTTCTGTAGACCTGGAAGAACATTTGCCCACTCTTCACAGAAAAGGCTCTTAGGAAATACTTCGGATATACAAATGGACATTTGTTTTCTCTGGTTGGACACCTTCCTTTGACATAATACACATGCTGTTTTTCTTCTCTCTTTTTTTCACTGTGGCAAATTATACATAAAAGTTACCATTTTAAACAGTTGTAGGTGTACAGTTCAATGTCATTATGTACATTCATATTGAAACCATCAGCACCATCCATTTCCAGAACTTTTTAACTTTCCAAACGGAAATTCTATACCCATTAAACCAGGGGTGGGCAAACTTTTTGACTCGAGGGCCACAATGGGTTCTTAAACTGGACCGGAGGGCCGGAACAAAAGCATGGATGGAGTGTTTGTGTGAACTAATATAAATTCAAAGTAAACATCATTACATAAAAGGGTACGGTCTTTTTTTTCAATAGTTTTATTCATTTCAAACGGGCCGGATCCGGCCCACGGACCGTAGTTTGCCCATGGCTGCATTAAACACTAATTCCTCATGCTTCCCTCTCTTTAGCCCCTGGTCAGTGCCATTCTACTCTCTCTTTCTGAATTTGACTGCTCTAGGTACCTCATAGAAGCGAAACCAGATAGTATTTGTCCTTTTATGTCTGGTTTCTTTCATTTATATAATGTTTGTAAGGTTCACTCATGTTGTAACAGGTGTCAGAATTTCCTGCCTTTTTAAGGCTGAACAATGTTCCATTATATGTATATATCACCTCTTCTTGATGCAGTCGTGTGTTGATGACATTTGGGTCTCTTAAATGCCATGTACATATAAAGCTCATGACACAGGTACCATCGTTTTGGAGACACTTTGTCAATGGAGGATTCTTCTTTCTCTGACCGACCCCTTTCTCCATTTTTATGTGGTGGACAATCACTGGGGAGTGGTTTGACCCCTGTTCTGTGGGAACTGCTTAACCTCAGGGAAGGTCCCTCCTGCTCACCCAGGCTTCTCAATGTACCTGCTCCCTACCCCACTCCCAAACCAATCAACACTTGCCCTGACCTTGTTCGGTCAAAACTGAAATACGCAGACACTGGGCGCTGAGAGTTGAATCCCAGCCAACTGGAAGGTGCACGAACACCTGAGGTATCTGTTTCTGGAGTGGCTGTTCCTTGGGCTGTGTTCAGCGTACCGCAGGAACTCTCATCCTTTTCTGAGTTTAACCCAGACCCAACAGGCTCTTTTGCACTTGCACCCAAATCACTTGACTAATGCCATCTGTATTCTCCTTATCACTTTTCCCTCCTCTCACCCTGGTTTTCTTCTAAGATTCATCCTCCACTTGGCAAAGGAATCCACCAGTTTTGCTCAGGACTATTTTAGCCAACATCCCTTCAGGCTAAAGAGATTGTAAATTCCAAACTAGACTTTTTTAATTCAGCTGACTGCTCTTCTCCACCTGGGCTCTAGCAAGCCCTGGGTAATTTAAACGAACTCTCTGGCCCCCGAAGCCAGGAGGCAGCACATCCACTCAGGCATTTATAGTGAAAAATACCCATGGTTCTCAGAGGGTGGTATATACCCTCTTGGAGCAGATGTCAGCAGACTGGATGCAAGAGCAGCTTTCCAAAACCGTAATTTTCTCTCACTTATTCAGCAAGTTATGCCCCTAAAGCTCATACTTTACCTAGAAAGGCGGAACATGTACAACATAATTCATGTCTTAGTGACTGGACATGTTCAATTCTAAAAGGCATCTGAAGATTTCACTCTCCTTTCTGTTGGCTGAATTTCATATTCCAGCTGCTTTTTTAATTTCAACTTTTTTTTTAGTTTATGTGAGATTCATCTTTCACTCCAGTTTCCTCTAATGGTTTAGTAGTTTAAGGATTTTATTCTTTCTTCTTCCTTCCCACCCTCCCAATCCCCAGAGAGGATGTATCCAAAGATGGGCACTTAGATTGGGCACTTAGGGAACTGAAAATGGTGGGCCCCTGGGCTACGGCCTTTCCTTGGTATTTTCTGTAACTGATGCAGTGAGCTCAACCCAGCTTCTTTCTCCACTCCCTTCACTGCTCTTTTGCAGGAAATACATCAGATAGAGGAGCATGAAATCCTCCATTTCTACCGGCCTGTAGTGCTTTTCTTTATTGAAATGTTGTATTTACAGAGGCTGGAGGGATGATGATCTGCGTGTTGATAATAATGGTACTACTTGTATTTACCGAGCATCTATTTTGGCATATTTTACATGGAGGAGCCGTAAGCCCTACCTGCAGGAGAGGATTTATTTATCCCTGTTTATAGCTGAGGAAACTGAGGCTTGCAGAAAAGATGAATAGATTTGCCTAAAATCACATAGCTAGAAAGTAATGAGGCCAGGTTTTAGAGCCAGAACTTCTAACTCCAACTTTAAGAAAGTACAGGTATGGCAAGAGGTGTGATTTTAAAAGGACTGGCTCTTTAAAAAAATCATAGAATCCCACACCGAAATAACCTAGGGAGGGGTGTGTTCCCTCTCCATCATGTGGGTGTATCCTGGGACTTGGCTGTGCTCTCTGTTCCCCACTGTTTACCCACAGGCTGTCCTTGAACCATGTCCCCAGGGTCCATGAGCTGAGACTGACTGACATCCCAGCTGTGCCACTCGCACTCCACATGGGTCGGCCCACCACCCTGCCTCTGATCGCCCCCCACTGATTTGTGGCTGTTTTCTAAGTTTATTCCTGTAGTGGATCCAAGTGGAAATTTAGACATCTCCTTGTCATAAAATAATTGATCAAAGAAAAGAATTAAATTCAGTATGGGACTTTGAGCTCCCTCAATAGCAAGGTTAGAAAAAAATTCTCATTCTCTTTGGAAACAATCTCCAGTTTCTGTTGAAATTAAAAGTGACTTACATTCATGCCATTTGGGAGTCCCGTAAGCTGAATGTCAGGGAAAAAGTGTGATTCGTCTTATGAGCTTGGCATTTGGCATGAAGATGCCCTGGGTGCTAACCTGCCAGCATTGTCAAGCAGAGGAGGAGAGGACTGCTTAGGTGACTATTTCAGCCAACCCTCACTTGGGCTCTCTAGGTCTCTGACAACTTCCTAATGGGTACCCACTGGTTCTTTCCTTGTCTGATCTTCCAGAACTTTTGGGTGACTAATAGCTCCTCCACAAGGCTCTCTCTCTCTCTCTCTCTCTCTCTCTCTCTCTCTCTCTCTCTCTCTCTCTCCTGAGGTCTTCTTTATAGTCCCTTCATTATGACTCCTTTGTTCCTATACCTCCTACAGCACAGCATTCTCCAAGGTTCTGTCCCAGGCTTCCTGGGCCTTTTTGGACACTCTCTGCCCTCTGGCTAGCTCATGCAGGCCTATAGCCCAGAGCATCCCTGCCTGTGGCTTCAGTAGGGCTCTGTGCTGAGGGCCAGGCCCCAAATTCCCAGCCTCTGCTCCCCACTTTCCCAGTGTATGACCTTCACCTGCTCCGGGATTGCTTTGTGCTTCTTTCCCTCTGTCTTGCTGGACACTTGTTATTCCACTGCCCTTCCTGAGCTCAGGGCTGACCTGGTCAGCATCTGCTGTCTAGTACCTTCCTTCGGGTACCATTTTCTTGTTGTTGCACTGGGCTTTATTCCAGAACCTACAGGTGGTCTCTCCCACTGTGTGCATTCATCTAGTTTTAAGTCCTTGTTCCTCTTGGTCCTTCTCCCGGGCATGCTTGAGAGGTGATATTCTCTCTTGTTCAACATTGCTGTCTTTTAATACTGAACACACTTTCTTGCATATATTAGATTCTCCATAAATAGATCAATTTAACCAAACTAATACTCAGCAAGTAGAATTAAAGCTGGTATTTACTGCATTGAGATAACCCTAGTTAGGGTATATAGAAGATTCCAGAAAGAGAAAAGAGAGGAACACTTAAATTTACTATATTGATAAGAAACATGTTTTAAATGCCTGTGGAAGTTAATTTATTCATATAGTGTGGAGAAGTTTTGGGGCCTGTGTTTACCAGGGAGAATCTGAGGATAAAGAGAGATAAAGTGTCTCTTTATAGAAATTTTCTTTAAGCATAAATTAAATATGACTACTACATTAAATTAACTGTGCAAAAGCATCTCTCAATAACCATGCCCACTTCTCCTCTCAGGGGTCTTCTGGACAAACTGGGGGCTGGCATTCTATATAACTTGTAGTCTAGTAATTACAATCTAGCATGTTTTCTTATTGTGCTCCTGGTTGAGTTTGGTTTCCCATCACTATCTGCATAATTACAGAGGATATATTTCCTGCTTTTGCACAGCCCCAGCCATATCTGGACCAAGATCTCTACCCAGACAGGCTCATAATTTGACACCCTTTCAAATTGATATTCTCTGATCATTTAACAAAGGTGAGGAGAAACCGATTTTTAATTTTATTTTTATTGATTTCAGAGAGGAAGGGAAAAGGAGAGAGAGAGAGAGAGAGAGAGAGAGAAACATCAATGATGACAATCATTGATGGGCTGCCTCCTGCACTCTCTCCTGGGGATGAGAGCTGCAACCTGGGCACGTGCCCTGACCAGGGATCCAGGGATCACACCATAACCTCCTGGTTCATAGGTCGACACTCAACCACTGAGCAACACCAGCTGGGTGAGAAACTGATTTTTCAGTAAGATATATTTTATCCTAAAACAAATTCACTTACTAAATCATTTCCACTGGTAGAAACTGTCAAATTTGTGAAAATTCTATAAAAACACTTTTCTAGAGTCCTGTTTTCAGCTCTCATTTGTGAATTCCTGAGGCAGATGTGCCTTCCTGGGGAGACACACTCAAGGATTTGAAATGTGTATCATAATAAACCATCTGTTTTGGCTAAATAGTTTTATGTCATGCATGATGCAGTTTTCAAATGTTGCTGAGTCTGAGGGTTGATCTCAGGCAACTGTCAGTGGGCTGGTTTGGGGGTGCAACTGTTCTATGCAACTTGCAAAAATGCTCAACAGAGACATGTATGCCCTGGAGAAGAACCCGAATTTTTAAACTTCATTCTGGGACACTGCCCAGATCTGCAGCAGTGGAACCAATTTACATTTCCCTGGTTATGTGGGGTGCCAGGTGTGGAAGCCTGAATTAACTGGTCCCATATTTCCAATATATTTCCATGATGCTTTAGTGTCTGTGATAGATCAGCACCAGCGACCAAGGGCTTGCCTTTTGAATCCAGCTCTTAACATCATCCTGGGGCTCACTTCTGCATTCATTTCTCCTCTGGCTTGACCTTCTTTTTCTTTCTACTTGTACTTTGTCTTTTTTTTTCTTTCTATTATCCACAATGTTTCCCTTAATCTCTTAAATATTTTAACAATACTGTCTTAAGGCCCCATAGAAATTCTCTTCTGTGGTCAGTGCCTTTTAAGGTCTCTGTCCAATCCATATTTTGAAGTTTGCCCACCCACAGCCACCTCTGAGGTCACAAGACCCCTGCTTGTGGCCAGGACTCATTGAACCGGGTGCGGATCTAGCCACTTAAATTCAGGGGGAACCGCAGGCAGGTTGGATAAATCAATGTGATTCTCTTGCAGAGGAATCTGAACTACAACACACCGACTGAGCCAGTGCATCATGGCAGACACTGAAGGAAGACCAGCTCCAGTCAGGACTGGTAGGGGGTTCGTGTGAAGCAGATGGAGCCAGACGGAGAGAAAGAGAAGCAGAGAAAAGAAGAGAGGGGAGGACCACACGATTCTTAAGAACATGGTGGCTTCTCTGATTTTCGAATTTCAGTTTGTCCCCCTCCAGCCCAGATACACTTCATTTTGTCTTTAGATGGTCCTGAGAAATATTGCCTTTAAAATAACTTCCCATTTTTACTTAAATTGCCTTGAGATAAGTTCTCTTTCGTTCAACAATATAGCCTATAACCAAAGCCCCTTTCTTCTTTCTGCCTCTCTGGCTGGCTGGCTGGGTTTTCTGGGGCCTGGCCTGTGTTCTCCTCATCACCTGCTCTGTAGAGGCAGCAACTTGGCTCCCTAGAAACAATGTTGGCGACTGACAGTCATTTGCTCACTGTATTAGTCAAGGCAATCAGTGACAACTGCCTCCCAAACTTAGTAGCTTACATCATACAATGTATTTCTTATTCACATAAAATCTGGTGTGGGTTGGGTGGCTCCCCCTCCATCCCATAGCTACATCGTCTGAAACAAGGGATTTCTGTGGGTGCTGAGGTCGGAAAAGGGAGTAACGGAGAAGGCAGGATGACTCCTGCTTGCCTTAGGTTGGGATTGACATATGTCACGTCACTTCTACTCCAGGCCATTGTCTAGAACTCAGAATATGGCTTCCCCTTAACTGTATGGAATGCTGGGAAGCATAAAGGAACACATAGGACACTGAATTAGTACCAGCTGTTTAGGCTGCACTCAGCTTGCCTACCACATCCAATGGCTGGATGGATGCCCTAACAATTGCCTGTGGTGGAGTTTGGAAGGTGAGCCCCTGCTCTGGGTTATGCAGTGCACTGCAGTCAGTGTAATTGTTAAGGAGACACAAGGAGATGCCGTGAGGCCTAGTAGGTAAGAGCCGTAGGCTGGCCCAGTCAGCACTTCCTTACCAGACATATGGAGCCCGATTGCCACGCTTCCAGGTTAACTCTCCCAGCTCACCCCATACTTGCCCATCTCCCAGTCACACTTTCAGCACAAACCTTGTCATGCCGTAAAGGAAGGACTGCTAAGGAGCATGACTTTTATTTATTTATTTATTTATTTAATTTATTTTTTAAATCCTCATCCAAGGATATGTTTCCATTGAGCTTTAGGGTGGAAGAGAGAGGGAAAGACAGAGAGAAATATTGATGTGAGAGAAACACATCGATTGGTTGTCTCCTGCATGAGCTGCTACCTAGGCCCAGGAGGAGCCTGCAACTGAGGGATGAAGTACATGCCCTTGACTGAAATTTAATCCGGGACCCTTTGGTCCTGCAGGCTGACACTTTATCTACTGAGCTAAACCGGGGAGGGTGGGAGCATGACTTTTAAAATGAAATTTAACAGAATTTACACTTGGAAATGGCTGATGATCAGAGAGGCTCTGTAGCAAATGATTGATAATATGGGTTCTTGTTTCAGAATCCCCAGGGCGAAACCCCAGTTCTGCCATCTGCTCTGTGTGCCCTTAGGCGACTCTCAGTTTCTCATTTGCAAAATGAGAACAATAACAGTATTTCCCTCCTAGATTTGTTGAGAGGATTAGATGGGCTAATATATGCAAGATGCTTAGAGTAATGCCTGACACATGGCATGTGTTCTGTATTATTGTTATTATTTAAAGTGGGCATCTGGGGAGTCTGTGCAGTTGGGAGTGGGCATGTTGGGAGTCTATTGCATGTCTGCTGCTTCAGAGTGGAGCACACTGGGAAATTCCTGTAAGCAGTTCTTTCAAATCCAAGTTATGATCCTATAGGATCAGTGTGACACAACTCCTCTAGAATTAATTAACTGAAGGCATCATTTATTCATTTGACAACTTACCTCTAGGCCCCAGCCTAACTAAACTACTTCCCATTCTCTCACAGCACTGCTCTACCCACCTCCAGTGCCTGCGCCTGTATGCCTGCCTTTTCTCCAGTTACAAGGAAGAATGGACCTTTCTCTTTAGTGTCATGTGTTACAAGGAAGAATGGACCTTTCTCTTTAGTGTCATGTGTTACAAGGAAGAATGGACCTTTCTCTTTAGTGTCATGTGTTACAAGGAAGAATGGGCCTTTCTCTTTAGTGTCATGTGTTACAAGGAAGAATGGACCTTTCTCTTTAGTGTCATGTCTTCTTGTGCTGCAGATCCCATCTCCTCTCATCTTTCTCAAATGCTTTGCTTCTTCGGTTCTCCACTTTTCTTGAACCATCAATTTCCCTTGACTACTTATTCTTTCTTGTCAACACTAAAATATTTTGTGATATTTTCTGTCTTAAAAAAACATATTTTCTCTACCCAAAATTCCCCTCTAGCTATCACTTCATTTCTCTGCTCTTCTTTGTTGCAAAAATTCTCATCAAGCTGTCTATATTCTCTGTGTCCACTTACTTTCATCTCATTTTTCTGCTCTAGTAAAGCTTTTACCACACACCTCCACCCCACTCCCCCCGCATCAGGTTGCTAAATCCAATGGTGATTCTCAATCCCCACCTTAGAGACATGTGACACGTAGGTAAATTCCCTCCTTTCAGAAACACTTTCTTTACTTGATTTCTAGGACACACTCTTTTGATTTTCATCTTATGTCACTCCATATTCCTTCAGTGCCTTTGTCAGAACCATCTCCTCTTCCCCTCGCCCATCCCAGTTTCACCTTTGCCTGCCCCTTCTCTTCCTCTTTCCTTCTGGCTAACTCCTCATTCTTAATATCTAAATGTATTTTTCACGTTCTTTGGGAAACCTTCTGTAGAACAGGGCTGGGCACTGTTCTATGGGCTCATGTAACACCCTTTACAATCCTTTTCATGGTGCTTACTACATTGTATAGCGGTGTCCTGTTTCTCCCCTTGGGCAGCCCCAAGAGGGCCTTCTGGTTCTTGGCTGTACTAGCCTCTGAGCTGTTTCCCAGGGCAGAGGAGAGAATAGCTCCATCTCTCAGCTGTAGAGAGGAGACACTGGCTTCCTTCCCTCAGGACAGGAGGTGCTGCCTCCATAGCCTCCTTTGTCTGTGGTCCAAGAGCACCTTTACAGGGACTGTCAGGGCTCAGCCTTCCAACCCCCAGAGTAGCATGGCTTTGTCTACTGTCCTGCAGGGACTGTCATGGGAGAGGCTGCCTGCAAAGTTGTGGGAAACAGTAAATGCCACTGAGCTGTGAAGGGAGGGAAGAGCTGCCTAAATCAGAATTCTGCAGCTACCATAATGAGTTAAAGAGCAGAAGGGAACTGCAGTTGTTTTTTTAGTCCGTCGGTTTTTCTATTATCCTCAAGACTGAGCATGAAACATTCATTCTAGCACATCCTTATTGATTCAACTGATGAAAATATATTGATATTAATAACACGAAACTCTAAGGCTCTGGGGATAATAAAACAATTGATTGCCAGCATAACGTGTCTCAGAATATTTTTATGTGGTAGTTCCATGCATTTCATTTCCATTAAATACTAAGCCATCAAGTAGATGATTTGGGCATTGCATCTTCAAACCATATAGCCATTTCTATTTGGTACTTACAGGATTATCCAGAGGAACTAGTGTGATTGGTTGTTACTAACAGTTTAATTTGGAGCAAAATGAAAAATATCTGTTTGAAATTATCTGACTAACTCACTGATGAAAGACATGAAGTTGGAGCTTTAAATGGCTTCAATATGGTCATTAAAAGGAATGTTTTTGGGGTATTTTTAATAGTGTGTCCTATTGGGAAGTTTCAAAACAGAGTTTCCATTGTTTTTGTCTGGGGTATAATTTAGGTCCTTGTCTTTCTATATTTATTTTATTCTATTTTTAAAATATCATTTTATTGATTTCAGAGAAAAAGAGAGAGATAAAAACATCAATGATGAGAGAATCATTGATTGGCTACCTCTTGCTAGCCCCCCACTGGGGATCAAGCCCACAACCAGGGATACATCAATTATGAGAGAATCATTGATTGGATACCTCTTGCTCGCCCCCCACTGGGGATCAAGCCCACAACCAGGGCTTGTGTCCTGACCAGGAATCGAACCGTGACTTCTGGTCAGCACTCAACCACTGAGCCACACCAGCTGGGCACCTTTCTATACAAGATTGTTATGACAAGGCACAGGAAAAGAGAACTTTTGTCACAGACTATACTCTGGCTTCACTTTTACCTTTAGAAACATTTTTTGCTTGATCATTTCCTCAGTTCCTGTAAGTCAATAAAAGGATATTATCAGCTTCTGGAATGATTGATCTCACCAAGATATATGTCAAAATATGCAATTTTGTAATGCATTATACAAAATAATTATAAAAATTAGGGAAATTTTAAAAGAAAAAAATCTAAATTCTTTTGACTACCTTCTAATCAACTGCTCTCATTTTGTCTTTTGTATTTAGAATGTCATATATGTTTGGAATATATATGTAGAATGGCATTTACAAAAAATATATCTTTATTCTTTTATCAAACATGTATTTGTCTTTATATTACTTTTATAATGGCTGCAAAATATTTCATACAGTTCTATAATTGTCACATACATGCTCAACTTGTAAATAATACTGCAATGGAAATATTCTTGCCTATGTGTTTTTCATATACTTTATTCTTATGAGTGATTTTACTGGGTCTGCTGTAAGAATTTTAAAAAAAACTCATAAATTACATTTCCAAATAACTTTTTAAGATGGTTGAACAAATTTAAATTGCCTTTATTGGCATATCAGATACTAATTTTAAAATATTTTGATCATGATTATGGATTTTCACTTAAAATACTAGTTAATGTAGCATGTGAAAAACAATACTCTGTGTTTTTGGTAGTTTCAGAGACTATTTGTCTAAATATTTGTTTAGCAATTGTGTTTCCTCTTGTGTGAATTGTTTTTTTTGTTTGTTTGTTTTTGGTTAGTTATTTTTGGGCCTAGATGTTTTTCTTGTCAATTTCCATGAGCCTCCTTGTTTGCTATACATATTTTCTTGTCTATTGTTTTCTTCTGCTTTTTAGTTATGTTACTTTTTATTGTACCAAGGCTTTAAATATTTACATAATTGAATCTGCTGATTATTTCTTGTTTGCAGTTATCATTTTCTCTAAAGCTAGATATAATTTTCTTAATCCTATGGTCTACCTGTTTTCTTTTATTAGAATTTTATATTTGCCTTTTTTAATCATGTAGACTTTATTTCAATAAAAGGGTGAGATTATTTTACATTATGCACTTTTATTCTTATATCAATTATTAAATAGCATAAGATGAATCTTAAATGCCTTGTTGGCAGTATTATAATTTTGAGGCTTATTCAATAATATGCATTGTTGAGTCAGGCATGTTTCTAGGCACAAGGAAATGAAAAATAAAATGACACTATTTTATTCTTCATGAATTTATTTTTTAAAGCCTTTATTGTTTTATTTTTTATTGTCTAAAGTTTTACATATGTCTCCTTTTTCCCTGATTGACCCCTCTCCTCCCAGCCATTCCCACTCTGGGCAAGCCCCCATGGCCCCAGCATCTGTGTCCATTGGTTATGCTCATAGCCCCCATGGCCCCAGCATCTGTGACTATTGGTTATGCTCATATGCATGCACACAAGTCCTTTGGTTGCTCTCTAACCCCGTCCCCCCCACCTACCTCCCCTGCCATTTGTCCCTGGATCTATTCTTGTTCATCAAATTATGTTGATCATTATATCCCACATATGAGTGAGATCATGTGATATTTATCTTTCTCCGACTGGCTTATTTCTCTTAGCATAATGCTCTCAGTTCCATCCACTCTGTTGCAAATGGTAAAAGTTCCTTCTTTTTTATAGCGGCATAGTATTCCAAAATGGCACTATTTTAATCATTAAGGAGCTCAGAGTGTCGGCAAGGACAGAGGGCAGGGAACAGTTTATAAATAGCAGCATTCTGGTATTTACACTGACCCCTGAGTCCATGTGCTGGGAAATTGAACTCTGTTCTCTCCTCCTTTCTGTTTCCTTCTTTCTTGTTGCCACTGTTATTTGCCTGGTTCTGTTCGTTCTCCTTTTCTTGCATGCTCCTTTGCTTGCTTTCTCTTTCTTTCTCTCTTTCCCCCTCCTTACCACTGTCTCTCTTTCCTCTCTTTCACTCTTCTCCCTTTCCTCCCCTTCAGTGTTTCTTCTTTCTTCTAACTCCTCTCCCTTCCTCTCTCCTTCACCTATGCCTCCTCCAGAAAAAGAAAGTTTGTCTTTCACTCTGGGGAGACACAAATTTCTAAATCAGTGGCAAAGTGTTAGCTAAAGCTTGCATGGTCTGAGGAGCTACCCCGACTTTCATTCAGTTCTTAGCCTTGGCATCTCCAGGTGTATGAAGATAAACAATTGCAGGAAGCCCTTACCTGGCTCAATTCTGATCACAAGGATTTAAGTTACCACAATATAGTTCAGTAATACTAGTGCTCATGCAACACTGTTCAAAGGTAAGTTACCTCAATGTACTGATTGTGAGTGATTAGTCACTAGGATGCATCTTACTCAATTTATACACAGACAGCAAAGTGTGTCGTTGTGTTGCTTTCTTGAGTTCCAGCGGTAAATTAACACGACTTTTTACAAAAGTGAATAATCAAAAGAGGACACTGACCAATAAAGATGAAAGTGCAGCAAAGAAACAAAAATGCTATCACTGGGAATGAAATGAAGATGAGCACTAATGGGGTTTCGGAAGTAATATCAGATCTGGGGGCATGGACACGGCTACTATTACAAACCCCAGACGTGCAGCCCAGGAACTTAGTGAGGGTGAACTCACGGGCAGAAATGAAGAAAGTGGTTGTGATGAGAAGGATGTAATGTCCCAGAGGAAGTGATTTCAGCAATAAACTTTATATTAAAAAAACTTTCGGAGATATTTCATACCAAAGGAGCGAAGGATGAAATGTCAGGTGTTCATTCAAACACAGAAAAAGAAGTGTGACATTGGCTAGGTATAGAAAAGATGCTATAAACATAAGGTAAATGACAGGAAGTAGGCCACCACTGTTTACACTACTCTTGTGACTTTTTGTTTGAGGTTAGGGACAAACAGGCAGGCAGGCAAGTGTTTAGAGGCGATCAGGCAGGAATGGTTTGGAGCAATCAAACAGGCAGTCAGAGTGGTTAAGGGCGATCAGGCAGGCAGGCAGGCCAGAAATTAGGAGCCAGCAGTTCCGGATTGTGAGAGGGATGTCTAACTGCCGGTTTAGGTCCGATCCCTTTGATGGTTCCTAAACTGGCAGTTGGACATCCCCCAAGGGGTCTCAGATGGAGAGGGTGCAGGCCTGGCTGAGGGACACCCCCCATGCACAAATTTCATGCACTGGGCCTCTAGTATATTTATAATAGAGTTCTTAATATTTTGAGAGAAAAAATTTAAATGTCACAAAGCAATAGTAAGATTTCCCACTGATTATTACAATTATTTTGTGAGGTTGCTAATATAGTCATATTCATAATTCTGATCTGGTGTGCAAAGCAGCAACTTGTTTATTCTCTAAACTTTAGTTTTTGTTTGTGAAATGAAAGAGGATAGCTCAGGATGGTTGTGAGGGTTAAGTGAGATAATTCATATCCAGTGCTTTCAGCAGATACAATGTGGTAAGCTTCCAATAAAAGTAATGGTAATACTGGAATTATTATTATTAATACTATTATTGGTAATACTAGTAATTGGTATTAATAATTAGTATTAATAGTAATAATACTAATAGCATTATTAATAATAACTAGTATTATAATTATTATTGCTATACTTATTAGTGATAATATCATTACTAGCAACCAACAAACAAAGTAACATGGAATAATTATACAACCTGCATGTAATAAAACTTTTATTGATTAAGCCAAATAGCTTGTGCAAAAGATCAAAATTAAATTATAAAACAGTGAATTAGTAAAAAAGTGAATATTTTTTCCTAGCCATCAGGAAACGGCCCTCTTCCATCCACACTCCATACCTCACTCCAAAAATGTTACATTGTCAGTCTTGATAATAAAGTGCCCACATTCACTTTCCTGGACTTGCCTGGAGCACTAAGTTCAACAATAAAAAGAAAGTTCAAATCTTTTTTGTTCAAACACTGATATTTCATCTCTGTTTCTTTTTGTACTGAGAAACACCATTATGGAGGATCGAGAAATCATTGTTAGAAGAATGGTGCTTTGTGGCGGGTAGGAATTTAATCAAATGACACTACAGTATTTCTACAGAAGTTTATAATTTTTCTCTGGTTGAATTGTGCCCACCTATATTTATAAAGATGGGAATGAATGAACACAAGAGACAGGGACTTTCATCAAAATCCATCTCTCTTTAGCCATTGTTGTCAGACATTTTCCTCCTCACATTTTTCATAGCAAAGTAAATATGGTTGATTGAATTTTTAATGCTTTCTCTACTTTAGCTTAGAAATGAAAAAGCAGTGTAGTTTTCACAAGGCAGGAAAAATTTATAAAGCCTCCCTTTGGATTAAAACTGAGGAGTTCCCCATTGCCTATGACCAAGTTCAAATGCCCAAGAACATCATTTTTGGTACCCTCTTGCTTATCCAACCTCATCTGACACTCCACCCAATATTCCAGACACATTAATCTCCTTCTTGTTCTCCAAACAATGTTCATTCCCAGCTCAGTGCCTTAGTGTTGCCTTTTCCTTGCCTCAAATGACCTTCCCTCTCTTCCCTGTCCAAATGATGCTCACTCTTTAAAGTCCAGATCAAGACACATCTCTGAGCTAGGTCTTCCTGTTTGCTTCATTCCCTATCAACCTGGACTTTCTCTAACCTTCTAGAGTTCTCATGGTTCACACCAGTGTCCTCTGACACTGAGTCTTTCAAGGACTTGTCATATGGCTTTAATCATAGTTTGAGTTCCTTGGGGGCTGGCAACCCACTGTAAATTTTCATTTAGTTCATAGCTAGTTGTGTGCACAATTTGCTAGTGACTCCTTGAAGTCAGAGGCACTGTCTTGTCCCTTTCTTATACTGTATACTAGGCATTCCATAGTGCCTAGTATATGGTACTAGAGGCCTGGTGCACAAAAATCTGTGCATGCAGAGGGGAGGGGGGATCCCTCATCCTGGCCTGTGCCCTCTCACAGTCTGGGACCCCCTCAGGGGATGACCACCTATTGGCTTAGGCCTGCTCCATGGGGGATTGGGCCTAAGATGGCAATCAGACATCCCTCTGGCAGCCCGGCAGCTCTCAGGGGATGTCC
>NW_006288719.1:641759-642227 GCF_000327345.1 Myotis davidii
TCAGCTGCCTGGCTGCTGGCTGCCATCTTGGTTGGCAGTTAATTTACATATTGCCCTGATTAGCCAATGGGAAGTGTGTCAGAGGTATGGTTAATTACCATTTCTCTATTATTAGATAGGATAAGCTAAATAAATAAATAAATAAATGAATTAATCGATATAATAAGGCATTTAAAAAATATTCTTCAACTTGATTCCCCCCCTCCATATAGGGAAACATATCTGCCCTAACCATTCTAAAAACATTTATTCATTCCTGACTGGTTTGGCTCAGTGGATAGAGTGTCGGCCTGTGGACTGAAGGGTCCCAGGTTCGATTCCAGTCAAGGGCATGTACCTTGGTTGCAGGCACATCCCCAATAGGGTTGTGCAGAAGGCAGCTGATCAATGTTTCTCTCTCATCGATGCTTCTAAATCTCTATCCCTCTCCCTTCCTCTCTGTAAAAAAATCAATAAAATATATTTCAA
>NW_006288719.1:643035-644188 GCF_000327345.1 Myotis davidii
GCCAATCAATCAAGCCCCATGTAAATGATGGCCTGCCATTTCTCACACTCGTCAACCATGGCAGAATCATCCACCTGTGGCCCCGCCTCATGCCTGGGTGGTGACACCTCGTACCTTTCAGGATTGTTGTCATGGGTGTTACCTGGTTTGAATACCCATTACACATGGGCTACTTGAATACCCACTAAGATTGCAGGGGTAACTTGAGAAGAAGAAACCTTTATCCTTTTCAGTATTTAATCACAACAGAATGGAGGAGACAGATCACAATGAAATAGAGAGTCCATCTTGATCAGGAAAAAAAGAAAAGAGAACGTCCCAGCCTTCTTTTTATGTTAGTGGCCTGTGCCTATGAATGGGTGAGTTTCAGAAATACACTGCTGCTATTCTAAGATACTTATAGGACAGCCTCACACAAATATACTCAGCATGTCTTTTTCCCTTTGCTGGGAGCTATTGGAAACAATTACATCTGATTTATGAGGCCATTTGAGCTCCACAGAACACAAAGTCACAAGTTTTAACGTTGTTAGCCGGTCTCTCGAGCATGTTTTAGGAGACAGCGCTAAGCACCTTCTCAGATCAAACTATCAACCACCCCTGCTATGACCATGCCCAGGTAGGACCAAACTGGAATTCTGACACATTCCCAGAAATCCTTGAGCCACCACCTAGCATGAATCCCTGCTTATCCAAAGGAAATCCATCAGAGCTGCACTCATTCACTTGGTGCATTGCAGTTCCCAAGCAAGGCAGCAGCAGCAGGAAACTGCTTATAACACTCTTTTCAAAAATTGATTATGATTCAGGGATGGTAGTGAATATTCTTATAGAGCATAACAGCAATAACCTTTCTAATGACAAGGAGGACTAAAGCACTGAAGAAGGAGATCACTGGAAAGAATGGTTGTATTGTTCCTTGCAGCTGTATCTACTCAGAAAGAGAGTAAGCTCGGCCAGTGTTGCTCAGTGGTTGAGCTTTGACCTAGGAACCAGGAAGTCATGGTCAGGGCACATGTCTGGGTTGTGGGCCCCATCCCTATTAGGGAGCATGTAGGAGGCAGCTGATCAATGATTCTCTCTCATCATTGATGTTTCTCTCTCCCTCTCCCTTCCTCTCTGAAATCAATAAAAATATCTTTTTAAATAAAGT
>NW_006288719.1:644233-653115 GCF_000327345.1 Myotis davidii
TAAAGAGTAATTATGGAACACAAGTTTCTTGGCTGGTGCAACAGAATGTTAGGGATCTTGAGGGAAGCAGTATCCAACCCAAAGGAAATTTTAAGTCCAGGGAGGCATCTCGGAATGGAAGTGTGCACCTAGCGTTTGAAGTCTGGCCGTATGCCAGGGCTAAGTGGAGCCAGGGCCATTTTAAGGTGAAGAACCTGGCAGAGAAGAGCTGTAGTTCTCAACTGGTTCTCTGAGTTAAGGTGTATCTTGTCACCTTCAAAGCTGTGTGGCTAAATTACAATCAATGGGTGAGTTTTAATTTTGCTACAACTGATGATATGTACAGTTGGGACATGTACAGAAAGCCCTGTACATCAGATCATTGAGTTAGAATGTTTGTGTGGCAAGAATAGAGAGGGCATGATATTATCTGCCAAATTCTAGTACAGAGGTAATCTTTCTCTGTTGCCAGCTTAGTATCTTCTTTTGTTCACTCCTTGAAATTTGTTATTCACGGTCCCTTCTCCTGCCCTACACACTATCCTTGGGCAATCTTCTCTAGGCCTACAGATTCAGTTAGCACATAGGCACGAATGATTTCTGGACAGGACTTGAATCATGATTCTGCCACTCACTACCTAAGTGATTAAGGAAAAGCTGACTCATCTATAAAATGCGAGTTATAATATCTGCCTCACAGAGCTGACATGAGACTAAGCTAGATTGGCGAAGCATGTGCATATAGTCAAGCCTAAATAAATATTAGCAAACATTACTATCATTAATCATGCTTCTTGCCCAGTTCCCCCTCATGAGCCTCCGATTCACCCATCCAACTGTCTGCTGGACATACCCACTGGCTGTCATATACACACATCATTCAGCATCTCCAGTGTAACTTATTTCCCTAAACTTTCTCTTCATGAATTCTCTGCCATTGAATCTGCAAGACATCTGAGGATATTCATGTTTTCCTTCTCTTTCCTTCACCACACCCAATTATTCATTAACTTTGACTCTGAATGCTTTTTCCTGTGACCACTTTGGCTCAGGATCCTTGAAACTCCCAGATTACTACAGAGTTCTTCAAATTGGTAGCTTATTTCATATCTTGTTCCCCTCAAATGTGTAATTGACTGCTGCCAGATTAATACAACTAAAAGACAAGCCTGCACAGGCATCTCCCTGCTCGAAACCCTCAGAGGATCCACATCTCCTACAAGATGAAGTCCAAACAGAGCACAGAGTATAAATTCCTCTTCTTGCCTCTCCAGGTTTGTCGCTTTCATTCGCTGGCACACACAAAATCGACCTTCTTCTTCTTTCACACTCTTATAATGAAGGTGTTTCTTTCCCCACATCCTGGGCTGGCCCTTCACTCTCTGCTCCAGAACTGTCTTCTTCTGGATCTTTGCCTAACAACTATTCCCTTTCTGTCCTCTATCTGTATTTTCTTCCTTTTCTCACTTATTCTCCTCTGAACATTTAAATATTCCCATGTTCCTAACCTTCACCTATAGTCCTATGTTTTCTCCTCAAAATATATTTTCTGGGAGAAATATCTACATGTATACAGTTTCTTCTATCTCATTTCCTCACCATCCCTCCTCCCAATTCAACCCGGCTTCTTTCCTTACCAGCTGCGGGCCCAGCCTTTCCCGATGCTACATTCAGTGGGGACTTCCTGGTCCTTGACTTCTTGGCAGCATTGATGCTGCTAGTTACTCATTTCTTTTAAAATACCGTTCTTCACTGGACTTCCATGGTACTCTGTTCTCCCGACTCTTCCTCTGGATACATCTTTCCTTATTTCTTCTTTTTTAAAATTTAAATTAGATATTGTTTAAAGTATTACATAAGTCTCTTTTTCCCCCATTGAACGTTTCCTGGCTGCCCCCAACCCCCAGTACATGCTCTCCCCTCTCCCCCGCCAGTCTGTGTCCATTGGTTATGCTCATATGCATGCATACAAGTTCTTTGGTTGATATCTTACCCCCTCACTCCCCCTCCCCCTGCCGCCTTCCCTCATAGGTTGGACAGTCTGTTTGATGCTTCTATGACTCTGGTTCTATTTTTGTTCATCATTTTATGTTGTTCATTATATTCCACAAATGAGTGAGATCATGTGATATTTATATTTCTCTGACTGGTTTATTTCGCTTAGTATAATGCTCTCCAGTTCCATTCATGCTGTTGCAAATGGTAAGAATTCCTTCTTTTTAATAGCAGCGCAGTATTCCATTATGTAGATTTAGCACATTTTTCTAATCCATTCATCTGCTGATGGATGGACACTTAGGCTGTTTCCAAATCTTAACTATTGTAAATTGTGCTGCTATGAACATAGGGGTGCATATATCCTTTGTGATTGGTGTTTTTGTTTTCTTGGGATATATTCCTAGAAGTGGGATTATTGGGTCAAATGGAAGTTCCATTTTTAATTTTTTGAGGAAATGCCATACTGTTTTCCACACTGGCTGCACCAGTTTGCATTCCCACCAGCAGTGCAAGAGGGTTCCTTTTTCTCCACATCCTCACCAGCACTTGTCATTTGTTGATTTGTTGATGATAGCTATTCTGTCAGGTGTGAGATAATGACTCATTATTTTGATTTGCATCTCTCAGATGATTAGTGACTTTGAGCATGTTTTCTTATGTCTCTTGGCCTTCTTTATGTCTTCTTTTGAAAAGGTCTATTTACATCCTTAGCCCATTTTTTGATTGGATTGTTTATCTTCCTGTTGTCAAGTTGTATTAGTTCCCTATAAATTTTGGAGATTAAATCCTTATCAAATATAACAGTGGCAAATATGTTCTCCCATGCAGTGCGCTTTCTTGTTGTTTTGTTGATGGTTTCTTTTGCTATGCAGAAGCTTTTTATTCTGATGTAATCCCATTTGTTTATTTTCTTCTTAGTTTCCATTGCCCTAAGAGTTGTATTGGTAAAGATATTGCTGCGACATATGGCTGAGGTTTTGCTGCCTTTGGATTTCTCTAGTATTTTTGTGGTTTCCTGTCTTACATTTAATTTTACAGAGAGGAATTTTTAAAAATATATATTTTATTAATTTTTGAGGAAGGGAGAGGGAGAGAGAGTTAGAAACATTGATGAGAGAGAAACATCAATCAGCTGCCTCATGCACATCCCCTACTGGGGATGTGCCCTCAACCAAGGTACATGCCCTTGACTGGAATCGAACCTGGGACCCTTCAGCCTGCAGGCCGACGCTCCATCCACTGAGCCAAACCAGTCAGGGATCGGGGTCTTTTTTTATTCCAGGTGTATTTTTGGAGAGTTTGTTCTAGGTCTTTGAAGTATGCCCTGGTATTTTAATGGGGATTGCATTGAATCTATAGATTGCCTTGGGTAGTATTTTTCTCATTTCTTTATGAGATATCTCTTCAGGGTCTTATCCTTATGTTCTCTCCTTGGGGAATCTTATCCTTATATTTTCTCCTACCACCTCAACAAATATTTATGTGCGCATGGCTTCCGGTCTCTTCCTACAACCCAGATCTCTTTCTAACTTTATCCCCTATAACCAGTGGTCATCTGGACATTTCCACTTTGAGATACTTTTAACTCATTACATCCCAAATTGAACTAATTGATGATCTGTTTTCCCAGCTGGAATACAGGCTTAATGATAGAGAGGCATTTGAAATACTTACTGCTGTTTATCTTCATTAGAATAGCACCAGCAATTTTTAGTAAGCACTGGTCAACCATTTGTTGAGTGAACAAAGTATATTTTACTTCTGTGAATGACACCACACAGCTGCCTCAGCAGAAAGTTCAGTTTCAATTTTGATTCCTGTGTCTCCCTTGCTTTCAAAATACATCAGATCAGTTATGAGTTCCCTGATGATACTTTCTAAACAATTTGCAAACATGTTTTCAGCTTGTTCCACTTGCTTGTTGCATGATTTGTCAAATCCAATAAGTAGAGCAGGAACCCAATTATAATTCAGGCCCTTCACGCCATTCGCGGCCTGTTTCTATCTTCAGGCAGAGAAACACAGTTTGCTTCCAATGAAAATTCCAAAAGATCACATGGTACTTGATTCCAGGAGATTCTGACCTGAGAAATGTCATTCCATTTTATTTAAGATTTGTTGTAGGAAATAGTGACTGTGCTATTTCTCAGAAAATAATTTAAACATGTAAAAATTATTGGTGCCAGGAAGTTCTTTCTTTAAATATAATTTGAAGAAACTACTGAACTTGACACTCACGTTTTTTTGCCTATAAGGGAAAAAGGTTGGCACAAATGACCTTTCACATTGTAACACCAAACTCAGGGTTTCTCTTAGGATCATTAGAGGTCATATCAGAGAGAGGACTATAGAAAGGTTAGATTTATAAAAACAATGCTTTAGATATGACTAATTTATTCCAAAACATGTTGTTCCTTTTTTCATACCCATAACTTGTTCTTTTAAAAACAGAACTAGAAAATATTTCCAAGGGAAGGCAAGTAAGGGACTGATTTTGGAAGGGAGAATGATTATTAATTTTAAGTATTCTTTTAATAATCTGCAAAATAAAATATATTTACTGTTCATATGTTATGAGTACTTAGATGCCAAGTGTTTTTTAAAGATGAGGAAACCAGTGGTAGATCAGTTCCCTACATTAAGAAATCTGTACCCTTAATTAGTTTATACCTTACAAAAACACTTGAATGAGGTTTTTGCAACATGTTGTAATTCAGCATTCATTTTGGAATCCCAGAGCTGTCATAGGGGAAGAAGAAGCACCCATAACCCAAGGGGCCCCAACCCCCTTGCCATAGACATAAAGTCACTATGATTCCAAATACTATATGTATAAAAACCAACCAAAACTAGTGTAATTATCTAAAACAAGATTGTAAAATATCACTTTCTTATCAAAAAACTAGAAGCCTGGTGCATGAATTCATGCACCAGTGGGGGTCCCTCAGCCTGGCCTGGGGGATTGGGCTGAAACCGGCTCTCTGACATTCCCTGCAGGGTCCTGGATTGAGAGAGGGTACAGGCCAGGCCAAGAGACCCCACTGGTGCAGGATCAGGGCCAGGGAGGGATGTGGGAGGTTGGCCAGTTGGGGAGGGACCGTGGGAGGGCTCTAAGGCATGTCTGGCCCATCTTGTTCAGTCCCGATAGGCTGGACCCTAGCAACAAGCTAACCTACCAGTTGGAGCGTCTGTCCCCAGTGATCAGTGCACGTCATAGCGACTGGTCGCCTGGTCAATTGTCTGACCCCTGGTGGTCAAAGCACATCATAGCGAGCGGTTGAGAGGCCTTAGCATATCATTAGCATATTATGCTTTGATTGGTTGAACAGATGGCAGGACTACCAGACACTTAGCATATTAGGCTTTTATTATATAGAATGTTTCTATGGCATCAATAACCTGAAGGATAAAAAGTTCAACACATCTTTGGTATATTACTGATATTTAAGGTCATTTTTAATCCAGCTCCAAACAACATTTCAGCCCCATCACCTCCCACTTTCCACCATTTCTGTTAAAATCCAGTACCTCATCCCCTCAAACACCCACTACTCTGTGATTATAAGCATGCTTTCAGATGCTTGTGCTTTTGCGCATACTATTTCTTTTACCTAACATTACCCAATAAGGGAGCCACTAGTTGAAATGTAATTACAAACTAATTAAGATAAATGAATTAAACATGCAGTTCCTTGGTCATACTATGTACATTTTCAAGTCCTCATTAGCCACATGTATTGGGTAATGCAAACAGAGAACATTTTCATCATCATGGAAAGTTCTATTGGACAGGTTTTTAAAAACTGTCTCAATGTCCTCCCAACCATAACTTCTGGGCCCTTCAGCATCTTACTCATTTTCAAGTGTCCACTCAAAAGTCACCCCCTTTGTGAAGCCTTCTTTGATGCCCTCCTGGAAACTACCTCCCATGGCATTTTTCTTACCTCTGTTACTCTGCTTATTAATTGTTTTAGTTGTGTATATGGTTATTTCCTCCATTTGTATGTTAGAAATGTGAAAGATGGAATTTTATGTTCTCATCTTTATATCCTCATCACAGTTCCTGAATGACAACAATGCTTTTTGGATAAATGAATGGTTTGGAACTGAAGAAAAGGTTACTAACTTCAATTTTATTTTTTATTTTTCTAGAGGTGGAAAGAAAACATTTTATAACATTTTTGTGTTCCATAGAAGATTGAGAAAAGCCCATCTTTCTGATGCTTCTATGAATCTGAGTTCATAAGGTATAATGGGCCCAAGAAACTTGAATTTATTGCTGCCTGTGATTCTTCCCTGATCTCTGACAGGTGAGTGTGGAGGTGGAACTGATGATGCTCTCTAATTATATCTTCAACCCACACTTTATATCAATGTGTCTTAATTTTTGCCTCACCCAAAACTGCAGCCCAACTTATAAAAATTAGCAGGGGAAAGGCACCTATGAACATGATACCAATTAACCTTTGCATATGCCTCATTTCCTAGGAATTTTGCAGAAGAAAAGGTTTAATTGTGTGCTTAATATAGAGCAATTTTAGAGCAGTTATAATCTTTGAGACTCTACAATTATGCCTTGAGAGAGCATAATCTTTGGCTGTTTCTATTCCAATAAAGTCATTAATGGAAACAGAAAAATGCATCTATAAGGCAACATAAAATACTTTAGGAGTTATAAAAAAAAATAATTTTCTGACCCCCTGGTTGTTCACCACAAGGAGACCAAAGAAACCTAAGAGTAGGCTATGAGTTTTTTGTTTTTTTTTCTGAACAGGACAAATCCATCCAGCGGGCTTTCAGGGACGTCTCTTGTCAGGCCAAGGAAAGTGAGACAGACTGGGATAGCAAGAAGAGAAACAAGCTAATGGGACAGGAGGACAAGTGTTCAAACCTCAACAAGCCAATGCATAGGCCTTCCTAAACCAATTTCATTGGGAAAAAATAAGACAGGGAACATTAAATTTCTCTGTATAATTAATGAAGCAAGAATTATACATTTTGGTGCAGCCACTATGGAAGACAGTATGTAGTTTCCTCAGAAAGTTAAATATGGAACTCCCATTTGACCTAGTGATCCCACTTCTAGGAATATATCCCAAGAAGCCAGAAACACCAATCAGAATATATGCACTCCTATGTTCATAGCAGCACAATTTACCATAGCTAAGATCTGGAAACAGCCTAAGTGCCCATCAGCAGTGAATGGATTAGAAAACTGTGGTACATCTGCACAATGGAATACTACAGGGGTAAGAGATCAACTGAAGGACTTGTTTGCATGCATATAAGCATAACCAATGGACACAAGACACTGGGGGGTAGGGGAGGCTGGGGGAAGGTCAAGGGGGAAAAAAAGGAGACATATGTAATATTCTTTGTAATACTTTAAGCAATAAAACAAAATTAAATAAAAAAGAATCATACATTTCCAGAGATGAAAATTTTAAATAAGATCAAACTCTAGTCTATGACCATTAACATCAGAATTACTGAGGGAGGGAGGGAGGTGATTGTATTAATTCCTTGGGGCTTCCATAGCGAAGGACCATAAACAGCATGGCTGAAAACAATAAAAATTAATTTTCTCACAGTCTAGAGCAGGGGTCCTCAAACTTTTTAAACAGGGTGCCAGTTCACTGTCCCTCAGACCATTGGAGGGCTGGACTATAGTTTTAAAAAAAACTATGAACAAATTCCTATGCACACTGCACATATCTTATTTTGAAGTAAAAAAACAAAACGGGAACAAATACAACGTTTGTATTTGCATGTGGCCTGTGGGCCGTAGTTTGAGGACCCCTGGTCTAGAGGCTATAAGCCTGACATCCCAGTGTCAGTGCTCTCTCTTCTAGCTTCTGGTGGTTGTGGGAAGTCACTGGCATTCCTTGGCTTACAGCTGCATTACTCCAATCTTTGCCTCCATCATCACATGGCCTTCAGCCTCTCTGTGGTGTTTTCTTTCCTGCGTGTATTTATCTCTGTGTCTCTTCTCCTCCTCTTACAAAAATGCCAGTTCATATCATAATAAAGGCCCACTCTACTCCAGGACTACCTTGCCTTAATTTGCATCTTAATTACATCTACAAGAACCCTGTTTCCAAGCAAGTTCACCTTCATAGGTAGCAGGGGTTAGGACTTTAACATAAATTTTTAGAGAACACAATTCAACCCGCATAATAATTATTAAAATTCAGATCCCCAAGGCACATCTCAGACCTATTGAATGACTCCCTGAGATTTCTCATCCAGTTATCCATGCATCATAAATTTGAGAATGCTGGTCTAGGAAAACAATGAAGGGCTGGATTAGAAGTGAGTCTTGAATAGGTATTTATTAAATGGGTAATTGGCTCAAGGTATTATCTCTGTCCACATTGCTGGATATCTTCCATAAACTTTCTCTATTTCTTTTAGTTTAGTAATTAATTCTACATTTATTTTAATTGTATAAACATTTAGTGAACATCTATAATGCTAAGTGGTGGGGACACAAAAATAAATGAACTCCTTCCCTCAGAAAGCTAATCATCCTATCTAATAATAGAGAAACGTGATAATTAACCATAACTCCGACACGCTTCCCATTGGCTAATCAGGGCGATATGCAAATTAACTGCCAACCAAGATGGCAGCCGGCAGCCAGGCAGCTGAAGCCAACAGGAGGCTTGCTTGCTCCAGTGATGGAGGAAGCCAAGGTTCCCCGCCTGCCGCCTCCCAGCTCTGAGCTGCACTCTAAGCAACTATGTTGCAATTATAGAAGCTAAACAATCCCCAGAAACTTGCTTTTAGCCAGCTGGGCTTCAGAGCTGGAGTTGCAAAAGTGTTTCAATTACAGAAGCCAAACAAAGCCAGATACCTGCTTTCAGCAGCCGAGGTCTCAGAGCTGGAGCCAAGCCTCAGAGCTA
>NW_006288719.1:653189-683372 GCF_000327345.1 Myotis davidii
AAGACCCCCAACCTAAAGGGGGTGTGGGCAGCCTGAAAACAGCCATCAGCTTCTCACCCAGGCTGGACAGGCACCCAAGCGGGACCCCCACCCTGATCTGGGACACCATTCAGGGCAAACCACCCGGCTCCCTCCCGTGCACCAGGAATGCTGGTCACTATGACACACACTGACCACCTGGGGGCAGACACTCAATGCAGGAGCTGCCCTCTGGCGGTCAGTGCGCTCCCACATGGAGGAGCTCTGCTAAGCCTCAAGCCAGGCTGATGGCTGCCAGTACAGCGTTGGTGGTGGGAGCCTCTCCTGCCTCCTCAGCAGCGCTAAGGATGTCTGACTGCAGTTTAGGTCTGCTCCCCGCTGGCAAGTGGACATCCCCCAAGGGCGGCTGGGCTGCCAGAGGGATGTCTGATTGCCCTCTTAGGCCCAATCCCCTGGGGAGCAGGCCTCAGCCAGCAGATGGTCATCCCCCGAGGGGTCCCAGACTGTGAGAGGGCACAGGCCAGGCTGAGGGACACCCCCGTCCCCGAGTGCACAAATTTTTGTGCACCGGGCCTCTAGTATTGAATATATAATATCCCACATATTATAACTGAAAACACATCATTCCCAAGAATAGAGGACTGTTCCACTGCAAACCACAAAAGCATTGGAAACATTTTCCTGAGAGTTAGACAAGTATTTCAAGTTTGAGCTATATAGATTTTAGCTGTCAGAAAACCACAAGGAAATCATAAAGTGAATGAATTGTGCTGCTTCTAAGGGCAAAATCCAATTGCAAATGGGCTGTCCTTTGGGACCTACCAACTGGAATCACACGGTAAATGCAAACTGATAATTCATCATTGGTGTCTTCAACGTTATACTCTACTTACATGGCCACTTGTGACTAGATTCTCATAGCATTTCTCATTATCAATCAAATGCTCCCACTATCTCACTAGTTTGGCAGAATATATTTTTGTCTGTGATCCAGGGGGAATGACTGACACAGAGAACATCAGCCTGGAAGCCAACAAGAAGAGTTCAAATCAGGTTAGCTTGGTGCTGCTAAAACTTGCTCTCACCCAATCTAGAATTACAGAGCAAGAAGCAGTCAGAATATTAGCTAAAAACACTCACATGCAGATATGTGGCTGCCTAAGAGCTGGTGAAAGCTAATTTTGGTCATTTAATTTTTCTTATATAATATGTAATACAGTGCCATGTACAACTAGAATGCTTGATAAAAGTCCATCAGCTTTATTGGGTGAATGAAGTCTGGCTTATGGTACTCCATAAATAAAGATATGACATATCACATAAATTGACCAATATATAATCTGATTATCCAGTTGGTGAGTAATCTATATTTATTTGGTTTACAATAGAATCTTAACATTTTGTATGTAATTATTTTATTTTTCCTCACACCTCCTCAGAGGGTAGTGTGAGCAAGCTTCTTTATGAGCACCATTCTCTTTTTATATGTGTTTTTAAAATATGAGAGAGAGAGAGAGAGAGAGAGAGAGAGAGAGAGAGAGAGAAGAAGGGAGAGGTAGAGAAAGAAAGAAAGAAAGAGGGAGAGAGAGAAACATGGTTGTGAGAGAGAAACATAAAACCACAATCTAGGTATGTGCCCTGCTTGGGAATTGAACCAGCAACTCTGGTGCATGGGGCAATGCTCAGCCAACTGAGCCATATTATCCAGGGCTTGAGCATGACTCTTTAAAGGTCTTTGCTTCTGCCACGACCAGGGTTTTGGGCAGCTTTCCCCTCTGGTCATCATTACCTCTGTAGATGTTGCTACTGTGGTCCAAAGGTAGAAGCTCCTTGCTTGTACTTGGCTTTCAGGGCCAACCAGATCCCTAGTTCAAAAAGCTGTCAGCCTTGTTGCCTGACACAGGTCAAAACACATATTTTGTAGTACTTATCATCCTGAAATGGTATTTCACTGATATATTTTTTAAAAAATCAATAATATGCCCTAGTTAAAAGAGAACTAAAATGTCAACTGAAAGTAAATATAATTAGATGGATTTATTATGAAACAACATATTTAATATGCAAATGTGAGGGGATAACTACACTATGAGGTAGTCAGATGCATTTGCAAGAGTTGCTGTAAATGCAACAGCTGCAAATGTACTTTGATACAAGTTTCTTGCATTGGTTACTCAAATACTGTGAGTGTCATTGTCATCAGTGACAATTTTCTCAAATCCTGAAAAACTTTTGGTATAGTTTCAAACTAAACAAAGTATAGTTATCTTAGTTACATGATAATTGCACTCGTGGGAATTCAGCAAATATTGAAATGAAACTGTGCAAAAAAATGCTTTGAATTTTTACATACTGTAGAGTTAAATTATAAGCATAGAAAATTATCAACATTTCTTAACTTATATGAATATCTAATAAGACATTTAAAAGTCATGGAAATAGGACAAAAGTGGAAAATGGGGTAATTTCTTTTTGAATGGGACTGTTTTAGGCCCTGCAGATGTCTAGTACCCCTGGCCTAAAGTCACTGAATGCCTTTAGGATTCCTTAATAACTGTGATAATCAAAATAACTCCACAAATTTCCAAAACTAACCCCTTTGGGAACTACTGTTTAGAGAAAACAAAAAAATTAAATTAAATTAAAAAAAATTTTTTGTAAGAAACAGTGGAGAATCCTGGGGAAAATGGCACTAGGAGCAGCATCATTTTTTAAAAATAAATATGTTTTTATTGATTTCAGAGAGGAAGGGAGAGGGAGAGATGGATATAAACATCAATGATGAGAGAAAATCATTGATTGGTTGCCTCCTGCATGCCCTCCACTGGGAATCGAGCCCACAACTCAGGCATGTGCCCTTGACCAGAATTGAACCAGGGACCTTTCAGCCCGCAGACTGATGCTCTATCCACTGAGCCAAACTGGCTAGGGCTCATTTTTTAATTTCTCTAAATTCACCCACAAAAGTAGATTGAGCAGGTGAACAAGACAATGAAGGTAAAGAACACTATAAAAAATAAAATGGGGGAAAAAAGAAAGCAGGAAGGGGAACGAGAAGAGTATGTGAGAGGCAGAATAAGGTTGCTGATTGCTTTATAGTTAATTAAAAGTAAAAAGATATTTTTTCAAATCAGATTTTGGGAAAAAAATGAGGGGAAAGGAAAGAAAGGTTGCAACTCAGTTTCAATTTATTTATAATGGTGAATCACTAGAAAATAACAACAACAACAAAAAAAACCGTTAAGGTCATGAGTAAAAATGTTAGAATAAAAGTAACCATTGATTTAGCTCCACTGTGGATTTATTATTATTATTATTATTATCATTATTATTATTATTTTACTAGAGTCCTAGTGCACAGATTTGTGCATATTGAAAGGAAATTAATTAAAATAAATATTTTAGAGGCCAGGGAGGGACTGCAAAGGGGGTTGGCTCCATGGCATGCCTGGCCCAGCTTGCCCAGTCCCAATCAGCCGAAGCCCAGGAGCAAGGAAACCCGGTCAGAGCGTCTGGGTTTGTGGTCAGTGCACATCATAGCGACTGATTGAATGATTGAATGAATAGTTGGACACTTAGCATATTAGGCTTTTATTATATAGGATTTATTGTTGGCAGTATTAGTTTGCACATCTAACCACTTTCAAGGAAAATATACTTGTTTTCAAATTTCTAATATGCCTCAAAATTAATAAAACCTGTTCTACTAAAAAAGAAAACCCAACAACATTGGAACAAATTCTTCTAAATAACAAAGACATACTTAAGAAAAAGAGAAAAAAATAGAGCATCGAATGAAAGTGTTGAAGTAATTGGATATATGTAATATATGGAAAAGATAAATTTGGATCCATCTCTTCAGACTTATAACATTAAAAAGAAAAAATTTCATAAGGACCTGAAATTTAAGTCAAAATCCAGTAGTAATAAAAGAAAAAAGAGATAAATTTAATTACATTAAAAATTCAGAATGGCAAAAAATAACAACACACAAATGAACAAAAAACAAAAATCACTATAAACAAAGGAAACAGACAAATAACAATTTGGTGAAAATAGTTGTAATCATATAACATACATAAAGGATTAAACTCTTTAATACAAAAATGAGTTCTAAATATAGAGGAAAACATTTTAATATTATAAAAAGAGTTTCTAAAAAACAGAGAAAAGAGGTTTGGAACTCTATAGAAAAAATAGACTAGAGAAATGAACAAAGTTCAAAGAAATATATACAAATGTCTTTTAACGAGTTGAAAGATAATCAACCTCACCCATCATAAGGTAACATTTATCACCTATTAGATTAGCTAGCATTTAAAAGTTAGAAAACATAATTCTTTGGCATGGATGTGACAAAATAGACACTCATATTATAGTTGGAAAGATTCTTATGCAAATCCTTTGAAGGGGAATTTGTCAATACCAAGCAAAATAATGAATACACTTTTCCCTTATCTGAGCAACCAAACTTTTGAAATTTTATTCTGAAGATATACTGGCTGAATACGAAAAAATGTATGACCAAGGAGAGTCATTGTGGAATGAACTATAATGGCAAAAGACTAAAAAGGCAGAAATGTCTATAAGGGAGGACTAGACAAATAGACCATGGCAATCCACCTTAAGGAGTTTTATGCAGCTGGAAAAGCATAAGAAAAACCCATTTATTACTGTGAAACATTTTCCAGAACATATGGATGTATGGGGAAAAAAGAGAGGAAATACTTGCAATGAATGCTTAATCTGGTGGAAGAGGGACTATAAATGTGTTTTATTAAAAAGGGGGATAAATTATAAAAAGATTACTTATAGAGGAAAAGAAAAGAGTAGAAGGGACAAGGGTCAAAGCTAGACTTATTTTAATATTTTGTATTATACATTTGACTTTGGAACCAATAGTATGTTATGCATAATCATGAAACAACAGTAATTTTTAAAAAATCAATCTCTAAAATCTTTAAGTAATACAGAGAACTATTCTAAGTGATCTTGAAGCACAATTATTTGCATGTATTTTCTAGTGGGATATAACTCGAAGGACAAAAATTACAGATAAAAAAATAACCAAAATGTTTACAGCAATGGTATTTTTGATAGCAGTGTTGGTATTATTATTCTGAGATTGGTATTTGTGTATTGTAGAATAAAGCAAATGAGTACTTGCATACCATTCTACTTTTCTTGTACGTGCGGTCTTAATAATTGGAATTATTTGTGTAGAAGAAGGAGATACAACTGTAAGGTATAAGAAATAAGTAAAATCTCAGTGATCCTCAATTTAGTCAGAAGTATGAGGATGAACTCATGATTTATTGTTATTTGCATATATATGTATTTTTGTTTTATAGCTCTGTTTACTAAAAAGTCTAGAAACAATGACTAACTTTCAGATTTTTGTATTAAAATTCCATTTTGCACTAAAAGAAACCAAGGTTTCTTGGAGAACTGACTGATTCCACATTTGGGGAGGGAAAGTAAAAGATAAGCTTGGAACTTCTTGTCATTATCAGAAGCAATGACACTATCAAAGACTATAAAGTAATGTTAAAAGGATTGAGGAGGAAACTTAAATAGGCTCCTACTGGCTAAAGATAGGATGATTTGAACATCAGTAAAGAAGAAACTACAAATTATTAAAACATAAATTATGGTTAAATCTACATGTTCATAAAGATATTTTTTTTTAATTCCTATTGATCACTATTAGGAGATATTAATTTATAAAATCATTTTGAAACCTGGCAAAGAAACTACAAAACAAAACAAACAACAACAAAAAACTCTAAAAAATGTATCCTATCATTTCCATGAGAACTAATTCACCACATAAATGAAAAGTTGATGAAATGATTTACCTTTATGAAAGTTTTCAGCTCATAAAAAATAAGAGAGTACAAAATTATAATAGTACCATTTGCAACCTCCATTGAATTAATGGATCTAGCCATCAATCATTCATGGTTACTAAAAACCTCAAAATAGAGACTATCAAACATTATTTGTTCCCCAGTGTGAGAACAAAACATAACCTATGAAATAGGCTCCCCAAAAAAGCTGATCTGTATTTGGTCACCTCTCTACATCCAATCAACAATTTAAGAAATAAAAAGGAGAGAGAAGCATGTTTAACAACATGATGGGAATGCAATCAGCAAATCTAAAATGTAGGAAATTCTATAGGACAAAATAAGTGATTTCTTTACAATAAATTACAAGGAAAAACAGAGCTAGAAGGAGAATCCATAGGTAAAAAGAAACTTAAAAGACAAATCAGCAATCTCTATGGATCTTATTTAGCTATACATTCAAGAAACAACAACCCCAATAAAAATAAGCAAAAACATTAGCATTGACATTTATAAGATGATTAGAAATTTGAGCACCAATGCTTCAGCACTATTAGAAAGTAGTGTTATATATTAAACTAGAGCCCCAGTGCATGAATTTGTGAAAGAGTAGGCCTTCCTTCCCCTGGCTGCTGGCACTGGCTTCCCTCTGGCACCAGGGACCCGGGCTCCCCTTGCAGGCCTGGCTTCTTCTGGAAGGTCATTTGGAATGACATCCGGTCTAATTAGTATATTATGCTTTTATTATTATAGATGTGATAATGGTATTGTGGTAATATATTTTAAAATACATCATGCTTTAGAAATTTATACTGATAAATTGAAATGGTATGATATCTAGAGTCTGCATGAAAATGATGCAGGAATGATAATATAGAGATAAACCCAGATTAGGCTTTATATTGGTAATTGTTCCTTCTACTTTAGTGTACATTTAAAGTGTTCTACAGCACCATAACATAAAAAAAAAATTTCCAAATATATTTTTTGGAAAACACAATTATTTAGAAAGGTAGGTGAAATTGCCTAGCTAGATAGGCAAAGCAACGAAAGTTTCTGTGCTTCACTCCCCTTACCTGGATGCTATTCTGTATCCATTTCTTTCCAAGGGCTCCCTTTTCCTTCTTCCCTTGTCAACGATATTACCCTCCCCCCATAATGTCTACCTAGCTTTACCCCTACTTCTCTCTCTTCCTTTCTCTTTCATCGACATAGTTTTCTTCTTTCTTTCTCTACCATACCCACTTTTTTTCCTGATCTCTCTAACAACTGGCCATGATATTGAATTGAAAAATGTTTTTTCTTTTTAAAATGATGAAAACAATGGATTGAAGTTTTATATTTTTGACCTTGTTTGCAAAGTAGGTGAACTGAATGATTCCTCCTGAGAAAGTTGTGGCCTCTTGGCTCAAACCCTCTAGTGGAAATGTTGCCATTGAAACCTAGACGTATTCCAGATCCCTCTGCCTAAAGTCACTGAGATGACGGGCATCTTCACTTACAGGGTCTCTTGATAAACAGGAAAGGCTAAGGGGTACTGAATCTTCCCACCTTGTGAGGCACCTGAGTGAGATCTCACAGCAGCTGTCTCGGTTGTGCAGAGCTCTGCCCTGACCATCCACCAGGAGACAGTCTCTGTGAACTGGTGTGGGTTGTGTTTCTGATGCCTCCCTGTCAGCCACCTGTTTGATCACTGCAGATAAACAACCAAACCATGGAGAGGGTTCCTTCTTTTTCGTCTTTATGTCTACTCACTTGAAGTCAGTTGAAAGCTGCCCTTGATCAGGCGCCTGCTGGCAGAGGACTACAGGACTTCTCTGATTTATTATTCATAGAGCATCACAGTGTTACACAGCAGTTTGCAAAACATGAAACACCAGAGAGAAATCCACACTGTGAGGAGGTGACGATGTAAATGAAGTGTAAACAATACCATGGATAATAGTAAAACTCTTGAGAGGTAGAAATATGGCTCCTTCGATTTGGGGGAATCTGGGCAGAAGTAGATTGCAAGGGGAATGTGCCCAGGGGAACTCATTGGCAGAAAGCAATAAACATGTATTCCAGACACAATGTATAGCTACAAGTTCAACTGGCCTATAAATCAATGTAAATGAGAACCAAGTATTTCTCATTAAATTATCAAAGGTTTAAAAACTGATACTATATAATTCTGCTGAAGGTGCTGAAATAATGTCATCATTATTCATTTCTGGGGGTATTATAAATTGATAGAACACTTTTCAGAAAGCAATTTAGAATTATGTATCTGCTAGAATTCTTATGTAAGACTTTAATCCTTTTGCAGTATTTATAACTTTAACATATTGCAGAAGACAGTTCATTTCAGTATAATTCAGCCTTTATGTGCAACACAGCAGCGGACTTCCTGTACTCCTATTATCAAGTGCATTTCTTCTCTCTATTATGTCATACTTTCAGACATTTATCCTAGTCCCCATGAGTTTTTACCCACCCCAAGTTTTTGTAGCAGCCAATATCTTCCAGTAATATCAAGAGGCATAGAAATAAAACCAAAATATGGAAAAATAATCTATATAGATGAATATATTCATAACTATTTATAATATAAATAGAAATGACTGAATTGGCATCAAGTGGGAGATTCTGTAATCATGACACATTTACTTGACATGGTATTTTATAGCCCTTAACTAATGCTTTGAAGGTTATATAATAATGTGAAAAATTACTTAGAGTATAATATTAACATGTAAAAGCAAAATACAAAATTAAATATCTAGTGTTACTATAATCAGATAAAAAATACGTCAGAGGAAAAAGACAGAGGCACACTAACCTGCTAACAGTGGTCACAGGAGAGAGGCGGGGTTACAGATTATTGATTTTTATTGTTACATTGTCTAGTATCTTTAATATGCTAACAAATGTGTTATTGTTACTATACTTTTGAAATTAAAGAAATATGCGACAAAAGCTCTGTGCTATCTTTTATGTAAATCTCTAGACTTCCTAATCTAAAAGAAAGTTAAGAGCTCTCAGCCCGATGGGCCTGGAGATGCTTCTGGAAGTAACCTCACCATGGCTGGCCAAGGGGGGCCCCAAGTTCAGTTCAAACTTGTATTGCATGGTGATGACAGGACTGGGAAGGTACATTTGTGAAACATGAGCTGACTGGTGAATTTGAGAAGTATGTAGCCGCCCTGGGTGTTGAGGTCCCTCCCTTTGTGTTCCACACCAACAGAGAGACAGTGTGGGATATAGCGGGCCAGGAGACTGAGAGCTGGCTATCACATCCAAGCCCAGTGTGCCATTACGATGTTTAATGCCACTTCCAGAGTTACTTACAAGAATGAGCTACCTGGCACAGAGATCTGGCATGAGTGTGGGAAAACATCCCCATCATTTTGTGTGGCCACAGAGTGGATATTAAGGACAGGAAAGTTAAGACAAAACCAATGGTCTTCCACCGAAAGAAGGATCTTTGGTACTATGGCATTTCTGCCAAGAGCAACTACCGCTTTGAAAGCCCTTCTCCGGCTTGCTAGAACGCTAATTGGAAACCCTACCTGGGAGTTTGTCGCCATGCCTGCTCTTGCCCTGCCAGAGGTTGTCCTGGACCCAGCTCTGGCAGCACAGTATGAGCGCGACCCAGAGGTTGCTCAGACCACAGCTCTCCTGGGTGAGGGTCGCGGCCTGGGAGGAAGGGAAGCTGCAGCCCGGTGTCAGAAGTCTAGTTCAGAGGCAACCGTCTTGTGCTGTCAGAGTCACAGGTGCAGTGTGTTTGCCACTTAATCATGTGGCTGCGAGGAGCCTGGTCTCGATCTTTGGGATGCTGAAGGAGATGAAGGCTTCCCGGTGAGCGTGGGAGTTAATACCTTCATTTTTTTGACCTACGTATTTAGCTGTGTTGGAACACAGTTGTTTCCTTATTGCGTTTCAACAATAAGACTGCTGCAGTCACATCATGACATTCAGTGGCGAGACCTTGATTGTTACAGTGGTTCCCACTCCTTTTCATTTAGAATCAGGATAAAGTTGTATTTCAAATATCAAAACTAAAATAAAGAAAACAAATTAATATTATTAAATCTTTCAAACGGGCCAGCAGAACTATTCTGAGGCTTGCTGGACACCTGTGCCTAGAAAGACTATTTGTAGGACCCGAGGGAGCCAACTTGTCTGGGGAAGAAATTGGATCCTTCCTGTACTATATTAACCTTAAAATTCCTAGGAGGAATGAAAAAGATGCCATCTCCATAATAGCTATATTAGGATTTTATGTGTTATAACTGCATAATTAAAAATCCATAGTACCGAAAGTCCCTATATAAAGAGATTTTTGTGTTTAGCGATAATACTAACGACAGAAATCAGGAGAAGGAAGTAGTTTAATGAAACTTGAAGAAAATAGTCAAAAAACAATCAAAATGAAATATGTATGTAGTGAGGCTTAGCTCTAACATATTCCTATTAAGCTCCCCGGGGGTTGAAGAGGTACTGCTCAGACTCTGAATAGCGAATCAATACTGGTCAGTGGTGATTTTATTTTGGTGAGAACAGCACTGAATATTTTTATTGATTCCCCTGATATTTACTAGCAGGCAGGCCTCGTGTGAACTGCCGTGTCCTCGGCAGAATGTGGATTTTGATAACAGATCTCGGTTCAAATCCCAGGGTCACTACCACCTCCTGACTGTGTGACCTTGGGCAGGTCCCGACGCTTACATGGCACAGCCGGCTGCAGGAACCGGAGAGGGGGTGGGTAGGGGGTAACAGCTTTATATCAGGTGCTTCCAATTGATGGCGAGTCCCCTGCAACCAGGTAGGAAGCTTCCTCGGCCTTTACATTTTCACTTTAGAAATGGCTAGAACTGCGTCTCGTGAGAGCAAATGTGGGAATTAATATGCAATTGCAAGCCTGCTCAGGACTCCCACACTACCCCTGCCGCCTCAACACACATGCTTCGCTCCATTCTCAGCATCATATGACATTGCATCCTCCTTTCATCTCCAATCAGGCTCATTTTCCAAGATTCTCCTCCATTTTTATATCCAAATTTACAGTGATTCTTTGGCACAAAGTTGTTTTATTATTGATTTTTATTGGGGTTAAGTCCTCCAACTGACCTATTTCCACCTAACTGTTCCAGTTTTTCCTTACCAGATTCCCATTTATTGCCCCCACCCCATGTTGCCGTGCTCCCCTTGCAAGTTCCAGCCCTCCCCTAAACCCAGGTAGCCCTTTAGCTGGCACTTGATCCCATAGCTCACAAACATATCCAGGAGCACATTTTTTCCTCTCTCTAGGGAGGAAAAAAATCATCAGGCAGAAGGATGCTGGTGCTGGTAACTGTGTGCTGATTATCAGCTGATAAATCAGTTCCTCTTCCCCTTCCACATCGCCAACAGTCAACTCCTTATCAGCATGAGGCAGAATTACAAAGTGGGTAACAAGTAACGGTTCTGGAATCTGACTGCCTGTGTTAATCATGAAAACAAAGTGCTTAGTGCTTGACAGTTAGTTAGCACTCACCGAGTGTGAGCCATTGTAATGTGTCTATATCCCCTGTAAGGAAGCAGTGGTCAGCTGTTGTTTGACCTCTTCATGGAGATCAACTGGTGCGGCTTCTAGGATCCTCTGTTTTATACAATTCTTACCTCACTCCTCTCCCCTTTTGGATTTCCCAGGTGACCTGGCAAGGCTCTTTCCACTGTAGAATTCTAAATCTCTCTGAGGACACAAAGAAAGCTATGGACCATACTTTTGCATATAATTTCTGAAGTTCACAAAATTCTTTTTTTTAAATATATTTTATTGATTTTTTACAGAGAGGAAGGGAGAGGGACAGAGAGTCAGAAACGCTGATCAGCTGCCTCCTGCACACCCTCTCCTGGGGATGTGCCCACAACCATGGTACATGCCCTTGACCGGAATCAAACCTGGGACCTTTCAGTCCGCAGGCCAACGTTCTATCCACTGAGCCAAACTGGTTAGGGCCACAAAATTCTTAAATACCATTTCTGGCCCTTAAATTAAGAGCTCCAAGTTTGAGGATTATTAGTCAATTGGAGATTTTTTTTATTACTGCAAATCACCATCATCTAAGTTATTAATTTATCATTTTTGGTGTATGTATATTTACATCCTATATAATAAAAGCATATTATGAAAATTGTCCCCTCAACCAGAGTTCTTCCCGGAGTTGGACCATGGGTGTGGGCCGGCTGGGGCAAGGGAAGGAGGCCCAGGCTGGCAGCCAGCAGCCGCTAGGGACCCTATCAGTGCACGAATTTCGTGCACTGGGCCTCTAGCATAAAATAAGATGTTTCCTTAAAAGGGGTTAACAAGTGATGTAAGCAGATCATTTCAATATATATTAGCCGAATTAGATCACCTTGTAGATGCAGTGGGCGTAGTGATTATGGGCATGGTTCTCCATGGCTCACCTGGATTCCAGCCCAAGCATTGTCACTTACTGTGTCATTTAACAAGTACCTAACGGTCTGTCCTCACTGTCTGGGGTTATTTAAGTGGTTCATAATTAAATACCATAACACATATGAGGCCCTTAGCATGCCACCTAACATATAGTATGTTTTCAGTAAGGGTTATTTACCATTAAATGGCAGTCTATCTCTTTTTCCCATTTAAAATCATTTGCATGATTTGATAGTGCTACAGATCCCGGGAGCTGGGATAAGAAATAATGATTTGCCCCAAGCTTTTTAGATGGACAGGCACACATCTAAGAACAGTACCCTGGGCAGTGAATTAAATCTCCTTCCATCCTCTCCGACCCTAAAGAAGAAATCTATGGGCAAGGATAAACGTAACATTTGCTATATTTAGAGAAACTGACTTTGGGGACATTTTTTTTTAAGCCTTAAATACTTTAACATCCATGTATTTATAAAGGAGCTGTTACCATTCTGCATTCATTTAACAGCAAGCATAGGCTTCAGCTTTCTATTAACGAGTCCTCATGTTTCTATGGACTCTTCTGACATTTAGTAGGCCGCGGGAAAGCTGCCTTTGAATAGTAAGAAGGACCACGTGCCCTATATGACATTCATTTACAGTTACCCAGCCCTGGCTTCCTGAGACACCCAATTTTATAAGATTCAGCCACTTTGCCAGCTAGAAACAAAATGCCATGTTTAGTAGTTTATTTCTTCCTTAATTTGCACTCTTCACTGTTTTTAAACAAAGCACGTGACCTACAGTGTACCAGAGGCTCAGAGCCTTCGATTGTCCTGTCTGGGGACTATGTCAAGTCAGCTCCTAGCTGTAGCCCATGTCCATCTTCTGAGTGAATCATATTTCATATAGTCTGCGATCTATAAGTCAATTAATCTATATATATTGAGGACGCCCTTACTATGAATTGCATCTGTTTCCTAGCTCTACATTCCTTAAAATGTGAACAGATAAAGCCTCACTGAGGACTTTGGCTTTATTAGCAAGATACAGAAAGAGCCAAGATAAATCTTCCCATGATTAGGAAGTAAACTTTTATTTCAGGAGAAATTACTTTACATCTAAATTACTTGTATCTCCAGAAACCTTGTCTCAGGTGTGATAAGCCATAAATAATTACAAGCTTCATGTTGGTGAAATTAAAAAATCATGAAAAGCTATTCAAAGCAATTTACAACTTGACAGAGAAAAAAAGATTCTGTATAAAAACTAGTACACTTTTCCTCTACTGAATTCAAAATAAGGCTCAGAGAGGATGGGAACAGGAAGAAAACAGAACACAGTTTGGTCCTCTCACCCCTGGAACTTTAGTATTCAGGATGAGAATGTAAGTTCTTTATTCCCATGTGGTGAGAACAGTTTGCCGCATCCTTGCAAATGTTTTCTTTTCCTTTGAAGCGTTTGATGTTTTCAAGAACATTGGGAGGTCATTTTCTTTAGGTTTTTCTTTCCTGATTTTCCTCATTTTGCTTCATGCTTTGACCTGGGTGCTGAACGACAGCATCTTTGGAGAAAAGCAGCCTGGTCTCCCTGCAGGTTCTAGTCACAGAGAAAAAATTCCTTCCTTGAGCCTGCAGACTGTTATCTCGATTCGGAGCTAAGACTCTGTCGCAGGCCATCCATCCCCACGGACGCCAGACCCGCTGGACTGTGCCTCGCCGTGAGCACTGCAGATCGCATATTTGTCCAGAAGGAGACATTTATTTATCTGCAGCCTCTGCTGCCCACACTCTGTCATAGGCCAGGCTCCCAAACCCTGGAGGCTCTCACAAGAAAGGCAAGCAACCTGCTTGGCCCAGTAATCAGTCTTTTACTCCAATCTGCTCCGCGGTTGGCATTTCTTCCATTCTTAATTACCACACCTGTCAGCCAGCCCCTGGCAGGATGAATGGCACAGCCCATATCATTCTGCAGAGCCACTTTCTCAGAAAATACCCTTTGTAGACATCAGAAGAACAGAGGACACTTAGGGGGGCATCAGCCAAGGGCAGGAGAGAGAGAGCGTCTTGAGGTGAGTGAGGTAGGCCCTGCCAGCTTTGTCCTTGGGTCGTTGAATCTTCCCAGGGCACTTAGATCCACTAGCCTTTAAATTCACTCTGGGACCTCATGTCCCTGTATCTCCCCAGTGAAAGCAGGAGCATGTTTCATGCAGCTCACTGGGGGTATTGGTCTAGTCCTGCAGTGAACTGATCTTATTTATTCTACTCCTAAGGTTGTTAATATGGGTCAAAATGGCACCGCAGCTAAAGCTGGTCAGAGAAAAACACAACGTCAAAGTTTTAGTTGTTCACAGGCTATTACCTCTATTGATTATTTTATATTTTTAGTTTTCTGAACTTTGTTTTCCTTTTGTCTCTTTTGATTCCATATTTCTTCCTATTCTGTCCACCTCAAGTAACTACTGTCCTTCTATGAGTTATCAAAGGACAAATCCCTAAACACACACAGCAGCAGGGTAACTGGGCTCACTGATCTGACACCTCATGTTTAAAAAAAGACACTTCTTTAGAGCAGTTTTAGGTTCACAGGAAAGTTAAAAGGAAGGTACAGAGATTTCCATAGAGCCCCTGCCTCCACACATGCACGGCCTTCCCCATTATCAACATCTCCCACCAGAGTGATACATTTTTTATAACTGATGAATCTACATTGACATGTCATTGTCACTCAAGGTCTATAGTCTACATTACAGTCCATCTTGGTGTTGTATATTCTATTGGTTTCAGCAAATATATAATGGCATTTATTCACCATCCTATATAGTAAAAATGTAATATGCAAATGGTCGTTACATAACGATCAACCTCATAACGACCGGATCATGGATCAGCAGGAGGGTGGAGCAGTGAGCTACAAGCAGGTGGCAGAGAGCTACAGGAGGGGGCAGGGCAGCAAGCTATGAGGGGAGTAATAAGGGGGAGGTAGGGCGGGGCAGTGGGCGGAGAGCTACAGGAGGGTGTCAGCAAGCTACTGGTGCACGGATTCGTGTGCAGGGCTACCAGACTAGTTATAGCATAATACAGTTCCCTAATAATCCTCCATGTTCTACTTATTCATCCCCCTCCACTCCTGCAACTCCTGGCAACCACCGGGACACCTTGTTTTGTATAGATTCCCTATCCCAGGTCATTGTGTATAACAAGGAGAATGTCTCACTTTATTATCTTCCCAACCTCCCCTTTAAAAACGTCATCTGGCTTTTTGTGTTTATTTCCTACTGCATTCCTATTTTCTATGGCTGCAGGTATTGCATCCTATTTCGTTTTACTGGATAGAATTTATATGATCCATCATTTTTTAAAATTTATTGTCTAAAGTTTGACATATGTCTTCTTTTTCCCCGATTGACCGCCCCCCTCCGCCTCCAGATATTCCCACCCCAGGCAAGCCCCCACCGCCCCAGTGTCTGTGTGCATCGGTTATGCTAATGTGCGTGCATACAAGTCCTTTGGTTGCTCTCTAACCCACCCCACCCCCCCAACTTCCCTGCCATTTGTCTCAGGATCTATTCTTGTTCATCAAAATGTACCAGAGTTTTTTAATCCACTCATCTGCTGATGGGCACTTAGATTATTTCAAAATCTTAGCTATTGTAAATTGTGCTGCTATGAACATAGGGGAGCATATATCCTTTCTGATTAGTGTTTCATGATCCATCATTTGATTTTCTTTATTGTTTTTCTTGTAATCAGGAAATGAGCTGCTATCTATTGGTACATAGCTAGAAGCACAGCATTATGAGACTAGTTAATACAAATTAATGGTGATTAACTCAGATCATGCAGTTCAAACTTATTATTTGATGGTATTTTTGTTCTTATGAAAATAATTTTGCATTTAAAGCATGAAATATTGAATTAGCCATTAGTGATATTCAACCACTATGAATCTAGAAAGTGTCAAGTTCATTATATAGTTTTACATATGCCTAATTGCTTTTAATAAGAACAATTAATTTATTTTTAAAATATAGTAATATATTATTACATTTCCATGATACTTCAGTAGCTCTTGACATATATATTTTTATTCTCAATATTATTAAGACATTTTTAATTTTTAAAAACAGGTAATACATTTTATTAACTATATAGATATTTTAATATATTTTATTGATTTTTTTTTTCATAGAGAGGAAGGGAGAGGGATAGAGAGTTAGAAACGTCGATGAGAGAGAAACATCAATCAGCTGACTCCTGCACACCCCCATTGTGAATGTGCCCTCAACCAAGGTACATGCCCCTGACTGGAATTGAACCTGGGACCCTTCAGTCTGCAGGCCAATGCTCCATCCACTGAGCCAAACTAGTCAGGACTATTAACTATATTTTTTAAAGAGATTAGGGACCAGACTTCTGTTGAGCCCTGATTATTTCTAGGTTTACATTATATTATGTAACTTATATAAATTATATATATAATTTAATTCCATAATATATATAATTTCATAGCAGCCTTGACATTTTATCTCCATTTTCAGTTATTCTCATTTTTCAGAAGATGGAATTTGAAACTTAGAAAAGTTCAGTAATTTTCACAGCTACAAGGTGATAAGGCTAGAATCAAAATTCAGATCCATCTAATTCTTAAATCAGCCCCTGAAAACTCTCATGTTCATTGCCTATGTTATTAATCAGGATTAGTGGTTTGTTAGGTTATTGGAAATTAATTCACTAAAGATTAAGCTGTAAATATTGTTTTCTGGTTCATGGTGTTTGAATGTGGAGTCTACAAGTCTAGCTTAATTAAAAAGTCAGGTTGTTGAGTCATTTACCACTCCCAGACGTCTAGAGTGATTAATTAAATGTATCTGAGGGAGAAGCCTCTAGTTAGTAAAACAGGTATGTCGGGCACCGAGAAGGAAGAGTAATTCAGACATTTGTGGTTTTGAAGAGATCAGGGAAGAGACAGACTGATATACAGAAAAGGCAGAAAAAGTATACTGAAGGCTCTGTGTTGTTATATGGAAATTTAGAAGAAATAGCAAGGTGGTTTCTCTTAATATTTTAAATACTGGGACTTGTTCTACTTAATTGAGAATAAGGTTAGAGAGAGCTGAAACAGAGTAATTATATTTGAGTTAAGAAATAAAGAAGCAAAAACATAGGGCTGAAAGAAAATGTTTCAGAATATTATCAGTAGTCATGCCAGGGAGTAGGAGTAGGAGTTATTTTTACTTTTCTCTTTGCATCTTCTTTTTTGCCATATACATTCTCTCTATTGAACACATACTGTAAACACAGTTTAGAGAAAAGTGCTTTATTATTATTTTTTGGTAACATAGCATCATGGAAGCAAAACTTAGTGAATCTTGTAAAATCCATTTCACAACATTAGCTTTGTGACATTGGGCAAGTCATTCACCCTCTCTGACCATTCGTATTTTTATTTATTGAAGTACTCAATAAATGGTAACTGTGATTATAATTAATATAATCATTTATTATTCCCAATATGTAGAAAGTGTTGTTCTTTGCTATTAGTGGAATTGCTTAGTTTTCTGCTTTTTAGGTAAATCAACTACTGTATGTTATTTCAAATAACTAAAATTGTGATATTTCCTAAAGATTTTTCCTTCTAAAGATGCACACACCTCAACTATAATGTTCACCTCAGTCTGCCACCCAGCTAATGGCAGTGCCTAGATTCAAGGGCAAGTCTATCGGAGAAAGTGTGCCTGCTCAGCCACAACACTTAAACAGTGACTGCAGTGAGGGGAACCTGCAGGGGCTGGATGACTGGCCACCTTGCCATGGCCTCAGAAGTTCCATTTGTCTACGTGTAACCCAAATACAGTCTACATACCTGTGTCACTCATATCTGTTACCGTGTTGCAGAAGAAAAAATGCAGTCCTGCAACTAAAACTAATAAAAGCAATACCAATTTTTACTTACATCTCTCAGAGAACATCTCCATTCTCCATCCACAATACTGATAGAGTAACTCAAAAGGCTTTTTTTTTTCCTCAAAAGGAATTTCTCACATTTGAATTTTTATTAAAATTTCTTAAAATTCTTTCCCCTAATTATTGTTTATTTGTGTAGTCACTATGAAAACAGCATGGCGCTTCCTCAAAAATTAAAAATAAGAACTACCACATGACTCAGCAATTTCACTTCTGGATATTTATCCAAAGAAACCCAAAACACCAATTAAAAAAATATATGCATCCCTCTGTTCACTGTACCATTATTTATAATAGCCAAGATATGGAAGCATCCTAAGTGTCTATTGATAGGTGATCATATGAAGTGGTACATATATACAATGGAATAATTCTTGGTCATGAAAAAGAATAAAACATTGTCATTTATGACAACTTAGATGGACCTATAAAGTATTATGCTAAGTGAAATAAGTCAGACAGTAAAAGATAGATAGTATATGATCTTATATGTGAAATATAAAGAACAAAATAAATGAACAAGCAATATTAAAACAGAGTCATAGCTACAAAGAACAGACTGATGGCTGCCAGAAGGGAGGGGTATTGGGGGACTGGGTGCAAAAGGTGATGGGATTCAGAAGCACAAATTGGTAGTTATGAAATAGTCACAGGGATATAAAGCACAGCATAGGAAATATAGTCAATAATCTATAATAATAAAAGCATAATATGCTAATTAGACCAGACAGCCCAATGATTTTCTGGATGTCATTCCTGACATCCTTCTGGACAAAGCCAAGGGCCAAGGCAGAGGTGATTAGGGGGATCAGGCTGGCAGGGGAGGAGTTAGGGGGTGATCAGGCTGGCAGGGGAGCAGTTAAGGGGCCAGAGGCAGTTAGGGGAGATCAGGCATGCAAGCAAGTGGTTAGAAGTGATCAAGCAGGCAGGCGAGCAGTTAGGGGCTATCAGGCAAGCAGGCAGAGGGATTAGGGGTAATCAGGCAGGCAAGTGGTTAGGGGTGATGAGGCAGGCAGGCGAGCAGTTAGGAGCCAGCTGTCCCAGATTGCGAGAGGGATGTCCAACTGCCAGTCGGACATCCCCGGAGGGGTCTTGTATTGCGAGACGGTGCAGGTCGGGCTGAGGGACACCCCCCTTCCATGCATGAATTTCATGCACTGGGCCTCTGTCAGATGACTTATTGAGGTGAACACTTTGTAAGCTATTGAATTTCCAATCAACATGTTGTACAGTTAAAACTAATATAATATTGATGTCAACTGTAATTGAACAATAAAAAAGAAATATTAAAAAATTCTCCCCCCTATTTGCCTTGGTCCTACCCTCTCATATTTCACAGCTTCCTCTAAGACTCTCCCAACCACAAATTTCAAACTCTGTCAAAACTGCCTCTCACCTCATATCATGTAGGCTCCTTTTTACTTTCTCCTACCCTAACTTTCTTATTCTCATTTTTTCTCTGGAGTAAATCATGGCTCTTTTGGCTGAAAATATTCCAGTTCTTTTCTCTCCCAGCTCCAACAATACACCCATCTCCTGAATATGGCCAACAGGCCTGGAGCAGGGATAGAGAATAAAATAATTTTTTATTCCAGGTACAGTGACAAATACATTACATTTAAAATAAACTCGTGAATTTTCTCTCTAGTTTCCCAGAGTATTTTATCATTCTAAACTATTATGTAGTCAGTAAATTACCTTACTATTATTATACTATCCTATTATAAATAGTAGTAATAGGATTAATCAAACACCTATTATGTGTGAGGCACTGTATAGGACACTTATAGCATGTTATCTTATTTAATTTTCATAACAACCTTCTGAGAGGTTGACTTACCTAAGGTGATGTAGTTAAGTGGTAGAATTAAGATTTAGTCTGAATCTCAGTCTATATAACCCCAAGCCCATGATCTTAACTACCATTCTAATTCTAAGTAATTAGAAGGGTACAGCTACTGGTTAAAGAATATAATCAGCTGTGGTCCAAGACTGAGTTAGTAAATGAACTTATTAGCAGCTGGATGACTACATTCTAGTCTCTTTTCCAGGATTAAATTAATTTGATGATTTTATGAGTGTATAAACAAATGCAAAAACAAAAGTAAATTTGACTGCTTTGTGTTACATTTGTTATATCTGATTTCTTCAACTGTTTATGACTCATAAATTTCTGAACAGAGCAGTGCAAAGAACAAGAATGACAACACTCTTTTCTTGAGGGATTCAGGTTTTCTAGTTTTGAATTTTACTTTTGAATGGGTAACTCCTCCTCAGTCATAAATTCTAGAATATTTGAGCTCCTGGGTTTAGATACAAGTTTGTTTCAGCTCCCATGGCACAAGTTGGCTCTTGCTTTTGACACACTGAACATTTCTTCATGGGGCAGGCATGAGGGACATAGGTTTAAAAAATGCAATCATTGTGCCTCTAAGTCAATGTATGGAGGCAACTGACTAGACATTTCCAGAACTGACCAGGTTTGTTGCTGCAAATCAATACATTAAAAAGTATTGGTATCTTCTTGTTCATCCTTGCATAAACCTCTTTCTGTCAGAGGCCACTAAAAGTTGACTTTGTTTTGGATTTCTATCGTGTGTGTGTGTGTGTGTGTGTGTGTGTGTGTGTGTGTGTGTGTGTGTGTTTGGGGGGTGGGGAGCGGTGAAGTATTTGGCATGCACATCCATAGTTTTTCTATTTATATAAAATGCATCAGATTGGAAACCTTATAAGGATGATGTTTTCCCTTCTAGATTTTTAAGCTCTCTAGGAAGCTTAAAATGTTTAAGCTGTAGATTTTTTCTCTCTAATCTTGGCTTGAGGCATTTTAAAAATGGCTTTTTGCCCAATGCAGACCTACTCCTGCGGCCAACCACAGTGTAGAGTAGAAAGTGCATGGGGTATAAATTGCTAAAATAAAATGATTGAAATACTTTCAGACCCCAAGGAAAAACTGGCTTTTTAAACTAGATATGAGCCTGAAGGCATTTCTCGATTGCTAAAACAATTCTTTCAGCCCTAGTGAGTAAATATAGAGGCAAAGAGAGGTTCAGCATTGACCCATTGATTTCAACCAGATGGTTCCAGCAACTCCAGGGAGATGATAGAAGGTTAGTCTGAGTGTTTGAGACAGAGTGCTGGGGCTATGGAGCTTTTTAGCATGTTTCCACCTACGTTTGGTATGTTACAATAGTGCCTTTGAGCTAAATCCGAGTTGACATATGAATGGCGGTGATTTACCGTGTCAGGAAAGGCTTTCACAGGCTCTCTTTACTTCAGCTCATACCAGACAAGGTTAGTCTTGTCTTTTCTTCTGCTGCTCTTTTCTTTCAGCTTTAAACAGCATACAATCTTTTCAAATATTCTTGAGTCATTATACCTCTCTGGTTTTAAGCTACTCGGAGCTTTTAGTGGTGGCATTTTCAGATTGTCTTGTGTTTCTTTACAATTTGGAGTCACAGCACTGCTTACTGTAGGCATTAACTACAGACTGTCTCAAAAGATAATACTATTCCTCCAAAATGCTTTCCTGCCTGTAAGCTTTCCAAATAGTATCATCTCAATCTATTGCTTCCTAGCCATCAGGCCTGGTGGGGTGAGGATAAATAGATAGCACATATTAGTTATGTAGGATTGGCCAGAGCTGATGCCACAGAGGCCAAGGCCCTCTCTGTTATTTTCTCCCCAAACCTCTTGAAATTTGCAAAGATAAAGATATTAAGTCTAAACTGTATATTTGAAAAAAAATTGAGAGAATGTATATATTTCAACAGAGGGAAGAGCCACTCTTGAATATTGAGTCAAAAGAATTCAGGTTCTAGCCTTCTGTTATGTGATAGAAATCCAGAATTAACCTTATTTTCATTATTATTGTATTTTTCCTAATAACTGTTAGGTCTCCTTGTGTTTTTTGAAATAATAGTTTTATTGACATAATTCACATACCATAAAATGCACTCTTTTAAAGTGAGCAATAAATCGTTAATATAGTCACAGAGCTGTACAACCATCACCACTAATTTTAAAACATTTTCATCGCCTCTCCCCTCATCTCCCACAAAACACACACACACACCCTATATCCATTAGCAGTCAGTCCTCATGACCCTCTGCCCAGCCTCTGGCAACCATAAATCCACTTTCTGTCTCTCTGGATTGCTCTGTTCTGGAAATTTCGTACAAATGGAATCACACAATATGTGACCTTAGTCTCTGGCTTCTTTCACTTAGATAGTGTTTTTAAATTCATCCATGTTAGAGCATGTACTGGTAGTTCATTTCATTATTCCATTATATAGATATACCCCATCTTTTCATCCATTTAAAATTGATTGATATTTCAGTTGTTTCCACTCTTTGGCTGTTATGAATAATACTACTATAAATATATCTGTATAAGTTTTTACGTGAATATTTTCAGTTCTTTTAGGACATAATATACCTAGTGGTAGAATTGCTAGGTCACAGGATTACACTAATTAAAATTTTGAGGAATTGCCAAATATTTTTTTAAAGTGGCTGCACGATTGAATAGTCCCATCTCCGATACACGAGCAGTCCAGTTTCTCCACATACTCACTAAACATTTCTCATTTTCAGACTTTTTTATTGTAGCTATTTCATTGTGATTCTGACTTCCACTTCTCTAATGACCAATGACGTTGAGCATTTTCTCTTGTGCTTATTGGCCATTTGTTTATCTTCTTTGGAGAAATGTCTGTTCAAAACTTGCTCATTTTTAATTAGGTTAATTATGTTTTATATTAGTGAGTTGAAAGGGTTCTTTCTATAGTTTAGTTATAAGTTCATTATCAGATATCTAATTAAACATTTTCCCCAGTCTATGGGTTGTCTCTTCACCTTTTTTATGGTGTTCTTTCAAGCATAAATATTTTAATTTTTATGTCCAGTTTACTCATTTTTTTTCTGTTGTTTCTGTGTTTTTGGTGTCATATTTAAGAAACCACTTCCTAATGCAAAATCATGAACATTTTTGTCTATATTTTCTTCTAGGAGTTTTATCATTTGAGCTCCTACATTGAGTTCTTTGATCCATTTGGAGTTAATTTCTTTATATGGTGTGAAGTAGGCTTCCATCTTTATCCTTTTATGTGTCAATATACAGTTGTCCCAGCACCATTTGTTGAAAAGACTATTCTTTCCTCATTAAATTGTTTTGGTACCCTTGTCAAAATTAATTGACTGTAGAAGTATGGGTTTCTTTTTGGATTCTCAATTCTATTTTGTTGATTTATATGCCTTTTCTCTTGCCAGCCCCACATAGTTTTGATTTATGTAGCTTTGTCGTAATTTTTGAAATGGAAAGTGGGAATCTCCCAATTTTCTTCTTTTTCAAAATTGTTTTGTCTATTTTATATCCCTTGCACTTCCATATATATTTTGGGTTCAGCTTATCAATTTGTGCAAAATGACAGCTTGGATTTTGATAAGGTTTTCATTGAATCTGCAAACCAGTTTGGAGACTATTGACATTTAAACAATATTAGAGCTTCCAATATACGAACATAGGATGTCTTTTCTTTTTTAAAAATATATATTTTTATTGACTTCAGAGAGGAAGGGCTAGGGAGAGAGAGATAGAAACACCAATGATGAGAGAGGATCATTGATCGGCTGTCTCCTGCACCCCCTAATTGGGGATTGAGCCCACAACCCAGGTATGTGCTCTTGACCAGAATCAATCCTGGGACTCTTCAGTCCATAGGCCATTGCTCTATCTACTGAGCAAAACTGTCTAGGGCTGGGATGTCTTTTCATTTACTTGGGTCTTCTTTAATTTCTTTCAATGATGTCTTATAATTTTTGGTGTACAAGTTTTATGCTTCTTTTATTTTTTCTGAGTATTTTTTGCTGCTTTGTTAAATGAAACTGCTCTTTTTCTAGAAAGAGTGAAAAGGAAGAAGGGAAAAAGATGGGGAGAGAGAGAGAGAGAGAGACATTAATGGGTTGTCTCCCACACAAGCCTCTACCAGGGTGGCGATCAAACCTGCAATGCAGGTACTTGCCTTTGACCAGGAGTTGAATTTGTGACTCTTCAGTACATGGGTCGATGCTCTTACCTGAGCCACCGGCCAGGGTGGAACTGATTTTTAATTTCATGTTTGGATTGTTTATTGTTAGTGTGTAGAAACATAACTGGTTGGTGCATATTGACCCTGTATCCTGCAACCTTGCTGAATTTGTTTATTAACTCTACTATATTTTGGTGGCATCTTTAGAATTTTCTATATACAAGATCGTTAATTGTCAATAGAAATAGTTTTGCTTCCTTTTTAAAAATATATTTTTACTTATTTCAGAGAGGAAGGAAGAGGGAGAGAGATAGAAATATCAGTAATGAGAGAGAATCACTGATCTGCTGCCTCCTGCATTTCCCCCACTAAGAATCAAGCCTGCAACCCAGGCATGTACCCTGACTGGGAATTGAAACGTGACCTCATGGTTCATAGGCTGATGCTCCACCACTGAGCCATGCTAGCCGGGCTTCTTTTCTAATCTGGATGCCTCTTATTTCTTTTTATTGATTAATTTTTCCATCTAGGACCTTCAGCACGATGTTGAAAAAACTGGTAAGAGTGAGCATCCTTTTCTCAGTCCTATTCTTAGGAAGGCTTTCAGTTTTTCACCATTATGATGTTAGATGTATGTTTTTCATAGATGAAATTCAACAGGTTGAGCATGTGCCCTTCTATTCCAGTTTGTGAGTGTTCTTGCCCTCTCGAATACCTGATAATACCAAATCCGGTTAATGTTTAGGGTTCTATGGAGGAAATGGAGCCCCTTTCAATTGTATACCCTTCCTCATTCACATTAGGCTTTGGAATTCTCTGCCTTGCCTACTGCAGTCACCCCTGATATAATGTAGTTTTATTTGGAAATGTGCGACTTCAATGAATATTATAATTATTTATCAGTAAACACACATACACACTAACAATAGGCTTTCTTTTAGTCTTTATATTTTCTATATTGTTTTAACTTGATATATCATAGCTTACCACCTTCCCAAACTAGCTGCTATGATTCTCTTTTTTTTATTTTTAAATTACAGTTGATCTACAATATTATATTAATTTCAGGTGTCTGACCTTGTGATATAACTTATGAAGTGATCACTCCAATAAATCTAGTACCTATTCAACACCATATATAGTTATTACAATATTATTGACTGTATTCCCTGTGTTGTACTTCACATCCCTGTGACTATTCTGTAACTACCAATTTGTACTTCTTACTTTCTTCATTTTTTCACTCATCCTCCCAACCCCTCTCCCATCTGACAACCATCAAAATGTTTTCTATATCTATGAATCTGGTCTGTTTCTGTTCTACTATTGTGTGTGTGTGTGTGTGTGTGCGCGCGCGCGTGTGTGCGTGCTTTGTGTGTGTGTGTTTTATTTATTTATTCTTTTTAGATTCCACATATAAGCCAAACCATCTGGCATTTGTCTTCCTCTAACTTATTTCACTTAGGATAATACCCTAGGTCTTTCCATGTTGTAGCAGATGGCAAGATTTCATTATTTTTTCTGGTGAGTCATAATTTATTGTATATAGGCAACCACTTTTTTTCTCATCCACTAATCTCTGGATGGACACTTAAGTTGTTTTCATATTCTGGCTATTGTAAATAATGATGCAATAAACATATGACTTTATACATCTTTTCAATTTAGTGTTTTGGGTTTCTCCAAATAAATACTCAGAAGCGGAATTGATGGCTCTTTCTTTGTCTCTTGTTATAGCCCTTGTTTTAAAGTCTATTTTGGCTGGGATAAGTATTGCTAGCCCTACTGTTTGTTTGCTTCTTTTCATTTTCATGAAATATGTTTTTCCATACCTTTACTTTTAGCGCTGTGTGCCTTTCTATCTGAAGTGAGTCTCTCATTGACAGCATATGGAAGGGTCTTGTTTTGTTATCCATTCAGCTACGATATGTCTTTTGATTGCATCATTTAACCTTTTTGCACTTAAAGTAATTATTGATATATATGTATTTATTGCCCTTCTCTGCTTCTACTTCTGCTTCAGCTTCTTTTTTTCTTCTTCAACATTTCTTTAATACTGGTTTGATGGCAATAAACTCCTTTAGCTCTTTCTTGTCTTAGAAACTCTTTGTTTATTCTTTGATTCTAAAGGATAGCTTTTCTGGGTAGAGTAATATTGGTTATAGATCCTTGCTTTTCAACACTTTAAATATTTCTTGCCACTCCCTTCTGGCCTGCAAAGTTTCTGTGGATAAATCAACTGATACTCTTATGGGAGCACCCTTATAGGTAACTAATGTTTTTTCTCTTGCTGCTTTTAATATTTTCTCTTTATCTTTAACCTTTGAAATATTAATTATGATGTGTCATGCTGTGGACCTTTTTGGGTTTATCTTGTTTGGGACACTGCACTACCAGGATTTATATGTCCAGTTCTTTCACCAGGTTAGGGAAATTTGTCATCATTATTTTTTTCAAATCGGTTTTCAATTTCTCTTCTCCCCTCTTCTCCTGGCATGCTCATGATGTGACTGTTGGTACACTTGAAGTTGTTCCAGAGGCTCCTTATACTATCCTCATTTTTTAAATTTATTACTATTATTATTTTGCTGTTATGAGAGGGTTTTTCTGTATCTTCCAATTGGCTTACTTGATTCTCTGCTTCATCTACTCTATTGTTGATTCCCTATAATTTATTCTTCATTTCAGTCAGTATATTTGTCATTTCTGACTGATTCTTTTTTATGATTTTCATGTCCTTTTCCTGCCATTGAAGTTTTTATTAAGTTCCTTAAGCTTTTTATAACCATTGTTTTGAACTCTGTATTCTGTTGTTTGCTTGCCTCCTCTTCATTCAGTTCTCATTATGGATATTTATCCTATTTTTAAAAATTCAGACATGTTTCTTTGTCTCCCCACTTTGGCTGCTTCCCTGGGTTTTTTTTTTATGTATTAGGTAGAGCTGCTACATCTCCCAGACTTGGTAGAGTGGCCTTACATACTAATTGTCCTATAGTGCACAGTGGTACAGTCTCCCCATCACTTGAAATGGGTGTTTCAGGTGTGCCCCCTGTGTGAGCTGTGTGTTCTGCCCTGTTGTAGTTGAGCCTTGATTGCTGTTGGCACATCACTGGGAGAAATTGACCTCCGGCTGATTGGTTGGGAGTACTAGCTGGGACCACAGTGCAGGATTTACTGTGCAAGAGCCTGCCCCACAAAACAGTACTTGCCTTCAGTAAGGCTTTGGTGCCCACTAAGGTCAATCCTTGAATATATTACTCATGGAGGTGGTTGTGTTGTAATCTGGCATGGCTCTGAAGCTCTCCAATGATGCAATAGCTCTAGGGCCTCCCGGGAGGTTTAAAGTCAGCTACTGCCTTTGCCTTGACTAGAGCCACCTGACATGAGCAAGAGAGAGATCAGCAGATGGCTGCTACTTGTGCTGTACTTGTAGGTGCTCTGGAGAAGCTAATCTGCAAACTGAGGTTGACTGCTACTAGTGCTGGGTCTGGGGCCACTTAGTATGAGGTAGGGGGCACACAGAGTCCAAATGCCACTTGTTTGAAAGATTTTAGGAATGTATAAAGCATGAGCCAAGAGGGACCATTTGTATGGAAAAGCCACTGGAAATGGCTTGAGGGCCCTGAAAGTTGGGAGAGACAGGGAATCGGGGCATCACTAGGGTGGGGTGAACAGTAGAGATACAAATATGGCACCCACTTGCTGTCTCCATGTGGGGAGAGCTCAGAAAAGGATCAATGGCCTCTGATAGCACTTCTGTCTTAGAGAAGGATGCCTCTCCAGCTGTCACCCTTATGCTGGACAATTCATTTATTCCCCATATGTCTCTGGTGCCTTTCAAGTTGCTGCCTCAGTGCCGGAACTCAGAGTTAGTGAGTCTGAGAAAGTCTCTGCTTGGGCCCTTTAAGAGGAACTGCCTGAAACTCCAGAAGCCCTCCCTCTCATTTTCACAGCCAGAAGCTATGGAGACTTCTCTTCCCAGCACTGGAATCCTAGGCTGGAGGGGTTTGGTGTGGGGCTGGGACTCCTCACTTCTCAGGGGCCACCTCCACAGCCAAGGTGTCCCTCCTAATTTTTAACCACCACATGTGGGTGTGGGATCAGCCTGATCTGGGCCTCCACCCCTCCAACCAGTCTCAAGGTGGCTTCTCCTTTGATCTTTAGTTGTACAACATCTGTTCAGCTGAATTTTGGTTGGTTCTGAATGATGGTTGTTCTGTAATTTTACTTGTAATTTTGATGTGGTTGTGAGAGGTTCTGACTACCACATTTACCTATGCCAAAATCTTGACCAGAACCTCTCACGATTCTCTTATTAATTTACTTTTTAATTCTTTTAACTGTTCATTCATTATCATACCCTTTCTCTTTCTTACACTCCCGTTTTATTTGACTTTTTATTTCAATGTTTTTTTCAGTTCAGTGGTTTCCATTAAGCCTAACATTAACAAAGCGAGCACTATGGAAATCCTCATTCTTGGCCCCTCATGCACATTATTGCAGTTTGTGTTTGAAAGTCAATGCTTTTCTGACAAGAAATCAGAAACTGCGGTATTAAGGCAGGCTCTGGCTCTTACCGTTATGACCGTGGGTGAGTCAAGATTCTCTGAGCTTGCTTTCACTATATACTTCATAGGGCACTTGTCATCGTTAAATGGGCTTTCATATACAAAGTTTCTATTACATTGCCTTGCATGAGCAACTGCTCTATTTAATTTTAACTTTTTCCCTTTCTCAGCTCAGCTACTAATATACAAAATGTGTTGTTATTGTTCTTCTGTGATCTCTCTCTACTGAGTCATAATGACATAATTCACTGATTTACTACTAATTATTTTTTTCCCTAGGAAAGTTTTGAAGGTACTCTATAGCTGTAATTCATGTAAAAAAGTAACAGTAATCTTCAGGTGGGAATGAATCACCATTTGGTACATTTTCCCTGAGTCTTAAACACCAATGGTTAACTCTAAGCCTATTATATCCAGAATTTGTGGCATCATTAGAAACTCACAGTGAATATTTTCTCATGTGTTCCTTTTGTTAAGGCCTGTTCACCTCAGGTTTAATGTTTGTGTCAAACATTATCAGCATTACCAATGTCTCCATCTCCCATGCTGATTCTCTTGGAAGCTCTGGTCAAGACATGCCTTTCATAAGAGGAGTAGCTTAGTAGCTATGAGCAGGACCAGCGATTATGTGCTTTCTCAGACTTAAAATGTTTTAGCCTTTTCTGTTCCATTAAAATTCACTCTAGCCCTGGCCAGTGTTGCTCAGTTGGTTGGGCATCATCCTGGGCACCAAAAGGTACAATTCTCTGGGTTGCAGGCTCAATCCCTAGTAGGGGGCATGCAGTGGGCAGCCCATTGATGTTTTGCTCTCTCCTTCTCCCTTACGCTCTCTCTAAAATTCAATAAAAAAAACTCTAAAAAACAAGTTAAAAGAAAGAAAGTTATTCTAGCTCTTTTATTAAAAATTAAATATAACTATTATTATTATTATTACAAATGCTAGTTTTTAACTAGAAAACATGGGCAAATAAAATTAAGTATAAAATTTGAAAAAAAATCACCTCATAATCTTACTATCTTTCCAGATATTTTTTCTGTAGTTTTATATGTGGTTCATATGTCTGTGTGGACTCCACCTAAATATGACATAAGAATTGTCAAATTCTCTATCAAATATTTTGAAGATTTGGTAAAGGGCACTGCAACCTCTTTTTCACATGCTTTAGAATATACAGGCAAATTAATAACTTGCTACGGTATGATGTGAATCAGGTTAGCTATTTAAAATTCTATCTTTTCTATTAATAATGTATTGTTTATAACACATTTAATGGTTTCTCTTCAATGTTCCCATAAAATTCCTGTAAACAATAAATATTGTACTTGAGAATGTTCAAAGTCACTAATCATCTGAGAGATTAAAATCAAAACAACAATGAGGTACCA
>NW_006288719.1:683551-688042 GCF_000327345.1 Myotis davidii
TTTATAAGTATCACATGATCTCACTCATTTGTGAACTATAATGGACAACATAAACTGATGAACAAATATAGATCTAGAGACATAGAAGCATCTAACTGACCATCAAACTTCAGAGGGAAGGTAGGGGTAGGAGGGAGGCAGATAAGAGACCAATCAAAGGACTTGTATGCATGCATATAACCTTAATCAAGGGACACAATAGTAGGGCGGTGAGGGCATGTGCTGGGGGGCGGGAATGGCTGAGGAGGGATCAATGAGGAAAAAGGAGATATATGTAATACTTTAAACAGTAATAAATTAAAATCTACAGAATGTAGCCCAGAATAATTAAATCAGAATTTCTAGAGGTGAGAAACAGGCGTATTAATTTCCTAGGGCTGCCATAACAAATTACCCAAACTTGTTGACTTAAACAACGGAAGTTTATTCTCTCATAGTAACTGAAATCAAAGTGTCAGCAGGGCCATGGTGTCTTTGGGGCCCTAGGAGAGGAATCTTCCTTGTTCCCCGTAAGCTCCTGGTGGCTGCCACCAATCCTTGGCAACCCTTGACTTGCAGATGCATCACTCTAATCTCTCTCTCTATAGTCACATGGCCTTCCCTGTGTCTCCTCTGTCTCTGTATCCAAATCACCCTCTTCTTTCTAAGACACCAATTGGATTTACAGATCACCCTGATTAAATATGACCTCATTTTAATTGGATTGCCTCTACAAAGACCTTAGTTCTAATTAGGTCACATTCACAGCTGCTGGAACTTAGGACTTCAGTGTATCACTTTGGGGGAACACAATTTAGACTACCATAGCGAACATCAGTACTTTTGATTCCTTAAGTGATTCTATGCCTTAGTAGCTAATAACAGAGAGCCACTTCTTCCAGTACAGTCTCTCAAACTTTAATAGGAGGATAAATCACTTGGGGGGAAGGTAGGAGGGGTGTCTTGTTAGAATGCAGGTTCTGACTCTCTAGTTTTGAAGTGAGGCCTGAGACTCTTCATTTCTCACAAGCTCCTAAGTGGCGCTGGTGTCGTGGTCCACACTGCAAGGAGCAAGTTCTCAGAGTAAAGATGTGTGAGTTTCTTGTAGCTCCGTCTCTAGCTCCCCTCCTGGACTCAGGAGCACCTTGGCATCAAAAGCCTTTCACCTCCCATTAGGTCAAACATTTAGTTCTGGGTGAGCAAGAGATTACCTTTTTCATATAAATGACATACTCTAGTCCCTGCCTCCACTCCCCTCTTTGTGGCAAAATTGAAATGTAAACAAAAAAGGAAAGGTGTGGACACACAGTGCGCATTCTTCCCAAATGAGACAGAGTTTTCTAGGAACCACTTATAAATCTCTCCAATGTCACCCTTTTTTTCCTTAACTATTCTCATAATAAAAACCAAGAAGCCCCCAAAACAGGATGTATATTAAAAAACAACAACAACAACAAAAATACACACAGCTTTATCAGTCTTTCAACTTACATCAAAAATTTAAAGGGACTTTTACCCTTAGGCTAAAATTTTAAAAACACATTTAAACAGAACACAATTCAGCTTGAAGAGAGATATAAATTGATACAGACAGATTCTGCTGGGGTCTCTTTCACTTGCCTTTCTAAAATAAATGTAAACTTCTCTAACTGGAATTAAAAATAACTAAGTGACATAACTTGCTGGGCACAAGAAAGACATGAATTAAACTAACATTTTAATGAATGATTTTTCCTTCTTTAGATTCCCACATGCCATTTTTCTTTTATGTCAACCCTCTGTATTTTAACCAGAAACAATCTTGTGGATTTATTAAAACAACTTTGACCAATTAAAGAGAAATCACAAAATCAACTTAAGAGATTTATGAAGGGTACTGGGTGTTTTTTGGTTGAGCTGAAATATAAGATTTACCAACATCAAGAGCTGAGGTTTTCTTTTCTAACTTTTTTTACTTAAAAAATGTCAAATCTACAGACACTTAAAAAATAGTACAATGAACACCCATATAGGCTTCAGCTCAATTCCTCTATTGTTAATAATTTGCCACATTTGCTTTTTTCCCTCTCCCTTTCCATTTTTATTTTTGCTGACCATTTGAACATTCTAAACTTCATAGCTAAATGCTTCAACCCATTTCACCTAAAAGAAGGGACATTCTCCCAAATAATCACAGTGCCATTATCACACCCAAGAAATTTAACATAGTATATAATAGTGCTACCTTAATATGGTCCAAATGAAAATAAATCCTTAGTTTTTCCTTGAGTTTTCTCTATACCTATGTTTTTCTTTCTCTCTTTCTTTCTCTCTCTCTCTTCCTTCCTTCCTTCCTTCCTTCCTTCCTTCCTTCCTTCCTTCCTTCCTTCTTTCTTTCTTTCTTTCTTTCTTTCTTTCTTTCTTTCTTTCTTTCTTTCTTTCTTCTTTCTTTTAAAAATTCAGGATCCAACCAGGGATAGTTCATTGCACCTTGCTGCCAGGTCTCTTTATTTCCCTTTATTCTAGAAGAGTTACTTCTATCCCCCACTTCCCATCCAGGCATTTCTTGACACTGAAATTTTTAAGAAGCTTGGCCAGTTGTTTTGCTTAATGTCTCCAATCTTATTTGTATGACTAGAGGCCCAGTGCACAAAATTTGTGCATGAGAGGTCCCTCAGCCTGGCCTGCACCCAGGACCACTGGCTTTTAACCACTGGCCTGCCTGCCTGCCTGATTTCCCCTAACCACTCTGCCTGCCTGCCTGATCACCCCTAACCACTCACTTGCCTGCCTGATCCCCCCCTAACCACTCTGCCTGCCTGTCTGATTGCCCCTAACCACCTCCGCCTGCCAGCCTGGTGCCCCTAACTGCTCGTCTGCCTTCCTGATCGCCCCTAACTACCTGCTTACCTGCCTGATAGCCCCTAACTGCTCACCTGCCTGCCTGATCACCCTTAACCACCTCTGCCTCAGCACCCGTCACTGTGGCTTCATCCTGAGGACATCCAGAATGACAACCGGAAGGTCAATTGGCTGTCTGGTGCAATTAGCATATTATGCGTTCATTGTTATAGATTATTTCCTCATGAATAGGTTCAGGAAAACATTTTTGTTATTTTGATAAGAATACCATAGATGTTTGTGTCCTTCCCATTGCGTCATGTAGAGAAGCATACAATGTCTATTTGTTTCACCAAAGGTCACTAGGTCATTTGGCGATCTGAAAGCCCTCATAGATAAAGCCCTCTGTAGTAAAGGAGCTTCCTGTTCCTTGTAATTAATAAATAGTTGCATGAAACACTTTGAGATCCAGTAGAATTGCCACAAACTGTCACTAAGCAGGTTTAGCATCCAGTTTTAGCATCTTTGCTTGACTCAATTAGAACACTTGTAACAGCAAATTGTAGATTTTTCTAATTTTATCACTTCTCCACATGTGGCTTGATATTATTTTGTAGAGCGAAGCATTTTCACCCCTTTCCTCTTCTTTTTGTAGTGTCACTATGAACTCATGAATTGTTCTTTCAATCAGTTATAGTCCATTACAATAATTATGGACTATAACTGTGGGAGCTCCTTTAGGCCTGCTTCTGGCATATTGATATGTCCCCATAATTCTTTGAGTACTTCCTTGCTTTTTGGCATAACAAAAGGTTGTAATATTTTCTGCTCGATACCTACAATCAGCCATTTGTTTCTTCAAGGATCTCGAATGGAGAATGGTATTTAGAAATCAAAATATTATTGGTAGGCATGCTTACTGCAATCAAGTACTGCCTCAAAGTCCTGACAGTGGACATAGCTGAAGAAATGCGCTATAAATAAATAGCAACCTTATAAAGTTCATATCTCAATGCCATATGTTTTTTGACCTTCCTCATCGCGAGTTTCTATTTCCCTTCTCCTACCATCAAAACCCCATTTCCCCAAATGTGAATTCATTTGAATCATTGGTTCTGTCTTTCGATATACATAGGATAGTTTCAGAATTACATCAGCAAGACCGTGACCAACAACAAATCAACTAAATGTAGTTCAAAAAATCTTACTGCTATTTTTGTCTTTAGATTATATCCTGCTAAGGATGTATAGTCAGAGAATCATGTTCAAAAGTTGTTTGATTTAATATTTTCTTTCTTTGTGGCTATGTTGTCAATTTGATATCATGCTATACTTAGTTTTGTTTATATTCAATGTTTTTGTTTGGCTTTAAAATATATTTTACTTAGTTTTGTGTTTTTGAATATGTATAACATATGCTTGAAAAGTGAAAATTATAAGAAAGTATACTCAGAGAATTGTTATTCCCATCACTAATTCTTTCAGTCTATTTCTACCCATCTCTTGGTCAACCACTTTTATTTATTTATTTATTGTCTAAAGTTTTACATGTGTCTCCTTTTTTCCTGATTGATGCCCACCCCCTCCCCAAACCATTCATTCAGACCCCGGGCAAGCCCCCACCACCCCAGTGTCTGTGTCCATTGGTTATGCTAATATGCATGCACACAAGTCCTTTGGTTGATCTCTTAC
>NW_006288719.1:688245-691964 GCF_000327345.1 Myotis davidii
CAGTATGCATACCCACCAGCAGTGCAAGAGGGTTCCTTTTTCTCCACATCTTTTCCATCACTTGTCATTTGTTGATTTGTTGATGATAGCCATTCTGACAGGTGTGAGATGGCACCTCGTTGTTGTGATTTGCATCTCTTGGATGATTAGTGGCTTTGAGCATGTTTTCCTTTGTCTCTTTGCCTTCTGTATGTCTTCTTCCAAAAAGTGTCTATTTAGCTCCTTTGCCCATTTTTTGATTGGGTTGTTTATCTTCCTTTTGTTGAGTTGTATGAGTTCCCTATGAATTTTGGAGATTAAACCTTTATCGGAGATAACATTGGCAAATATGTTCTCCCATGTAGTGGGCTTTCTTGTTGTTTTGTTGATGGTTTCTTCTGCTGTGCAGAAGCTTTTTATTTTGATATAGTCCCATTTGTTCATTTTTCTCCTTAGTCTCCATTGCCCTACGAATTGTGTCAGTAAAGATATTGCTACGACATATGTCTGTTATTTTACTGGGTATGGATGGGGTCTTGTAGGATTTTTATGGTTTCCTGTCTTACATTTAAGTCCTTCAGCCATTTTGAGTTTGTTTTGGTGTATGTCGTAAGTTGGTGATCTAGTTTTTCATTTTTTTTTTGCATGTATCTGTTGGTCAACCATTTTTATTAGTTTTTGGTTGATTTTGTTTCTTAAAATAAAACACTTGACACATTCCCATATCTTATTTTTCCTTCCTTCTTACACAACAATGTAATGGACCTTTGTCTAAATCATTTTTATCTTTTCCATAACATTTCTATCAATTTCTGTTCTGTAAAAATCATATTTCTGCAGTATTTGTTTTCTAAATGAAAATCAACAGGGTATATAGGTGTGTGTGGAAATATTTAATCTATAAAGCACTCTTACTAATGCATCACAGAAGTTAGGAACCATCTTCAGAGTTACTCCCATTACTGTTTATAGCCATTACCAGGAAAAGCCCAGGGCTCTTGAGGCACTCCCCAACTCTTACCTTCATCCCCACCCAGCTCCTCACATCGCCTTTCTGACTCTTATTTATTGCTTCTAAAAACCAATGAACTGTGTTTTCTGAAATTCAAGGTCAGTTGTCAGCAATATTTCCAAATTTTCAGAACCTGTTCTGAATATTTCCCCCACCGTCTCATTCTAACTGAAATTCGGTTCTAATTTCCACAACCCTCATGCCAGTGGGTAGAGAGGTGGGGTAGGTGTCCCCTTTGCTCTTTCACTGCTAGACCTATTCCCCTGCCTTCCTGAAATCATCAGCTTTGAGACTCATGACATCCACTACCTCTCCTTGTAGTCATTACTGACCTCAAAGTCAATCTCCTCTTCCTTAACTCATCACTTTATTCACCTCATGTTTTAAAATCCATTTCAAATGGAAGAAATTAATGACAGAATCTGTATTCAGCATATATCATATGTTTGGAAATGGACTTCATGCCAATTATTGGTCAGTCACTCAGGAGATTATATATTTCATTATTTTAAAAGCTGGCAAATTACTTTGGACATTTAAACAGTGAAATTGGATCTCTCATATTACGATACAGAAAAATTGCTGTGTATTTGAATATTGAATTGTGGCAGCAAAAAACAAAACAAAACACAATTGATTGAGATAAGCAGAATAAATGGAATATAAAGAATTGGATGCAAGCAAGTACTCATGTTTTCATTCCTCACTGACAGAGAACAACAGGAGAAGCCAACAGATACCCAGAGGTAAATATGGGCAAGTAAATGTAAATAAACTTCAGATGTCAGTTAATCTTAAAATGTGTGTGTGTGCACGCACACATGCACGTATGTATGTGCATTTTGTATGCATGTATATGCACACCTACTGTCAAGGAGTCTAATTTCTATTCAAAGACTAGTTTATATTTTCTAAATTCAGGAAAGTTCCAGGCCTGAGAATTCATATTGATTTAGAAAAACACTATTTTAATTTCATCTCTGAAGAATTGATTCCAGTAAAATCTATACAATGAAATTTCTGCAACATAAATTATATTGATCAAGTATGACAGGGATGTGGGCTCCCCACTGGCTAATTCAAAGTCAATTTACCAAATGGATTTAAAGGGGTTTCTTCTTATTTACAGACTTTTTGAGATGAGCAATGTACTGGACTCCATATTTTATATATTTATTCCAGAGGAATGAAAATCTATACTGTAGCAGGATCTGATTCCTTGTATAACTATTATAGAAGCTGATGTGGCACAATGAGGAGATGTAAGAAGTGCCTGAATTTCCTCCTGCTTCCCACTGTACACACTGCAATACACACACAGACCAGAGTTACTGACCCCCCCCTTCTGATCCCAGGAGTCTCCCTTATGGTGACGGCAACAATGACCACAATAGTGTATACATTTTTTAGAGTGCTTAGACAATAGATAAAATATAAAGTTTCTTCAATATGGTAAGATAGAAATGGTCAACATAAATTAACACTTTCATTTGCTTAGTTGGATAAACAGAACTGAAAATCATCCACACTAATATACACACTGCCTCATATTTCACATTCTGTCCAAAAGAAGGCATGGGATGATGCATTGCTCCCGAATTTCTATGAGGTTTAACTCTTTGACAATGGTTCTAGAAATTAAGACTTCTGAAAGTAAGTATTACTATTCTGAAAGCTAGTTTTTTTCTTGACATTTGGGTAGGAAGAGGAGTTAATGAGGTGGCACTAGTGGTAGCATCCACAGCTATGAGAGACCTGCATTTTAAATCCTTTCTGTAATATTGGTAAGCATTTTTTTTTTTTGCTGTAAGTAGCAGAATCCAGCTCAAATTCATTTAATAAATACAGGAATTATTGGCTTATGCATTTGCAAAATACAGTTATGCATCTGACTTCAGGAATGATCGGATCCAGAGGCTCCAAAGTTTACATGAAAAATACTAGGCTGGCTTTCTTTTCTGTATATTGGTTTTACTCTGAAATAAATTCTCCTTGGCATGATAGCCACCAGTAGCTTCAGGCTAATAACCTTAACAATCACAGTGAAAAGAGATCAATCCTATATAATAAGAGAGAAATATACTAATTAGCCATTATGCCCTGAGGCATAAGGACCAAGCGTGTCCAGGCCAGATCACAGATCAGCAGGAGGGTGGGCCAGTGAGGTACAAGCAGATTGTGGAGAGCTATAGAAGGGGGAGGGGGGAGACGGGGAGCTACAGGAGGGTGGCAGCGACCTACTAGTGCACAGATTCATGTGCAGGGCTACTAGTAATTATAAAGAAAAACCTCTCAGGTATGATTCTTATTGGTCCAGCCTGGATCATGTGTCTAACCACTGTAGTCAAGGAGATGGTGTCATTACATTCACTAGATACGGCAGGAGAGGAGAGCACAGCCAGTCAAAAGTATAATTTAAATTTATTTTTAATGTATTGCAGCATAAAATGAGTTGGAGCAGCTCTAATTCAGGGACTCTTCAATGCGGTCTAAGGCAAATCACATAGTTCCTTCTGCAAAAGAAGAGCTCCCAACTTGATCGGTATGACATGTATCCATCTTTAATATTCAGAGTTGTTATAAACTGAAGCTGAACCATAGAGCCAGACTTATGTAGAAGTCTAAATACTAAGGCATATACCACCACCACCACAAACAACAATATATAAACATACAAATAAAAGGATGGAGACACACATTTACATATATATATATATACATATGTGTG
>NW_006288719.1:692088-710195 GCF_000327345.1 Myotis davidii
GACACATTTATGTAATGCTTTATAGTTTACAAAGATAATAAATGTTATCTTTTGTAAGTTCTTTGGCTTATGTGAGTCTCTTTAAATATCCTAGAAATAAATCCTATAGACACTCAGAACTCTTTTGATTTCTATTCTGCTACTTATGCCTTCCACATCATCAATATGCATTTTATATAAAACCATTAGTTCTTCTGAGCTGTACTCAAGGACACTTAGTGTGTATTGTTATCCATGCTTTGTACTTTACAAAGCACATTCCCATGCATTATTACATTACAATCCCCTCACATTATAATAAAAAGCATATGCTTAATAAATATTTACAAGTCGTCTCAAACAACCATTAAACAAAGGCCTCCCTGAGCTACGTTCAGTTTCACATAACCATAAAATAAAATTATCTTGTGTCCTTATCTTGCTGCTATTTTCTGCAGAGCTCTGTCAGTTGGGTCCCTAAGCTCTGCATGATAGGTTTTCTCATAGTCAGTTATACCCAACAAAGGCTGTGTGTTTAGATGGTCCACTATGGCTTCCTTGGAAATCTTCCTTTAATGCCTTTCTTTCTATAATGTCTTTTGGTTTCAAGGTCTATCCATTACGTTATGGCTGCTTCCACTGTTGGTCCTCCTGTCTGGGGTACTGTTCTCTAGGCCAATAGAGGGCCATCCAATCACAATAAGCTGCAGTGAGCCAGGGGTGGGAAGGACAGAACAGTCTCTTGGGAAAGAAAAAACGCCTTATACAAAGGTGAAGACACTGTTCTTGCTATTACCTGAGATGAAGGTGGGATGCTATTGAAATGGAATTTGGCTAAGGATCCAATGATGTTCAAATTGTGTTCCAGGCCAGAGCTAATCCTCACAAAAGAATTCCCAGGGAAACATTTGAATAGGATCATGAAGAATTGGGTGATTGTACTAGTTGTCACAGAATGTATATTTTTAATGGCTTTATTGAGGTATAGCTGACATGCTATAAATTCCATGATTTAAAGTTACAATTTGATAAATTTTGATATGTATTCCCATAAAAACACAACAATCAAGATAATAAAGAATTTATTGCTCCCAAAGTTTTTGCCTATCTCTCATTAGTAAGAATCTAAGAAACAGACACTGTGCTTTGTTATATGTTTCTATTTAGAGATAAGCCTGCAAATTGAAAAGTGAAAACGAGTCATTAATTATGTATATTAGATTGACCACCTAAAGGGTCAAAGCTGTGCCAAGGCTGTGGGCTCAAGGCCGTTAATTGTACCCTCTTTTACCCCCACATGATCTTACCTTGATTTGCATAGATACTAACTAATTTCTCTTCAACCCTTTTTTATACTCTTACAGGTTTATTTGATTATGTCATAATCTCCTCTCTCTCTCTCTCTCTCTCTCTCTCTCCTGGGCTCACTTCCAGACATTGTCTGTGGAATTGGCTTCTAAATTTTAATTAAGAGTACTTTTTATTTGGGCCATAAATTAAAATGTTCTGAGTTTAGTTTTCCAGTGTCAGGTTTGAGGAAGTCAGCCAAATGTGAGGCACTATGATTCTCTAGGTTGGTGAATGCCTCCCCACTCTGTAGTATAGTCATGGACGTACAACATAGATTCCTGAAGTGTTAGAGCTAGAAGGCATCTTCAAGAGATAGTTGACAAGATAATGAGGAAGTCATGGAAACATTTCAAAAAGCAAAGTTACTTGCCCAAGTTCACACAGCAAGCTGATGGTAGAGTATGCTTTAAAACCCAGTTGTCTTGACTTTTAGCCTTGTGAACTTTCTACTGTAAGTTCTCTTGCTTTCCATCTCTCATTTACTTTTTAAAATAAAATAGTAAAAAGTAGATAGAGACTATGAACTTTAAAAAAGGGTTTATTTTATTTTTAAAGGCATCACAGAATGCTGGAGATAGGACATTTACTTTATTTGAAATTCTTTGGCACTCAACAAATACGACCATGACTACTATCACTAATAGTAATTCACAAATATTGAATGCTTACTATATGCCACGAAACATTTGAGTACTTTCCTTGTATTTACTCACTGAATCATCACAAAAGCCTGTCCTTGAAACTTGGGTAACTTGCCAAGGGTCATGAAGTATCAAAGGATCAGCATAGGTTTCGGAAGTGATTTTTTTTTATTGTAGTTGAATGAAACCAATTGTACAACCACCTTATATGAATAAAGATTCCTTTCACCTATGAAAAGGAGCTTAGAGGGACAGGTTGTTAATCTGGGGTCCAGTGACCTGATTTAGAAAATCTCAGAGCTCTCATCATTGGTAGGCATCTGTTTCAGAGATCAGGATGTGTGCAAATAGATGGAGGGAGTGGGAACAGGGTAAGAGCTTTTCTGTTAATTCTAATTTTGCCACTCAGGCAGCAGAGGCCCAGCTGGAAGGTTCAGCTCCCTGGCTGATTGCAATAAGGTGCTGAATGCCAAGTCTACTGGGAATTGGCACCTCCTTGAACCTGACCCATGCTTTGATTACAGAAACCAAAAATAGGTAAGCAACTGTGGAGCTCCAGGTAGGAGGCACCGCAGACAGAAGGCATGTGCTTTGGCCCTGAGTAGGAGGAAGTCTTAAGAGATCTAACTGTATCTAACCAACTGATCTGAGATCATTTCTCAGGTTCTTTTTGAAAGTAACATCTAACCAACTCTGGGGCAAACATTGCCCCGAAGGCTTTCCATGCATTACAGGCCTCACAGTAACCAGAAAGATATTTATTATTATCCTTTTTTTTTTTCAGATGAAGTTCAGAGAGATTGGATAATGTATCTAAACCACCCAACTAGGAAAGACATAGTTGGAATTCAAACCTGTCTATTTAAAATTCTCAGCCCTCTCCAAACTAGTCCCCTATTATAGGGAGGAGAAGGAGAACAGGAAAGAAAAGGGGAGGGGAAGAGAAGAAAAATGAAGCAGTGGCCATAGGACAATCAGGTAATTAGGGCATTTTAATTTCCAGTCTCAGGAAGTGATGGACAAGAAAGGAGTAGAAAATCAAAGAGATGTTATACAAATTGAGAAAGAATCAGTTGAAAAAAGATCCTCAAGAAACTCAGGTCCTTACCAGTAAAGATCATTTGTAGCTATAGAGCTTTGTATAAAGTCACTTATTTAAAAAAAAATACTAGCATATTCTGTTATATATGATGTCATACATTTGAATAAAAAGAAAACATTTTAAATATGTATTTAAATATGTATTTAAATATGTATTTAGGAGCTTGATAATCTTCAAGCTCCCAGGAAGAGTATGAGTATGCAGTATCACTCCCTAAACCCCTCTGCCACACACACTTCATCACCCCCCCAATGCCCCCCCCCGTCACCCCCGATTCCCTGATTCCCACATCTCTGCAAACACAGAATCACAGGCTGTGTTGGGGCTGGAGTTAGAACTCACATCTCTTAAGACTGCCTCCTACTCAGGGCTAAAGCACATGCCTTCTGTCTGCGGTGCCTCCTACCTGGAGCTCCACAGTTGCTCACCTATTTTTGGTTTCTGTAATCAAAGCATGGGTCAGGTCCAAGGCGGTGCCAATTCCCAGTGGGTTTTGCATTTGGCAATTTACTGCAATCAGCCAGGGAGCTGAGCCTTCCGGCTGGGCCTCTGCTGCCTGAGTGACTGAGGGAGAAATGGCTTCATCAACACAGCAGACTGTGCTCTCTGCCTGTTTGTTGGGGCAGCTGGTGGGATGTCACATGTGATTTTTAGGGGGCAAATTAGAATTTAAAAACCCCCACTTTCTTAGCTTTCTTAGATATGCTGCACTTTCCCTAGCAGTGTGACTTGGGAGGAAGATAATTTAGAAGGTAACTTTTTATGCACAGAACCAAATGTGTTCTGTTCCCAGAATTTATATGATGTATATTTGTCTAGGAATTTCTTTTAACCCAGACATGGGTACTGGTTTATTTGGGGGAGGGGGAGGGGAGGTACTTTGGCTCTGTGGCAGTCAGCAGCAGAGAGGGAGAGAGATAGCATGCTCTGATGGCCACTCCCAGGGACAGGTTTTGGGGTTGGATATTTGTATATCCTCCTGCTAGAATGCACCTAGTACAAGGTGGGGGTCACTCAATAAACATTTATTGGTTGTGAGGGTCTGGAAACTATGCTGATGTTTTTCTGCCTTTGTCCCCTCCTCAAAAGCTTACCAATCAAGAGCACCTCATAAGAAACAAGGTTATCAGACCCTTCCTCCAGAACTGTGTAGGACAGAGAGATAGAAAACACTCCCGAGCATCTTATGATGAGAGTGCTTTTAGGCTCCTATGGCTCTAAAGATAAAATTTGCCAACCCCAAGCATTTGCCTAGGCTGGCTCATCATGGCAATAAAGGAGCAGAACAAAAGAGGAAAACAAATGTGATATTGAGAACCTAGAGATATTTCTGTATTTTAAAGGAAGGGAGAAGGATAGCTACCATCATTACAACCATCCCTGTGTAGGAAAATATGTTAAGGAAAGAGCCTCAGGCCAATCTAGATGAGAGAGGTCAAGACTCAGGAAAGGCAAAATTGCTCTGGTCATACAGTGACAACCCTTTCTGCCGAGCATGCAGCGACATAAAGGAGCACGTGGGTTCTACTGACACAGCCTTTGGCTTGAGTTTAATTAAGGAGACAGACAAGAGAGTCCCTGAGGCAGTCCCTGAGGACTTAGGAACAGCAGTGTCCAGATTTATTCCAGGGTCTCGTCCATAACTACCTCCTATGTGCCATTGCGGACTCAGCTTACATCATTTCACAATGCACAGCTCTTAGGTCTTCTTCACAGAAACAGTAGCCTCAAAGGAAGTTTGAAGTAGATAAGGGTTAGCAACTCCCCCACAACCTTATGACAATGAGGTTAAAACTTATTACCAATGGACACAAGTCTCCGACCACGTGCCACCATACAAGTAGACACTTATTGACCAAGCATGCATTAATAACAAAGCCCAATATGGCTAATTGAGTGTGTCCTTTATGCTCGGGGAAGTCCCAGCTCTCTGTCATTGCTCTGTATGCCACTTCACATGGAGGGCCCCCCAAATGCTCAGGACGAGATCCCAAAGGCAGGATTCTGTTACTTTGCATCTGCCAATCAGAAATCCTTCTGCGCACTGGCTGAATCTAGCATAAAGGGCACAGCTACCAGGCTTGCTAGAACCTTACATTCTCACCCAGCAAGGGCAGGAATTATTTCTAAAATACCTAAGCCAATATATATTGAATACCTGTAATTTCACTAATGAAAATCTACTTATAACATTTATCAAATCAATTGATAAGGCACTATGTTTTATTTATAAGTTAATTTTTAATAGCACAATTCCTATTGTCTATTATTTTCTTGGGGGGTGGTGGTTAGAGATAACACATTGATTGTCTAGAGATAGCCTTTAAGCTAATTTATTCTTATTTCAAATCTTGGTTTTAAAATCTTTTTAAAATCACCTTTAGAATTTTGTATTTGTTAAAGCAGCTGCGTGTCTGACCCAAGAGTACAGAAGTCTCCAGAGCTGCTTTTCTGCTCTGGGAAGTTGCTAGGCTATCTCCATGGAAACAATTGTTTCAAATGATTAATAACACAAGTTTGAACTCAGAGGGCAAAGAGGTAAGTTTGGGAGAGAGAATGTGTCTCTCTTTTCTAGGAAAAGAGAATATTGAAAGATGAAAGAAAAGGGCATTTTCTTAAAAATCAAATTTGATTCTCACTCTTAGGTTTTGCTTTGTTTTATTTTGTTTCCTTCAGAGACCATGGGTGTATCTATCACTCAAGTCATTCAAGCCTTGGAGGCTTAAAGGGCCCAACCTTTAAAACTTGCTGCTTTCCTATCTTACGCAAAGGATCTTCTGTTTCAAAAAGGACTAAATATATGCAAAGGTTAGCAGGGTTCTTTAGAATAAATCTTAGAAATCATTCACTTATTTATTCATTCATTTTTTTCATCATTTATTGAGCCCTATTATGTAAAAGTCACTGAACTAGGCACAGAATACAATGCATGTCTCTGTACTCATGGAAGTCACCAACAAATAAAGCAGACAGAATGAAACAGAAGTTATAATTTGGAGCTAATGGGTTTGCTCATGGTGGCATCAGAACCCTGGGCTAGCATATGATATTTCATGTAAAATCATGGAGGCAGGAGTTTGTCTATTGCTATGTAAGCAATAATTGGCTCATCTGGAATATTAGGAGACATTCAATAAATATTCATTAAATGAATGAACAAACAAGTGAACAAGTAAATGGAATGGATCCATCTAACATTGTGAAAGATGCCAGCTCACAATGTATGTCCCCATTATGCTACCACAGGATGCAGCCTGTTTGCAGAGCCCTAAGAGACAGCTCAGTCATCATTCACTCATTATTCATTAGGTCAATATTTAGTGAGCTTCTGCTGTGGGAGCACTGGGGGAGGCTGTGGTATAAAGACAAGTAGGGAGTGATCCTTGCCCTCATGGAGTTTATACTCTATTAAAGAAGAGAAAGACACTAATAGCTATAATATAGGGTTGTATATTTTGAGTCTGCTGAATGAAAATTGTGTAAGAGATATAAACAATAATAGCTAATGTTTACTAAGTGCCATTGTATATACTATACTAAGCATGTTATATGTTTTTTCTCACTTAACCCTCACAACATGAGTTGGATGGTGTCAGTATTATCCTCATCATAAATCATGAAGAAACCAATGCTTAGTAATCTGCCTTTGTTCATACATAACTATGTGGCACAACCAAGGCTCACACTCATAGCCTGACCTTTATATTTTATCAATAAATGTAGTGTAAGGACAGAAAAGGGCCTTTCTTTTTCCTTTCTGTAGCCTTCCACAATTTATGAGAAGTACCTGGTAATTAAAACCCAAGATTGTTAGTTCCTCTGGTTCAAACAGCCCCTCTGTTCAAACTGCAAGGCCAGATAATACTCTCAAGGCTACATTCTTGCAAACATACCCCTCCTCCCTGCTGTTTTTACAATTTAGGGATTATTAGTAGAAAGTTCCCTTCCTTCCTCCCCTTCAAACAAGCCTCTTTTTGAACTCTTTAAAAAACTTTTGCTCTAAGAATGTTTTACAAGCTTTGGAAAAATACTGCTAAGACACCTTCCTAGGACATCTACCCCTGCCTGGACTGTCTTATGAAAAACTAACAAAGACAACCCTCTGATGTCTGCTCAATTTCAGGCCCACATTCCCCTCCCTTCCTTGTCACCTAACAACAGCAGCCTTACCCTTTAAAAAAGCAGGCTGCTGTTTATTACTGGCCCTTGTATTGATTAGCAATTCACTGGTCCTTTCCCTGCAGGGAAAGTGAAATGAACTTTCTCTTTGTATCTGTCTCTTGTTTTAGTTGTGAATTCTTTCACAGCCCATGTCACTGGCCAAAAAATCCTAACATTGCGGTCAAGTAAATACTGCATTGCTTGCATAGGGCCAGCAGACTCCAAAAAATTAATTTAAAAAATAGTGCAAAAATCTTTTTATTCAAAGTTCCTCCAATCTCTCTTCCCCCTTTTAAGATTCTAGAAACTCTAAGTTCACCCTGATGACATATTTCATTCTGTCTGTGTGGAGAAAGTAGGTTAGAGCATGGCAGTCCGAAGGAATCCGAGGATAGAGAAGTAGGGATGTCCTTCCATAACATCACTCTTCCAGCATGGTGAGGGCTCTGGGCTGAGTCCTCCTAAGGTCAGTCTGCCAAGAGCTCCACTTCTTTTGACATTGTCCCTTCTACCCCCATTTCCATGGTTACCGTGGGAAGCACTGTGTTAGTCTGACATGATTCTGCCCTCATGGCCATAATGGTTAATTCGGGCCTGAGCACCTGACCTAACCTGTGCCAATCACAGGCATGGTTAAAGTCTAGGAGTGGCTATCTGGCCCAAATTGGACTACTACTGCCTTTCCTAGAGTGGATGAAACTATAGCTGACAAAATAAGTTAGTTTCTTTCTGGCTGTCTAAATTAGAAAATGTAAATCCAAGAGTATCTTCTGTTACTTGGATTCCAGTTACATGGCTCCATAGCCATGATCTCAGAGACAGAGACAATTCAACAAATAGAAGAAAAGGTTAAGGGCAGGGTCTAGGCCAGGGGTGGGCAACCCCTGGCACGCATGCCAAACATGGCACACCAGTAACTTTCGCTGGCACGCGAAACCCACTCTTATAATCTTCCATTTACAATTTTTTTCTTAATATCGACTTTTTTATTTTTCAGATAAATTCAATGTAGGTGCATCTTAGATAAATAAATAATTTTAAATGACAAGTTATCTTAAAGACCATAGACATGGATTGATGAGAGAGGGGATGAGCAATTTCAACAGTGTCGAAAACGCCTTTGTTCTTAGTGATGAATTTTGCTAAGTCTCATAATAGGAGTAGCCTGATGGATGAAAGTAGTAGCTCGTGCATATCTCTGAAGGTCACGAAATATAAACCTGATGTAAAATCTCTGTCATCAGTGATGCAGCAGCAAAAGTCCCACTGATAATATCAAACCGAGTCATAAAGTTTTCTGTCGGACTATCAGTGTACATCTATACATTAAAAAATAAATGTATTTTTCATCATCATATACTGTGTTTTTGTCACTCAAATGAATTTTATTATTTCTTCAAGGTTCTTCACATATGTACACCTTAAGCGATATCAAGTAGGCGTAACAGGTTCCCAAAAAATTAGAGTTAGCACGCAGAAGAATTTTAAGTCAGAGATTTTGCTGGTTTTGGCACGCACTCACAAAAAGGTTGCCCACCCCTGGTCTAGGCTGTATGTGGCAGCCACTCCCTTTTGTTTTCTATAGACTTAGCTCTGAGCTGCCTCAGGGAATAAGGAATCCTACTCAATAAAACAAAGCAATTGGTTCCTAGCTTTCTTTTTCTTTTTTAATTTTTATTGTTGAAAGTACTACATATGTCCCCTTTTCCCCCCATTGACCTTTACCAGCCTGCCCCTACCTCCAATCGCAGGCCTTCAGCACCCTATTATCAGTGCTACTGGATTATGCATATATGCCTACAAGTTCATTGGTTGATCAATTTCATACCTCTACACAATGGAATACTATGCAGCTGTAAAAAAGAAGGAACTCTTACCAACAGTGTGGATGGACCTGGAGAACATTGTGCTGAGCGAAATAAGCCCATCGGAGAAACATTCCTCACTTTCTGATTCCAGTTCTTCCCGAGGCCTGCTGCATTTCTCTCATTGAATTTCCCTCAGACATTCTAAGATTCTTAAATAATCTGCCCTTTCCCTATTTTCTATCTCACGTATATTTTTCTATGATTATTTTACTACCAGAGAAGTGGATGGCCTCAAAGTGGACCTACCTCCTCCCTTGGGAGGGATGTTATAGTGGCCTTGAGAGGAGACACTTTTCCTCAGTAGTAGCCATGACACCACCACTGTCACCAGCACCCTGACCCAGTGTGCTCACTATGCCCTGGAGGTGGTGACAAACCCCTTGCAGACACTATTTCCCTTCGTCCTCGCAAGTCCCCTCTAAGATGAGATACTATTATAAATTTCATTTTGTTCCTGAAAAAAAAAATCTGTCTTAGTGGACAAAAGTAGTGAGTGAATGAATAAGAAATGATAAGCTTGGATGTGACGGTAGCTCAAGGTGGCATCAGCTGTTCTCCCATTAGTCTTCCAAGTATTTATCAGAGCACAGCTTCCACTCCATCCCACAGCCTCCCTCTCTTCTGGCCCCAAGTTGCAAGCTTTCCTGGAAACCAAGGGCTATTTGCCGATAACAGCTGTGTGGTTTTGTCCCTTTTGGACATTTTTCTTGTCTCCTTTCCTCCAACTTCCTCTTTCAAGGGAGAGCATGACTTTTATCTGCATGTGGTGCTGCTCTGCTCATTCAACCACTTGCTGAAGAGACCCCCTCCCTGGTCCAGGCCGCTCCTCAAGGACATGAACAGCCTGATCAAGTTTCCAGGAATCACTGAGACCTTAGTGAAGCTGATCCCTTCCTCTTACATCTGACTTTAGTGGCTTCCCACTGACTTAACTCTGTAGTGCTTCTTGAAAGAGAGAAGAAAATCTCTTTCACTAAGGCAGAGCCTTTGGACCCAGCCTCCATTTTGAATGGTTTTTCCCTAAAATCTAAGACTTTGCATCTAAAACCATGGAGTGACACGGTCTCTCTGAGTCCGAGGCAACATTGCAGCTGCCCAGCATGCCATGGCTTCCCCGATCCCCACCCCACATGGCAGATGCTGGGAGGTAGAAACTGCAGCTGAAGCACATCAGGATGGGAAGCAACTGCCTGAGGTGGGCCGTTCTCTCTGGCTCAGGGAGTCTGCATATTAGTGAGCTGGATGCTCTCCCAGCTCACAGAATGAGCCCTTCATGTTTGGTGGCATGTCCATGCCAAGAGAGAAAATATTAAGAGCAAATCCTTAAACTCTGTCCCATATCACCATCTGAGCTCTTGGCACGAAATTACACAAACATTGTGCAGCTAATGCTCAATTACACAGGACTTGGGAACCGAGGCCTCAATTTTCTTTTACTTCCCACAATCTTTTCCACCTGTCTTTGGACAAACTTGGCCTCATCATTATCTCTGCTGAAAGAGGGAGCATAGAAATAAAATCTGAATTCATCAATTGCTTTGCTATCAAAGCAGTTCTGGTAAAAGATTTGGGCAGAAGAGGATCAAATGACAAAAATGAAGAGCAGGGATTTTTATTACTGCTATTTTCTCTGTTCCTATCCCCGTGTTTTCATAAAGAATTGCACATTACATTTTATTTCCTTCTGTCATTACTTCCAAAATTGAGCTTTCAGAAATTGAGATTTTTTTATGCCACTTTCAGACTTGGGAAATGTGACACTTTGCAAAGGGCAGGGCTAGTTATTAAATAAGGCCAACGTGAGGTAACCTCGCCGATCTCAGGCCTGTGGGGGCTCAAAGTGAGAAGCTGGCTATCTCGGGCTGTGAGCAGCCCTCCTAGGGCAGGACACCTCAGTAGCCTCCTCTGCAGAGCACCCTAAGCCTCAGGGAGGGGGGTCACCTGAGGCCAGAAAGATTAAATAGCTCCGAATAAGTTATTTTTCCCAAACTACCGCTGAACACTTGAACAATCTGAGCTAAGTTCTTCTATGTCTGGGGCCACCTCCCCTTTTGCAGATTTAAGTCTATAGTTTGAGGTGCAACAGCTCTTCTATCTAGCGGGGGGTGAGCTGAGAGGGCCCAGTGTATGACACAGCTCAGCCTCAAGTCTTTTTGGCCACATTGGACGTTTGGACAAGGAGTCACTGCTTGACCTTAGACTTATGCATGGGAGGGTGGGGGGGGGGGGGCCTATATTTTACTATTCAAGAGACTGCTTTGCTTCACATATGACTTATGGGCTGAAACAAAGAGTGAAAAAGGGGCCAAGACCAAATATGTTTGTTAGCTTTAAAGATCATTTGCCCTGGCTGGTGTGGCTCAGTTGACTGGAGTGTCACCCATACATCGAAAGTTCTCAGGTTCCCGGTCAGGGCACATACCTATGTTGCAGATTTGGTCCCTAGTTGGGGTGCCTATGGGAGGCAACTGATCAATGTTTCTCTCTCAATCAATGTTTCTCCCTTTATTTCCCTTCCTCTCTCTAAAATAAACAAACATATCCTTGGGTGAAGATTAAAAAAATAAAAATCTTTTGGTTTTTATGTACCATTTCTATTAAAAAATAAAGTATTTAAAACAAAAGATATAGAAGAATGAGGATCTACTTATACAGAGTGGTTAGATATTGAAGAATAAAGTAATTTATTAAACTGTATTTTCAACTTTTTAATGTTCTAGGTACAGGGGAAGATTTTGATTGCACAATGAGTCCAGGGGCTCAGAAAGTTGTTAGCAGCATTGCCTTGTCAATGTCCTGATGTCCTATCTTCAAGCAGAGTTTTCACTGAGGGGCATTTGGAAAATTGGCTCACTTTGCTTAGAAAGAGAAGGGGAAATTCATCGCAAAGTTTCTCAGTTTTCTGGAAGTTCATTGTACAATTATTTCTCATCTCGTGCTCAGGAATAATCACTCACTGTCGTTTTGTGTTAGATCCCATAGTGTCTGGAATTGTGATGTAGTGGAACTTTCTGTTGGCAAAACAAAAACAAACAAGAAGCAATCTTGGTAGGAGCCATTCGGGAATGCACTGGGAATACGGAGATAAGTACAAAGCATTTCTTTGTAGTTGCCATTGATCCGCTTTCAAACATAGATTTGCCCTCCAGTGGAGCATCTGCTTCTCTTGTATCCCTGCCTCCCTTATGCCACTCTTCTTCTTAGGGTACTATGCCCCCAGTTTCTCTTGTTCCTTGCCCTTTAATCAAGGCTGGTGAGACTCTTCCTTTGTTTGTTGCAGGTTGATACTGCTTATATCTCAGCACCTTCAGGACAAGAACCTAATCATGGGACTGATACTAGTGATAATACTGCTACCCAATGCTGATCACTTCTCAATGCTTAATTTTGATGTGCTTTGCTGCTACAGGGGTAAGAATGGGAAATAACAAATGAGGTAAATATGACAATCAGTGTTGCCACACCTTTTAGTTATAAACCAATAAAACCAATAGCAAGGGTTTTTAAAATTTCAATACCAATCTGGGATTTCAGATCCTTCAGGTTGTTTCAGACTCCTATCAAACATCTTATACCTCTAAAACTTGCACTTTAAATTCATAGTATAGCCCTGGCTAGGTAGCTCAGTTGGTTAGAGTGTGGTCTTACTGTGCCAAAGTTGTGGGTTCAAGCCCCAGTCAGGACACATACAATAATCAACCAATAAATGCATAAATAAAAGGAACATCATTTTTTTTCCTCTCTCAAATCAGTAAAAATAAATAAATAAATAAATAAATATTATTTGAATGTTGTGGAAATGGGTAGCTAGAGACATTCTTGTTCTCTTCTTAAACAAGGCTTAAGGCTCACCAGGCATTTGGGAAATTGCATCACCTGAAGGAACAGCCATTGTCAACAACCGTAGCCTCTAATTTTCAGTGTAGAATTGCCTTTGGCTGAATTCATCTTTCTAGCTATATCCTTGTACATGAAATCATTGCTGTGAGCATTTTCTTCAAAGATATGGAGCCAAAGTCATTTTATTAAAGTGAAATGTGCAAAAATTGAAATTGATAATTTCCTGTCATTTCATGTTTTTAAGGAAGCCATTCGATGTAATGGAAAGAGCACAGAATTTTTTATTTAAAGTACCTGGATTTAAGTGTGGACCCAGACAAGTCCATCTTAACATCTGAATCTCAGTTTGCTTATCTTGAAAATGGAATAATAATAATAACATTGTCCTGCTGGACAAAATAAAAGTAGAAATCTGAATTTCAAACCATTTAAAGCACTGTAAAAATGTAAGAAATTGTTGTTAAATTTATTAAGAAAAGACTAAGAAGAAAAAGAGATTGTAGGAGGCTCTGTATTTTCTTTGTGCTATCCATTTCTTGTTGTGTATCACATAAAATCACGGTTAAGCTTTTGTCTTGGAAAGACTTTTAAGACTAGCTTGGTAGGCAGCAGTTACTCTGCCTCATCCTCCTGAAAACCTCACCAAAATGAAAGTAAAGGATTTTTTAAATTGCAAAATCCCACAGAAAAGGAAATAGAAAAAAACAAACAAAACAGGAGCAACAGCAAAATAACAAAAGCAGAAAGATGAGTGGTAATTGGCTCAGCAGTAGAGAAAGCCAGGAAGCAAACCAAATTCATGAGAACATTAGGAATTGGGGGCAGCAGGCTTTTAAGAATTGATGGTTTGGGTAAGACTAATATTAACTGAAACAAATAGATCCTTAGGTCCACCCCCCACCCCATCCATTCCAGGCAATTACTCCTCTCCCACTTCAACATAGACTGGAAGTTTATTCTCCAGAAAGGGTATAACAGAGAGTCCTTCAACTGGGAATCACTTCAGGCATAGTTGAGGGTGGGGGAACCACACCCAAAGTGGGGAGATTGAATGAGTATTTATACCAAGTGTATACCATTCATTCCCCAATTCCATTGACTGGGCCTTGGATAATATGCAGGATATTGGTGCATCTGAGCCTAAAGATAGTACCATCAGGGTTTCGGGTGAAAGTGTCTCTCTTCCTAGAGCACCATCCAGTGACACCAAAGGTAGCAAGGTCCTCTCAGAACACCTGGAAATTCCAATTAGCATGTCTTTTTACTTTTTTTTCTAAAATTATAAACTCATAAGAAATTGTGAAATATGGTATAGAGAAATCCCAGTACTCATCATCCAGCTGCCCCAAATGCCCTTAAATAACGGTATTGCATTATCAAAACCAGAAAATTGATGTTGTCACAAAGCATCTAATTAGCTTTATAAATAATTTCATTCTTAAGTCTGAACAGATAGCTAAGATGGTCAGACAGCTAAGGAAATATATGCATTTTTAATTACAAAGATTATCTTGGAGAAACTAATACTGTAAGTGGCAGTGAAAACTTTAAAACATTAGAAAAAAGACTCTCTGAGAGCCAAAAACAAGATTAATAAAGAGAACATTAGTGGGTAATAAATAGCTCATAAAAATTAAAAATAATTGTAGAGAATGTAAGATAAACAATATACAATAAAAATGAACAAACAAAAAAACGTTAGTGTATGTATCGCAAAAAAGTTAATGACTAACATGGTGACTATAGTTGAGAACACTATCTTGTATAATTAAAAATTTCTAATAGAGTAGAACTTAAACCTCTTCACCCCCCCACCGCACCCCCGCGCAAAGGTAAATGTGTGAAATGATAAATTGTTAAGTCAATTCTGGGAATCATTTCACAATGTATATGTCTATCAAATATTCACATTATAAACTTTAAATATCTTAAATTTTATTTGCCAATTGCACCTCAATAAAACTGAAAGAAAATAAAAAGTAAGATATTCTCACCCAAATAAACAAATAAAGGATGAAAAATAGGAGATAACAGAAGAAAATTAAAGGGTCAATTCAGGAGGCTCTATATCCAAATAATAGAAAGAACAGAATGATAGAGAACAAATAAAATAGAGGAGGAAATAAGCAAAGAAATGATTTTAAAATATCAATGTCATTAATTTTTAGATTAAAGGATCCCACTGAGTATTCAGCACAATGAATGAAGGAAAATCCACATTTGCATGCATTACTGTGAAATTTAAGAAACTGGGGTTAAAAAAAACCCACAAAACAATATACTAAAGACCACCAGCGCCTGAAGGCAGGTCATTCAAAATGGCTCGGGGCTTCTCCACAGCAATCTGGGAACCAGAATAAATTCATACCTTCATCATTCCGGAAGAAATTATTTTCCAACATAAAATTCTATATCCAGAAAATTTGTTGATTCAGTGAGAGAGCAGACTATAGACTTTTTGTACACACAAGAGCTCAAAGTCTTCCCTTTCCCCCACGCACCCTTTATGAGGGAGCTGCTGGAGAAAGTACTCCATGAGAACAAGGGGCCAGACCAAGAAAAAAAGGCAGGATCTGAGGATCTAACCAACCTCAAGAGAAAGGCAAAGGAGTGCCTGGTTAATGATGAAGGGAAAGCCAAGATACAGCTGTGAAACAGAGACCATATTACATGTTGGAATAGGGCAGAAAACTCTGAGGAAGATGTTTCCCAGGAGATGAGGTGGACAAGATGTTGGATGTGTCAGCAGCATGGAGAGAGTTTAGATAACTGGGAGAGAGCACTGGTGAAAACTACGCAGGCAATACAATACAAATTTTAACTCAAGGAAAACAAAACAAATGTAAGAAAGTAAAAGTAATTTTAGTAATATACAGGGCTCTGCTGTGAATAGTGTTTATATTGTCATACTAAGATTATGATAGATGCTAGGTTTATTATAATTATGATACAATCACTTCAGAAAATTGGGGCACAAATTGTGTGGAGATAGTGGTTAAAAAGAGCTAAATCATCATCTTCTATAACTGTAATTGTTAATTCCAAACCTCACCAAATCAAACATGCAATAATCATGTTACTTAGAGATATGGAGGTAAACACTGAAATATTCAACAAAACAACTTTATTGATTTCCTCTGGGGAACAAGAAGAAGTGAGCAAAGAAAATGGGGTAGATGTGACAGCTGTTTTGTTTAGCTTAATTTTATTTGAACTAAAGATTGTTATGGAAATTTTGATTTTTTAAACTATGTGCATGTATAGATAGCTATTTTAAAAAATTAAATTAAAAAAGATTAGAAGAGCATAAAAATTATCCAAGAAAAATAAGGTTTCAGAAAAAGCTAACAGGATAATCTGTGTTTAAGGGAGACTAACAGTATTTCAGAGGATCCTCCTCTTTTCAGGACTGGTGAGTAATTACTGTGAAATTCTTCACACAGTTAGGTGCTAAATGGTAAAGTAATAACACTGAGGCTGGACTTCAACTTATTCTTTTTAAAAATGTATTGTTGAAATTATTACAGATGTCCCCTTATGCCCTCCCATTTAACTTATTCTTGTTTCATCAGGAGCAAGAGCCATTCTGATAGAAGGGTCTATGTTTCTCACTAATCTAGCACACCTTACTCTGTTCTTCATTCCTTTTCCAGCATCATCAAGTAAGAGCACATTGTTAGGAAAGGGTAAGGAACACCTTCTGTAGTTTGACCCTGACCATGAATACATCCAGCATAATAAGAAGATCTTGCCAAGAACAGCGTTTTCCCATCTACCTTATTTGTAAGGTCTTTATCATTAGCCACAGGAAGCAAATGCAGTCTAACGTATTGTCAAGTTTAGAAATCCTGGTATGGTGTACTTTACTTAGAAAACAAATAGTCTGAATCCTCTACTGTTAGCATGTTAGCGCAGAAAGCTTTTAGAGATATGGATGGAAGGGGAGATAAGGGACATATGCCATATTATAAGTATTTCGTTAACTATTGACTCCTTAAGCAAGAAGTAAAATGTGTCCCTCAGTGGTTCCAAGATTAGGTGAAGTGACTGACTAGAAGGAAAACATGCTCTGTGGGTTCTGGGGTTCCTGGATTGGTCAGCAAACCCCAAGGACCCGTGAATGCAGGATGTGTGTAGGTGATTCAGGGGCAGTATGTACAGGAGGAGTGAGGAAGGAGTGAGGACTGAGAAGGTAATCATATCATTATCCCAGATTTTAAAGATGCTTTCCAAGGTATTTTATTGTGTACATCATGATGCAACAAAGTCTAAACTAGCTACACTGAATTCCAATACATAATCAAAATCATCTAATAAAATATTTCATTTCTTCAAGTAATTAATAAGTTGTTATGGGTTGGGGTTGGAAGGTAGTTTTGTAATATAGCAAAGAGTGACACAATTGCATCATTTTTAATAGACATAACCTGTATTATTTAAAAATAATACTAACCCTCCTTAAACTTTGACTAAGGATATGAGTGGAGGCTAGCCAGGAGCCAGATAACTAGTCCTCCTGAGAGAAGTCTCATTCCCCAGCACTAATATCTGATTTTTGAATAGTCCTATGTGACATTAACTAATATTGCAGCTTTGGCCATTATTTTAAAACTGCATTATTCTGGTATTGCCTGGATGTTTTCTCCTAGCTAGGTCTTTTCAGTATCCTTATTTGTCTCACATTTTTAAAACTGGTGCACAAGATAAACTCACGAGGGAAATGCTGGTTTTTTTATTCTATAAATTTGTTATTAGTTTCATATCAGATATATTTCAATTTATATTAAAATACTTGTCATAAAACTATTTTTCCAAAATTACAAGTCAAAATAAATTCAGTTGCTTCTAGATCTTGTCCTATATTATGGTGTCAACATCTGAAGAGATATAGCAAGAAAATCACCTTTTTAAAAATTACATTTATTGGGGTGAGATTGGTTAATAAGATCATATAGGTTTCAGTATACATATCTATGGTACATGATCTGTATATTGCATGGTGTGCCCACCACTCAAAGTGAGGTTTCCTTCCGTCAACATATATTGTCTTCATTTTCCCTTTACTACTCCCACCCCTTTCCCTCTGGTCACCACTGTACCACTCCTGTCTGTGTCTGAGTTTCAGTATACCTTTTTTTAATGCTAGTGGTAAACTGAGTGGCTCTT
>NW_006288719.1:710781-716663 GCF_000327345.1 Myotis davidii
TATGTGACCTTGGCTAGCCAATCAGAATAGCCCATCCAAGTCAGATTAGGCTTGGTCAAGGGTAGGCACATAACCCAGGACCAGTCAGCATCCTATTGGAAGACTGATAGAGATCTTGGGGAGGAATGGGTCTCCTGTAAAAGGCTGCAGCTGACAAGGCCCACTTTTGCCACCCCTTAGGGACAAACTGCCAGAAACGAAAACTGATCAGGGAAAAGCAGAACCAACAAAATGAGAAAAAAAAAAGTCCTATGTGAGCACTTGGATCTGTCTGGGCTTTTTATCAGATAAGCCAATCCATGTTCTTATTTTAAGTCACTATACATTTTTCTTCTAAGGGTCTCATATCCTCTCTTGGGAATGTATTGTAGTCTAGATTGTCTTATAACTCTCCAAATCATAAAATAATGATGAGGGGAAAGTACCACTGAAGATAAATATTATGCTAAAATATCCAGTGAACTATTATACTTCTAAGTGATGTCTCAATGAGTACAAATATCAGACAGACTAAATCTTAGAGGATTTCAAAATAAGACCAGACAGATCATTAGCAAGCAAAGCTACAGGAACCCTCATCTCAGCAGGGAGGACATGGAATTCATAAACAAATCTCTTCAATCGCTGCTTCCAATAATTCTATAATAATTGTCTGAAGCTGTTCTTAATTAGACTCAATTATGGGATTAGTTTGAATTATATTATGAAGCATTGATTCACAGAAGAATAACCACTGAAGGCCTAGGTATTGAATGTAGTAAATGTGTTACAATCCTGTATAACAAAACAGCAGGAGAAAAAGGAAATATTGATCTATTCTTAATGAATTTATGTCCAAATTGCTTCTTATTTCAGTTAATAAGTGTAATGTGGGGAGGGAAACATTTCTTTGGAAGTGACCTCCATTCATCAAATGTGCTGATTTGGCTTCGGGGGACATTCAGTTGCCCAGGCTTCTGAATGTTCAGGTTTCTGAAAAGGCAGGTGTAGAGAAGATTAGGGAAGATGTGACATTCACCACTTCTCCATGAATTTAGTATAAAAATTCCTATAATCTTGCTTTGAGGAGCTTCTCAAATGGACATGTGTGATGACGGGCTAGGAGACATGCATATGGCCTAATCCAAAAAGCTAATCAGATTTATTTCAAAAGCCATGGCTAATTGCTAGGGTGTATGTTAGTGACAATCCTTACTAGAACAGGGCTATGTTTTTCTAGAATATACACTTTAACGGGGCAGACTCTAATATTTTTATTTTGAACATATGATCATTCTTGATCATTTCTTTCATGGGAAGGGAGGAATTAAAACTGCACTTTGCTAAAGCCATTTTTTTAAAAACTTGCAAAGCAGCCAAGGGGTAGCACCTGTCTCCTGTTCTCCAAATCCATGCCGCCTTTAGACAATTCCTCTAAGGAACAAACCAAGGCCCTTTGTTCACCTCTGTCATACCTCTTAACTAAGGTTTGCAAAAGAATCTTCCCAATGCCCTTGGAAGATATCATGGTCCCTTTCATATGCCAAACACATCTACTGAATACAGAGGCTGATTCCCTTTCTGAAGTTGACTCAGCAAGAGCACTCAGGTCTCAGTTTAAGGCCCCAGGAAGGCAAATGTTCAGATTGAATGCTTTGCCCTTGGGAAGAAAGCTCCTCCTGCCTGCATTGTCAGAAAATAACTCCTAGCTGGAAATCCTCCTCCATCTTGAGAAAAGAGCTTGAATGCTAACCTAAAAGCTGTTATTCAGTAGAAGAAAAATTGGAGGTTTGAATAACAAGTATTCCAGACGCTGCTTATTCCCCAAAGCATGTTCCTACAAGGCAGATACCGAAGAGAGCAACATGCTGTATTTGTGTGATCCAACAGAAATTACTATTGATAAAGGAAATAGAACAGACTTCAGGAAACAAGCACCCGTGACATGTTACAACTTTTCCTTTGTTCTCTTGGTTGAACACATTTGTAAGCTGCCACTTTTTATAGTAATTGATGAAACAGTGCAGGCATTTTGCCTTTGGAAAGTTAGGTGTCATATGTCATGACTAAGATCCATCAGTGATCAGTGAAATTGGGCTATTCGGCTTGTGGTAGAATGTCTGTTCTCAGCCTAATGATTTGTTTGTTTAGCTGTTCTCGTTAGAAACTGTCAGAAAATCAAAAAGGAGATGTTGGTCTCAAAATTAATCTTGAGAAGAAGAGATTAAATGAGAATAGAGCGTTTCTTGGTCATTGAATTCAGTCTCAATGTCATTTTGAAGCACTATCTATAATGAAGATAAAGATAATGGTCACCAATTAAATAAATAAGTTATAAACTGCCATGGAAAAAGGCAATAGACTCAACTCATTAATTTTCTGATGGCAACAGAATATGTGTTTTACCATCCATCTGACTCTGCACAGGTTTTCAGTGCTAGCTATTATAAAATAGACCTGGATTGTAAACATGCCTATCAATCTCTGATACATCACAAGATGATTAACTCTCAGCTCGTCATAAACTCTTTGGAAACCTTCAGAAATTAGTCTTCCCCTGTGCTTTCCTAGAAGACATTTTTTCAAAATAGTTTCACCCACTAATAGCAAATATTTCTTGACCCTTCCATATCTAAAATGTCAAGTCCATGGCTGGTTTCATCACTCATTGTTCTACTTTGATTCTTCCAACCGACCATCATGTGCATTCAATCTTACTTTACCTGGTGTACTTACTCAATGTTTATGTTAGGGTCAGAATGTGCCTTGCCATCCTCCACATGAACCTCGCTGGCTGGGAGACTGCAGAGGGAGAAAAGGACCATCATGATTTTGTGAGCCCATGTTACAGCAGACATTGGACTGACCATATAGCATACGTTACCTTATCTTCATTCAGTTCTTATATAACTGTGAGGTTGGTGTTATCATTTCCATTATTAAAGTGAAAAATGGAGGTTTAAAATGGCAAGATAACTTGCCCAAGTCATCAAGGGGCAGTTGGTAGCGTACAGGCTCAAATCAAGGTTTCCGTGTCATGGAAACTTACTCTTTTTATTATGCTCGGCTGCAGAGTTCAGGAATAAGGTCCATTAACTAACTCAGTGCCTGAATTAATGCTAAGTGGCTAATCAGTATTATATTTGATGGTTGTTATAATAAAAATAATAGAAGCTAATAGATATGAAAACTTGTTTGTGTCAGGCTTACAAAGGTCAAAAAAAAGACTAAAAATAAGCTAGTAAGTGGCAGAAATTGGACTTGATCGCTTTGACTATCTAACTCTGAAACTCATATCTTAAATGTCTATGCCATAGAACTCCCCTAAAGCATTAGCATCCAAGAAGAAAGACTGATGGGAAGGCCAACATGCTTCACACGTAGGCTGTTCTTTTCTAAAGATTAATAATCTCTGCCTCTGGGGTCTACATATTCCATAATGTGCCAGGATCCACACTCCTGTGACTTTGACTGATTTGCCCTAAGTGTAAAGACACTGTCCTCGTTTCTATCACGCCTTTGTTTCTGGTGACACCCATCACCGAGGCTTATTTCTCAGCACTCAGCATCCCATGGGTGCTCTACTGGAACTGGCAATTGACCTTATAACACAGAAACTTTTACTGGTTTTGTGACTTCATTTACAGACATATTTTGGTCACAGTCTCCTTTGGCCACTTATTCCTGTCTCTGCTTGCACAATTCCCCCTCCTGATAGGTGGGGCCCTGCAGTTTCCTTCTGTTTCTCTCTGGTCATCTTTTATGCTGGTCAGCTCCTCCTGGTCATACACAGGCTGTCACCGGTGTTGTGACATTTAGCGTCGGCAGAGTCATCCAGGGGAAGTAAACGTGGAAGCTAAAACCATCCTCCACTTTCTGGAAGGAAGAAAAAAAAGTAGTCTAAAAACGACACTTACGAAGAGAGCTAACCTTTAAAAAATGTCTGTATAGTTAGGCTTGGGATGGTTTAGATATACATTCATGGTAATTGTAAGATAAACTTGAGCCATGAAGTCTGACCTATTCACATACCTGATCATGAACATTCAGATTTGAATTTCTGTTTTGCTTCTTCCACATGTCATGCTTTTGCAGAATTGCTCAAGTGAAAAAGGGAGTGAAATATCCAAAGAGATTGCCCCAGAAAGGCAGAGAAGCAAAGAGTCTGCATGAGCCACACAGTGAATAGTTATCTCTCAAAGAATCCGGTCTGCACGTGCTGCTTAATGATAGGAATTGGCAAACTGGGATAAACACTGCAGCCACGAAAACCCTCAGAAGATATCTGACAATGTCCCAGAAATCTGTTTCTATTCCAAATGCTGTTGATTCTTAATGTGGTGGAAATGGGAGAAGGAAATCAAGCTTGGAGTCTTCTGGTAAGTTATGGGAATTAAAAGCAATAGACAAAAGGCTGCTCTTGCCTGGGTTATGACACAGCTGTCTGAAGGGACCATTCTAATGATCACTAGAACTATTTGTTCCAAGGTTATTTCGAGCTTACACATGACCACATAGGGACATGTTTTCCTAGCACTACAGTTAATGTGTTTACTTTCCCTAGGTACACAGCTGATGTTAAGAAAGTATGTTGTGTTCCCTGCTAGAATGAAATGGATAAGAGGGCTTTGAGTATAGTGAAAAACAATGTTAAATGACCTACTGGAGTGTTTTGGAGTCTGAGGCTCTAAGGTCCTGGATTAAGGGCTAAATTAAGAAAATGCCTTATATAATTACTACTTGAAGGAATGGTCAGGACTTCCACAGAATGGGGGTCAGAGCAGCAGTTCAGCCTGTAAGAGCCCAACATCCATTGACTAAAAGGAGTTCTGAAATTAAGACTCAACCTTTACACATTAGAATCATCTAGTGAATTTTAAAAAGCTCTTGTGCTTAAGCTTCACCCCAGACCAATTACATTATGATTCTTCAAGTGGTACCCATATATTTTAAAAGTGTAATGTACAGCCAAAGTCAAGAACTACTGGATGAAGGTTTCTGATCCATGGAATACAACGATTCTTAACTATTCTTGATATTCTGATGAAAGTCACAGATAATGATGTTTCAGTAGACCAGTTAACATAGGCAGATGGAAAAATAGATGATAGGGATAGATAGATAGATAGATAGATAGATAGATAGATAGATAGATAGATGATAGATAGATAATGAGAGACAGAACTAATATTCATGAATACTATGAAAAATTACTCATAGAGATTTTGGGAGCCAATGAGCCTCACACTAACAACCGCTGTTTGAACTGTTGGTTCAAGCAAAGCTAGAGGCTGAGGTGACATCAATAAATAATCTATCAGCCGATGTGCTTATTGCTTGTTTCCTTAACAATTGGAAACAAACAAATGTTAAAGACATTGGCTTAGAAACCTTTGGAGGAGGGATTCAAAACCATATTTAGCAGGTTCTTTATGAGTTCACAATATACTATAGGCCATAGAACACCCACATAGATACTTCATTACAAGGGAGTGAAAAGTGCCAGATGGTTAGCATAGATTAGATCTGTCACAGTAGCTTAAAAGAGGAAGCGATTCCTTCCAGCTGGAGGAATGAGAGGGAATTTCATCCAGAAGGTGGCATGAGCCTGGCCTATGAACCAGGAGGTCATGGTTCAATTACCAGTCAGGGCACAGGCCCAGATTGGGGGCTCAATCCTGTGTGGGGCATGCAGAAGGCAGCCAATCAATGATTCTCTCTCATCACTGATGTTTCTATCTTTCTCTCTCCCTCTCTCTTCCTCCCTAAAATCAATAAAAATCTACTTAAAAAGAAAGAAGGTGGCATGGGAAACGTCATAAACACTGGAGTTAGTTAGACTCCTGCCCCTGTAAAGACTCCCAAGTTGGGAAGGGGGCCTGGCACAGTTAGCACATGTGCCT
>NW_006288719.1:717024-721299 GCF_000327345.1 Myotis davidii
ATTATGTCACATGATTTTTGTAATTATTCTACAAGTCAGGTAAACTAAGCCTCATTATCTATATTTTACAAACAGAAAACTGAGTTTTATACCTACCCAAGATCATAGCCACTGAATTAGATTAGAATTAGATCTTCTGTTTAAGAACTAGTTCGGCACATTTTTTAAAATTTATTTTTTAATCCTCACCCGAAGATATATTTTTATTGATTTTAAAGAGAGAGAAATATCAATCAGTTTTCCCCTGTAGGGTCCCTGACAGGGAATCAAACCCACAACCTTTTAGTATACAGGAGGATGCTTCCACCAACTGAGCCATCTAGCCGGGGCTAGTTCAGTGCATTTTAAATGTACTATCCTTCCTTCCTTTGCATCCACTTGAGGAAAAGAAGTAATTTTATCCTTTCTCGGCTCTGACGAAAGATCTAATAATTTAAGTAGCATATATAGTAGAAGATTCTATTCAGCTAATGTGACAGGCACCAGGGGATATGTTTACTGACATAGATTCTAATCTCCATCCTAACGGTTTATTTTACATAACAGAGAATGCATGTCAGAGATGTAAGTAACTGGCCAAAGTCACATACCTGTTGAAAGTCTGCCCTCCTTGGCTCTCCCTCGGGCTATGGATGCCTTGGTAAGACCCATCTGATTTAGCCTGAGCTCTGAATGTATGGCCAGGGTCTTATCAAATCCCTCCAAATACTCTCTAATAGCATCATTGTTGTTATCATTGTCAACACAATGTTCATACCTAGAAACACTGTGTTAGATACCAAATAGAAATATGAATATAGCACTTTGCCCATCAGAAGTCAACTTGATCATCCAATAAAGGGATATATTGCATATATAACAGCACAAAAATCAAGCAGCAAAACAGAGGGTTGCATTCCCCAGGCATAAAATACATGTTTTAAACCCGAGGCTATAAATACCATCAGAATAGGAAGAGGATCGATGTGGGATAACATGGTAGAATCTCTCAGAAAGGAAAAACAACAACTTGCTAACTGGCATAGCTCAGTGGTTGAATGTCAACCTATGGACTAGGATGTCATGGTTCAATTCCTGGTCACACCATATGCCCAGATTGCCAGCTCAATCCCCAGCGTGGGGCATGCAGGAGGCAGCTGATCACTGATTCTTCCTCACCATTGATGTTTCTATCTCTCTCTCCCTCTTCCTTCCTCTCTGAAATCAATAAAAATATATTTTTAAAAAAGAAAGAAAGGATAAAAAAATTAACAAACAACAGAATTCAGATACGTAGAGAGGGAATTACAGCTAGGAGCAATTATAAAAAAATTATGAAGTCAAGAATGTTCATGGAATATTTGGGGAACCCTCTATTCTTATTTGTCATAATTTGTTGTGAAACTTGAAGTATAATATTTTCAGTCCATTCTAAGATGATTCCTTTGGTTGATTAATCAGTTAGGATTGATTATGGCTGCAAGTAACAGAAACCTCAAATTATAGTGACTTCAGTAAACAAGGGTTTGTTTTGCTTTTATTACAGGATATATAACAGAAGGTGTTATCTAGTGCTATCACAGCTTCTCACTGATGTCCTCATTTAGCATGTAGCTTTGTTTGTTGCATAGTGGTCATGTGCAGGCTGCTGCCATTTAACATATCAGTCCTTATCTGAAGCAGAAAGAAGGAGGTGAGAGGGACCACATGCAGCATCTGTCCTTTTTTTGGGGGGGAAAGTCTTTGAAATGGGGAAGCAGATTGTCCTGTTTGATTCAGATTATAATAGCACATACTGTCCCAGCTAAAATCAGGATTTCAATAGTAAAGAAAACAGGGAAACAAATATCAAGTAGGTATATAATAGTGTCTGTAGCAGTTATATTTCCTTTAGTTATCGGTAGTAAAAATGTACACAATTTCTCATTTAGTGGGGGTTTATTGTCTAAAATCATGAAGAAGTAGAAATCTAGGCAGAGTTTTCATGAGGAACTGGGATGCTGTTAGGGCTACCACAGCATCCTCCTCACACAGCAGCTCTTGTGGTTGAGTTATTGATTAGCTCCTTTAGCAGTACATGACTATTGCCTTCTACTGATGAACCTTATCCGTTTCCTCATTGGTCTCTTCTGTTACTTTCATTTTTTTCTCTATAACCATGACATTTTCTGACTTGAGTTCCTATCTGACTAAGGTTGCCAGATGAAATACAGGATACCCAGTTGAATTTGAGTTTTTGATGAATAGCAACTACATTTTTGTATGAATATGAACCATGCAATATTTGTGACATACACTAAATATGTCTGCCTGAAATTTACATTTAACCAGGACTTCCATGTTTTCATTTGCTAAATCTGAATATTGTGAAGCTTATCTATTTGATGAATCACCAGTAAAGAATGTCCCTGCTGATAGACCTCCAATACAATGGCATACCAGATTGTTGGGTCCAGTTCAACAACAACAAAAAACATATTTATGCCCTATGCTGCTCTCTCAGATAGCAGATACACTGCTGGTTTCATATATGCTGAGTTACCTCCAATCTTACACACATTTCTTTGTATCAGTCAGAGAATTCCATTGCATTTTCTTTTCTAGGCACAAAATCAGCTCATATTCCAGCAGGCATTAGCTGACCTCCACAAAAGGGTAGTGTGTGCCTAGAATAAAATGTTTTATTTTGCATAATGCATATAATTTGCTCTCATTTCTCTCCACTCACCTGAATTCTGTCTTTTGTTAAGGGTTATCTCCTTTCTGAGAGCTCCAACAAATACATAATATCTTATATGTTGAAAAGAATAGGTGGTAGATGCTGGATTGAACAAGTAGAATAATAAGACAACCATTAAACTCAAAGAATCCTAAAATCTATCCTGAATGCTTTCAGTTTTATAATCTAATTATACAACCTTGCCATTCTCCCTTTTCCTCTCTTTGATCTAGAAGTATAGATTTCTAAACTGTTGATTCTTAGTTTTAAATAATGTCTAATGTAAGAAGGCAAGCATCTTTAGAAATCCCATTTCTAACTTGCTTCTTCTTAACTAAATTATGCTCTTACTCAGTTTTTTTTTCTGCTCATTTCTCTGCATCCTCTTTTTTTGTGCTAAGATTACTGATAATAATACTTTTACATCAAAAGCAAAAGTCTTGTGCTGCTTTTAGCTCAAACATAATTATAATTATAGAATCAAAGAATAATGGTGGGAGCTACAATAAAGGTTATACCACCCTATTCTCTAGCCAGTGAGAAGGCCTCTTAGAGGATTTTGTCTCTGAGTCAACACCATATAATATAGCCTATTTAGTTTTGGAAATATTATCAAATTACAACAAAACATTTTCTATGGTGGGCTCATATTTTCCTCTTTCTAGCAGCCATCCACGGATCCTCAGAATTTGAGTGATCATTCAGTCCTATGTAACCCCTTCCTACATTGAAGATGTTCATCAAGCCGCCTGATAAGTCTCTTCTATGTTCTCCCTTTTTTTGACTTTCCTTATGTGATACTGTCCAGATGCCTCCCTATCCTGCTCACCCTTCCTCAAATGCCCCCCCAGCTTACCCATGTCCCTTGCAGGATATGAGGCCCCAAACGTAGAATAATACCACGTACTCTGCCATGGGAGTATCACCTTCCATCTCTCATAATTGGTTATCGTGAGGAAATTAATGAGTCTAGTTTTCCCCATCTGTATGCTTGATGCAGAGGAGAGCAAGTGGCCCCTGGAACTACTCTGATCTGTGTTTACATCTCAGCTCTGCTACTTATTATCTTCAGACCTTGTGCAAGTTTCCTCCGCACTTAGAGGTTGAGTGTCTTTTCTGTGAAATGGAAGTCATAATGCCTATCTCCAATTGGGATAAAGAAAGTATGGAAAGTACTTTGAAGGACATAAAATTGGGCTCTACAAGTCATTTAAGTAATTTTTGCTTCTTCCACTTTCCCTCAGTTGGGGGAGCACAGAACAAAATGGCACACCCACCAAACATCAGGAAATAAATCCTAGCTTTTACCCTGTTTCTGATCCTGACAGAAACGCTCCCGATTAATGATTTTTTCTGTGCATCCAGTCTATTTTTAGAGCCTTAAAAGGCTGGCTTAGGGGTCTATTGTTTGCCTATAATTGTTGTCTTTACTTTTTGTTTATAGTCACTAATACAAAGGGCCTTGGATGCAAAGATTCGCTGGCCCTGCTGAGAATCACACAGGAAGTGATTTTCCGTAGCTCAGTTCTCTGCTTCCCCAAGAGGGGCTGGACTGGTCTCAACAGGCACTAACCAAC
>NW_006288719.1:721835-724390 GCF_000327345.1 Myotis davidii
CCGTGTGTCTGTGAGAGCCCATTTGTTGTTGTTTTGTAAGGAGGTGAGAGGTAAATATTTTAGCACTTGTTTTGTATATCAGCACTGAATCCAATTCATGTTTAAACTAAGTCAATTTCTTATTATATTTTTTAGTGGATCAAAGTCTCATTTTTCTCGGAGATCTCAAAGCCCTACACAGTGTGTGTTATGCAAAAGAGACTCCTATTATCCTACACAAGCCTAACCCATTGTGAAGCACGGTGAAAGTCATCCCCCAGCCTGTGTTACATAAACACTATCTGAAATGCTCCTAAATTCCCTAGTGGTGAGATCTGTGAGCTGTATTTTAATAATATCAGTGAAATTTATTTTATCTCCACCACCTCTTCCTCTGGGAACAATGTAGAGCTAGCTTCCTTCTTCCAATTCAGAATAGATCCTGCTTTCATTATGTCAGAATAGAGGAGTTTGAGGGCTCTTATGGCCACATGGTGGCTCTGGGATTTGTGTCAAACTTGTGCCCGGTGTAGGGCTCCCACATAAACCATGTTCATTCGGAATTCAGGGAACAGGAGCCAGAAGACACATGTCCCCTCAGGTCATTCCTAAGTGACACCAGAACAGCTGCTCAAACTGGTCAAGAAGATAAGCCCTGCTGCTACTTGACAACAGATTGTCCAAGCCCCCATCACATCAGAGCAGGGAGATACTCAACACTTGCATGTGAACTACCGAGCCCAGGAGCCGATTTTCTGGCTGAATATATTGTCCTGGTGACTGGAGTGCCTCAGTAATGATTCATTTAAAATTCTGTACTCACTTCTAAACACTGTGTGAATATTTTCTGTTGCTTGTTTTATCTTCTAGGTGTGGAGCAACATGGTTACGGATAGCATTATATCTGAAATGTACTCTGGTTTTGCCATTAAGAAAGAGTCTGTAGGCAACTTTTTAAAACTGTCTGAGCACCATTTTATAAATTTATAACATGAACACTATGATATCTTTATGACACCTTTCTCACAGGTTTTTGTAGGGCAACATATATATTATATATATAAATATGTAGACTAGGATAATGGATAATAAAGAATAGTACATGCATGGGATAACAATATATCATATAGAAAATAAAGTGTATGTATGATAATATGTATAAAGTATATAATGTATATATATTAGAGGCCCAGCGCACGAAATCATGGGGGTAGGGCCTCTAGGTCTAGCCTGAGATCAGGGTCATCTTCTGTCTGTTCGCCAGTCCCCAGGTTGAACGCCGCCCTGGGTAAGTCAAGGGTGCACCATGCAGCTTCCGTCAGCTCTGCAAGCCCCAGCAGCAGCTGTGGCGCCAGTGTAAGCGGTCCCCAGGCATTCCATTAGCAGCGGGCTTCGCACAGGTATGTGGAGGTGAAGTCATCAGCGCCTGCTTTCCCTCTGAGCCCCTGAGCAGCCGGAATGAACTAGGGATCCGAATGGCCTGGTTCCCCATTCACCATTGCTGATCCATCAGAGCCTGCGGGCTGGGCGGAGGGACCAAGAGGTCAGCCGTTCAGCCCACTCGCGAGTCCCCAGTACCACCGCGACCCGTCACCCCGCCTGCCGCCATTCGCAGGCGGGCCGCAAGGGGGGACCAAGAGGTGGTCAATGCACCTCATGGCAACTGGTCGAGCAGTCATTCTTGTCATTATGCTTATAGTCCCTGGCCTTTTACTATATACACTAGAGGCCCGGTGCACAAAAATTTGCGCCCCCCCGTGCCGCCATTCGCAGGCGGGCCGCAAGGGGGGACCAAGAGGTGGTCAATGCACCTCATGGCAACTGGTCGAGCAGTCATTCTTGTCATTATGCTTATAGTCCCTGGCCTTTTACTATATACACTAGAGGCCCGGTGCACAAAAATTTGTGCCCTCGGGGGGAAGGGGGTGTCCCTCAGCCTGGCCTGTGGCCTCTCGCAGTCTGGGACCGCTTGGGAGATAACGACCTGCTGGCTTAGGCCTACTCCTGGGTGGCAGAGGGCAGGCTCAATCCCTAGGTGCGGTTTGGGGACCCCCCCCTGTCACGCACAGAGCAGGGCCCATCAGGGGGTTGGGGAGCTCCCTCCTGTCATGCACAGAGCAGGGCCCATCAGGGGGTTGAAGAACTCCCCCTTGTCACTCCAGAGTAGGGCCGATAGGGGAGTTGGGGCACCGTCCCCTGTCACACACAGAGCAGGGCAGATCAGGGGGTTGGGGCGCCGCCCTCTATCACCCACAGAGCAGGGCCGATGGAGAGGTTATGACTCTACCCTGTCACACACAGAGCAGGGCCCATGGAAGGCGGGGGGGCGGCGGGGGGGTTGGGGCGCTGCACCCTGTCACACACAGAGCAGGGCCGATCAGGGGGTTGGGGTGCCGCACCCTGTCACACAAAGAGCTGCAGGGCAATCAGGGGGTTTGGGCACTGCCCCTGTCACGCTGATCCTGGTGCCAGGAGGCCTCATGGCTCCGCTGATCCCGGTGCTGGGAGGCATATTACCCTTTTACTACATAGGTTAGAGGCCTGGTGCACGGGTGGGTGCCGGCTGGTTTGCCCTG